>NC_057862.1:179333227-179636561 GCF_019393635.1 Dromiciops gliroides
TGGATGGATGGATGGATAAATAGACAAATAAGTAAATGGACAGGTAGAAAAGCAATTTTTGAAAAGTATTTTGTTTTTCCCTCAAATTACATGTAAAAACAATTTTAACAATTCATTTTTAGTCTTGAGTTCCAGATTCTGTCCCTTCCTTCCCTCCCCTACCCCATTCCTGAGACAGTAAGAATCTGATATAGGTTAGACATGTGCAGTCATGTAAAACATATTTCCATATTTTTCATTTTGTTGAAGAAAATTCAAACAAGAAAAAAGAAAGGAAAAATAGTATGCTTCAGTATGTATTCAGATGCCATCAGTTCTTTCTATGGAGATGGATAGTATTTTTCATCATGAGTCCTTTGGGATTGTCTTGGATGACTGTGTTGCTGAGAATAGAATAGCTGTCATTCACAGTTGGTCATCATACAATATTTTTGCTACTGTGTACAGTGTTCTCCAAGTTCTGCTTATTTCACTCTGCATCAGTTCATTTAAGTCTTTCCAGGTTTAGAAAAGCAATTATTAAGCAATTACTAAGTGCCAGTCACTGAGGAAAAAAGTATAAGCAAGGAAGATAACCCATGCCCTCAAGGAGCTTACACTTTAAAGACAGAAAACCATAATGCTGGAAAGATGGGAGCAGAGGTACCTGGAGTCAGAATACCCCGAGGTGGAAAAGATATTGTTGTTAGGGGATGAAGAAAGGAATTTATGCAGCAAAATGAAGAGATGACAAAAAGCATACCTATTTACTTCCTCCTTTATTTCTCTACTTGGATCTAAGGTGTTAAGTAACATAGGACAGGTAAAGAGAGAGTGAGGAGTGAAAGATAGACTATTCCATTCCATATCATTACTAGGGTGGGGAATAAGATATGTGCATTTTATCAATGAGCATCAGGTTAAAGAATAACAGAAGAGACTTGTACCCTGCTAAAGCCATCCAAAAAGGTAATCTCAGCTCCACAAAAATTTTATCTGTGAGAATTCCTTATAGGTTAATGTGAAAGACAGGATTACAGAGACTTGGGCAAGAAGAAAAGCAAGAGAACAGATTTCCACAGTACATATTGAAGCAGAAGGGCAAAAATAGTGGGAGGTTAGAAACCAGTGGTGCTGTCCAAATGCACAGGAAGAAATTGACTTTTACTATGATCTGCTGGCAAGGGGGGATTACAGGCAGCAACAAAGTATGCCATCTGAGAAGTGCCATGGTAGCGGCAGTTGGGGTAACGACCACTGGTCAAATCACAGTTGGTGATGGGGATGCTTGATGTACTTTTATGGCAATTCCTGTGCTCTATATTCTTACAGGTTATGTTGGGTTTGAAACAAACACTGATGACATTCTCAAGCATGTAGTTCAGGAAGGTGTTGAAGGCTTTACACCGATGGGTATGGTTGTTGACACGTCTCATCTCATTGTTGCAATATGTATCATCACTGGAGGCTGGGGTCTTAGGGTACTGCACATGCTGCTCATTGAACCACTGAGCTGGAGTGAAACCACGGGGATGCTCTGCAGTGACCAGGAACATAAGCCCCAGCAGCAACAGTTGGAAAGTCCCCATCAGAATGATCTATCTCTCCTATAGAGGGTTAGTGAAGAGAAGGAGAAAAAGAATGAGGAAAAGGGAACAAAATATCCACATGCTCTCCCAGCCCATTTGATATGTGACCCCCAAGGTGTTATATCACTATCCTCCTGTCATCCCTGTGTTCCCATTCAGTCAGCTGACCATCAGTTTGACTATCCTGTATACAAAGCGTCACATGAGGCAGTGTAAGGAAGATTAATAGGAAAAAGAAGACAAGGTTATAAAGAAATTACTCTAAGGCTGAAAGAGGGGATAGCTTAAAATGAGACTACAAATCCTATCCTACTCCAGGATATCTTTGTTCTTCTCTACTAATTTTGATGGCCTACATTCCAGATAGAAATGGAAAATAAGCAGATTTAGGCTCAATGTCAGCAACAATGAAAGTTATTTAAAAGTTAAATGGGTTGGGGGCAGTTAGGTGGCACAGTGGATAAAGCACCAGGCCTGGATTCAGGAGGACCTGAGTTCAAATCCAGCCTCAAACATTTGACACTAACTAGCTGTGTGACCTTGGGCAAGTCACTTAACTCTCATTGCCCCGCAAAAACAAACAAAAAACAAAACTAAACTAAAAGTTAAATGGGTTGCCTCAGAAAACAATGGTTTACTTCTAACTGGAGATTGGCAAGCAAGGACTAGATGACCACTTGTCAAGTATATTAACTTATGGTCTCCTTTGGTGGTATGAATTGGACTAGATGATTCCAGAAGCCTCTTCCAACTCTAAAATTCATTATCTGATATCTCCAAATATAGAAATGGACATGAAAACTTGTTGTCTACTGTGTTATAAAAATAAAATAACCACCAGGACTTTCCCCCCATGAATGGTCATTGTTTCTAAACTTTTGTACTCGAATTTTGAATCCAACTGTTGGCTTCATATTTCTCTCTGCTTAATTTTATATTGCTAGTTTTGAATTTGTGTTCCAAGGTGCCAAGATCTCTTTGGATGATGATTCTTTTCACCAGTGTTATTAATAATCCCTCCCAGGATTGGTAATCTATTATTCCAAATTTAATAAGCATGTCACTGCTCTTCATCCTCATCTCCACCTGCTTATTTCCTTGACCTCCTTCAAGATTTGTTTCACAGTAACAATACTGTTTGATGAAGAACATTTTTTTTTATTTTGTGAATGACTTAGATATTTTCAGCAATATAATGACTTAAGATAGTCCCAAAGGACTAATGATGAAGCATACTATCCACCTCCAGAGACAAAATTGATATTGATTAAATACAGACTGAAGCAGGCTTTCTTTATTTCATTTTTTTCTCTTATTCTAGTGTTCTTGTATAAAATTACTCATATGAAAATGTTTTACATAATTGCATATGTATAACTTATATCTGATTGCTTACCATCTCAGAGAGGGCAGAGAGCAGGGAGAGAGGGACAGATAGAATTTGGAACTCAAAATTTTAAATAAAAATGTTAAAAATATAAAAGGGGATTTGTTTCAAACCCCACCTTCTACAAGAGCTTGGGGAGCTATCAATCTTGGGGAGTCCTCAGCACAGAGATGGTAAGGGGTTTGGACAATTGATCATAAAGAAATTACAGGGGTTCATTTGTTTACATTGGGTACAGCTGGTGCTGATTGGCAACTCTATTCCCCATACACAGTTCTGGGTAGCAATTATAGGATAGAGAGGAATGCTAGTGGTCAGTCACAAGGAAACAAGAGCCCTGGTCCCAATTCCAAAGCAAAGAACAACAAAGCCCATGGTCAGTCCCAAAGAAGCAGGGGTCCTGGTCCCAATTCCAAAGCAAAGAGGACTTGGGCTTACAGATCCTCAGAATTAGCTTTGAAAATAATAGCACAAGAAAATGTGAAGCTTGGCAATGTCTCCTCAAGCCCAAATGAGCAGAACCCAACTTTAACAAAAAATTAAACATCAAGAAATATGCTGGGGTGGGGGGCAGAGCCAAGATGGTGGAGGAGAAGCTGTGACTCCCACAAGTTCTCAATAAACCCATCCATTGACTCCCAAATAATGCCATAAAAAAACTCCAGAGCAGCCTAACGCACATAAGAACAGAATGAGCCTATTTTCCAGCCAAAGACAGCAACTGGGATCACCTGCTGTTAGAGCTGATAGAGGGGCTCAGAGAGTGGTCCAGACAAAGCCTGGAACAGACCATGCCTCCAGCGCTTCAGAGTCTTTGACACCAGCAGCTTCTTTTGAAGCTCTACTTGTGGACCAGTGAGGGAGTTCAGTGGTTGGGGGGGAGCGGTAAAGTGGCTGCAGTTTCTGATGGAGTTGGGGTGAAATGCCCTGGGTCTGAACCAGTGGGCCAAACTGAGTGGCAGCAGCCCAGTGAGGGAGGGGCATAGGCACACCAAGCTTCTGACCATAGAGAATCAGATTTTAATCAGACATCTGCTTCTGGGTTGAGATGAGTAGGCAAAGAAAGAAGCGGACTATAGAAAGCTTTTGCGGGGGGGGGGGGGGGGACAAAGTAGACCAGAATACACCCTCAAAAGAGGATAATAACAAAATCAAAGTTCCTACATCCAAAGGTTCCAAGAAAAATATGAATTGGTCTCAGGCCATAGAAGTGCTCAAAAGGGACTTTGAAGAGAAAGTAGGAGAGATAGAAGGAAGATTTAGAGAGGTGGAGAAAAGAATGGAAAGAGAAATGAGAGCAATGCAGGAGAGTCATGAGAAAAAAGTCAACAGCTTGAAAAGCCCAATGGGACAGGAGATACAAAAGCTCTCTGAAGAAAATAATTGCCTAAGAATTAGGATTGAACAAATGGAAGCTAGTGACTTTATGAGAAACCAAGACACAATAAAACAAATTCAAATGAATAAAAAATAGAGAGCAATATGAAATATCTCCTTGGAAAAACAGCTGACCTGGAAAATAGATCCAGGAGAGATAATGTGACTACCTGAAAACCATGACAAAAATAAGAGTTTAGACAGCATCTTCCAAGAAATTATCAGGTGAAATTGACCTGATATTCTAGAAATAGAAGGTAAAATAGAAATTGAAAGAATCTATCAATCACCTCCTGAAAGAGATCCCTAAAGGAAGACTTCCAGGAATATTATAGCCAGATACCAGAGATCCCAGGTCAAGGAGGAAATGTTGCAAGCAGCTAGAAAAAAGGAATTCAAATACTGTCGAGCTATAGTAAGGATAACACAAGATCTAGCAACATCTACATTAAAGGAACTGAGGGCGTGGAATATAATATTCCAGAGTGTAACGGAACTGAGACTACAACCAAAAATCACTTATCCAGCAAAACTGAGTATAATCTTTCAGGGGTGAAAATGGGACTTCAGTGAAAAAGAGGACTTTCAGGCATTTGTGATGAAAAGACCTGAACTGAATAGAAAATTTGACTTTCAAATACAAGACCCTAGAGAAGCATAAAAAGTTAAAAAGGAGAAAGAATTCATGAGGGATATTAAAAGATTAAACTGTTTGCATTCCTACCTGGGAAGATAATCCTTCTAACTCATAAGATCTTTCTCAGTATTAAAGCAGCTGAAAGGAATATACTTAGACAGAGGACACAGGTGTGAATTGAATATGAAGGAATGATATCTCTAATGCATTTGTTCTTTGTGTATCCTTGGTTTTTTTGTGGGGCAGACAGGGTGGGGTGGCTTATGTCTGGGGCCAGATTTGGGCTCAGGGCCTCCTGGATCTAGGGTTGGTGCTTTGCACACTGTGTCACCTAGCTGACCCATGATGACATCTTTGTGTGTGTGTGTGTGTGTTGTGTGTGTATGATGATATCTTTAAAATAATGTTAAGGGGTAAGAGAAATGCCCTGGAAGAAAGGGAACGGGAGAAGTGGAAGGTGGTAAAGTAGCTCACACAAAAGAAACAAGAAAAAGCTTATGGAGTGGAGGGGAAGATGGGGAAGGAGTGGGGGAGTGAGTGAACCTTACTCTCATCAGAATTGGCTCAAAGAGGGAATAACATACACACTCAAGTGGGTATAGCAATATATTGTGCCCTGAGGGAAATTGGTAGGGGAAAGAGATGGGGGAGGGGGAGGTGAAGGAAAGGAGGACAGATTGGGGGAGGGGCCAGTAAAAAGCAAAAAGCTTTCAAGGAGGGATAGAGTGAAGGAAGATAGAAAATAGAATAAATATCAAGGGGAGGGAATATGATGGAAGTTAATGCAGTTAGTAATAGTAACTGAGAAAGAAATGATGAGCAGGATGATATAAGAAGGACATATGAAAAATACAAACCATCAACAGAGAAAGAACTGATGGTATCTGAATACAGATTGAAGAATAATTTTATGTGTTAGCTCCCCTTTCTAAAGGTATTTTGTCAATTTTCTTTCACAACCTGACTAATGAGAAGATGTTTTGCATAACTGCATAGGTATGACCTATATTGAATTGCTGGATTTCATAGGGAGGGATGAGGAGGGAGGGAGGAAGAAAATTGAGAACACAAAATTTTAAAAAATCAATGTGAACAAAAAAAAATCAATATGAAAAGTAATGATGAACAGGAGGAGTTCAGAGAAACCTTGAAGGACTTACATGAACTGATGCTGACTGAGAGGAGCAGAACCAGGAGAACATTGTACACAGTAACAGCAACATTGTGTGATGAAAAATGGTGATAGACTTGGCTCTTTGTAGCAATGCAATGGTCCAAAACAATTTCAAAGAACTTCATGATAGAAAATGTTCTCAACATTCAGAAAAAAGAACTGTGGTTTATGAATACAGATTGAACCATAGTGTTTCTACTTTGGGGCTGGTTTTTTTCCTTCTTTTTTGAGGTTTTTCCTTTGTGCTCTGACTCTTCTTTTACAATATGATTAATGAGGAAATATGCCTGATATGATTGTACATATATAACCTATATTAGATTGCTTTCTGTCTTGGGGAGGGGGAGGGAAGGGAGGAGGGAGAAAAATTTGGAACTAAAAATCCTATGAAAACAAATGTTGAAAACTATCCTTATATGTAACTGGAAAATAATAAAATACAAAACTATTAAAAAAAAAACGGGCAGCTAGGTGGCACAGTGGATAGAGCACCAGCCCTGGAGTCAGAAGTACCTGAATTCAAATCCGGTCTCAGACACTTAACACTTACTAGCTGTGTGACCCTGGGCAAGTCACTTAACCCCAATTGCCTCACTAAAAAACAAACAAAAAAACAAAAAAACCACAAGCAAAAAAAGAAATATGCTGGGGAAATGAACAAATAACAAAAGAAGAATCTGACCATAAAAAGTTACTACAGTGGTAGGGAAGACCAAGCAAACTCAGAAGAAGACAACTATGTGACAAAGGCTACAAAGAAAAATGCTAATTGGACCCAAACCCAACAAGACTTCCTAGAAGAGTTAAAGAAAGAGATAAGATTGGCAGAGGAAAAATTAAGAAAAGAAATTATAGGGGGCAGCTAGGTTACACAGTGGACAAAGCACCAGCCCTGGATTCAGGAGGACCTGAGCTCAAATCCAGCCTCAGACACTTGACACTTACTAGCTGTGTGACCCTGGGCAAGTCACTCAACCCCAATTGCCCCACCAGAAAGAAAGAAAGAAAGAAAGAAAGAAAGAAAGAAAGAAAGAAAGAAAGAAAGAAAGAAAGAAAGAAAGAAAGAAAGAAAGAAATTATGATGATGCAAGAAAAGTATGGAAAGAGAATTACCAGCTTCATAAAAGAGACACAAAAAATATTGAAGAAAATATTACCTTAAAACAACAAAATTGCTCAAATGTAAAAAGAGGCACAAAATTCCACTAAAGAAAAGAACTCCTTAAAAATTAGATTTTGGGGGGCAGCTAGATGGCGCAGTGGTTAAAGCACCGGCCCTGGATTCAGGAGTACCTGAGTTCAAATCTGGCCTCAGACACTTAACACTTACTAGCTGTGTGACCCTGGGCAAGTCACTTAACTCCCATTGCCCAGCCAAAAAAAAAAAAATTAGATTTTGGCAAATGCAAGCTAATTACTCCATGAGACATCAAGAAACAATTAAAGTCAAAAGAATGAAAAAAATTGAAGAAAATGTGAAATGTCATTGAAAAAACAACTTACTTGGAAAACAGATCAAAGAAAGATAATTTAAGAATTATTGGATTACCTGAAAGCCATGATCAAAGAAAGAATCTGGGGGGCAGCTAGGTGGTGTGGTAGATAAAGCACCAACCCTGGATTCAGGAGGACCTGAGTTCAAATCCAGCCTCAGACACTTGACACTTACTAGCTGTGTGACCCTGGACAAATCACTTAACACCAACTGCCTCATGAAAGAAAGAAAGAAAGGAAGGAAGGAAAGAAGGAAGGAGGAAGGAAGGAAGGAAGGAAGGAAGGAAGGAAGGAAGGAAGGAAGGAAGCAAGGAAGGAAGCAAGGAAGGAAGGAAGCAAGGAAGGAAGCAAGGAAGGAAGGAAGGAAGGATAAAGAGTATGGACATCATATTTCAAGAAATTATCAAGGAAAACTATCCTAGTATCTTAGATCCAAAGGGTAAAATAGAAATTGAAAAAATCTACTGATCACCTGCTGAAAGAGATCTCAATATGAAAACTCCCAGGAATATTATAACCAAATTCCAGAACTCCTAGGTTAAGCAGCCAGAAAGAAACAATTCAAATATTGTGGAACCACAGTCAGGATCAGACAAAATTTCGTGGTGGCCTTGGACTACAATATTCTGAAAAGCAAAGGAGCTAGGATTACAACCAAGAATAACCTACCCAATAAAATTGAATATTATACTTCAGGGGGAAAGTAGACAATTAATGAAATAGAGGACTTTCAAGCATTCCCAAATAAAAGGCCAGAGTTGAGTAGAAAATTTGACATTCAAACAGGAGAGAAGCATAAAAGGGTAAACATGAAAGAATATTCATAAGGGGCTCAATAAAGTTAAACTGTTCATATTCCTATATGGGAAAATGATACATATGACTCCTAAGAACTTTGTCATTATTAGGACAGTTACAAAGACTTTACATAGACAGAGAACATGAGTATGAATCAATTATGTTGGAATGATCTCAAAATAAATGAAGGGGTGAGAAAGAGGAGTACACTGGGAGACTGGAGAAGGGAGAGGTAGAACAGGGGAAAATTTTTCTCACATAAAAGAGTCACACAGGGAAGAACTTTTTATAGTGGAGGGCTAAATGGGGGAATGTCAAATCATGAACCTCATTCTCACTGGAATTTGTTCAAGGAAGAACATATATGCATATTCAATTTTGTATAGAAATGTAACTTACTCAGTAGAAAAGTAGAAGAAGGAAGAGATAAGAGAAAGAGTGGGGGGTATGATAAAAGGGAGGGCAGATTAAGGGAGGCAGTGGTTAAATGCAAAATAGACTTTTGAAGAAGGACAATATAAAAAGAGAGAGAGAGAGAGGAAGAAACAAAAGAAAATGGGATGTAGGGAAATACACAGTAATCATAACTGTGATTGTAAGTGGGATGAGTTCACCCATAAAACAGAAGTAAATAGCAGAATGGTTTAGAAACCAGAATCCAACAATATGTTGTTTATAAGTGGCACATTTGAAATAGAAAGACACACATGGAGTTTTAAAATAAATGGCTGGAGCAGAATCTAATATGCTTCAGCTGAAGTAAAAAAGTTGGGGAGGCAGAGGTAACAATCATCTCAGACAAAGCAAAAGCAAAAATAGATCTGTTTTACAGAGATAATTAGGGAAACTACATTATGCTCAAAGGTACCATAGACAATGAAGTAATATAAAATAATTATAAGTTTCTTTAATAAAAGCCTCATTTCTTAAATATATACTATATATAAAACTGAATTAAATTTGTAAAAATTAGAGCCATTCCCCAATTGATAAATGGCCAAAGGATATAAACAGGTAGTTTTTAGAAGAAGAAATCAAAGCTATCTATAGTGATATGAAAAAATCTCTAAATCCCTATCAATTAGAGAAATGAAAATTAAAGCAACTCTCAAACTATCTCACACCTATCAGAAATGACAAATGCTGAAGGAGATGAGGGAAAAATAAGTTCACAAATGAACTACTGGTGGAGTAGTGAACTGGTTCCACCATTCTGGAGAATAATTTAGAACTCTGCCCAAAGGACTATAAAACTGGGCATACCTTTGACCTAGCCATACCACTATTAGGACTGTATCTCAAAGTGATCAAAGAAAAAGGAAGTGGACCTATATGTACAAAAATATAGCAGCTCTTTTTTTGTTTTGTTTTTAGTGAGGCAATTGGGGTTAAGTGACTTGCCCAGGGTCACACAGCTAATAAGTGTTAGGTGTCTGAGGCTGGATTTGAACTCAGGTCCTCCTGACTCCAGAGCCAGTGCTCTATCCACTGAGCCATCTCTCTCTCTCTCTCTCTCTCTCTCTCCTCTCTCTCTCTCTCTCTCTGTCTCTCTATCTCTCTCTCTCTCTCTCTCTCTCTCTCTCTCTCTCTCTCTCTCTCTCTCTCTCTCTCTCTCCCCCCCTCCCTCTCTCTCGCCACACACACACACACATTTCCGTACAGGACACCACCATCCTTCCAGTCTCCCAAGCTTGAAATCTCAATTATTCTTGATCCCTTACTTTCCTTCATAACTCCATATCCAATCAACAAATCTACTCATTTCCACCTCAATACAACTTGCATATCTGATACTTTCTTACTATTTACATGACTCTTGTTATCCTGATATATCTATGTCTATATCATCTCTATCTCTATATATCTATATCTATATCTATATCTTGCCACTGGACCCAGATGGCTGTGGAGGAGAGAGTGAGGCTGGTGACCTTGCACAGCCCTCCCTCACTTTAATCCAATTCAGTGCAAGTGATGACATCACCTCCCAATGTCACCGTCCTCTTCGAGAAAGGACAAATAACAACAACATAACTACTACCTTAGTTCAAGCCCTCATCACCTCTCTCCAGTGCTGTTTCAATGGCTTCCCCCGCCTCAGGTCTTTCTGCTCTTCAGTCTGTCTTCCACTCAGGAGCCAAAGTGCTTTTCCTTGAAAACAGTTCTGACCATGTTATTCCTTTATACAATAAATTCCAATGAGTCCTTATTGACTTTAAGATCAAGTATTAATTTAGAGCCTTTCACAATTGAACTTCATCCTACTTTTCCAGCTTTGTTATACAATATGTATTGCTTCTCTTCCTACATTTTACTGGCTAACCAAATTGGCCTTCTTATTGACATTTTATCTCCCCTCTGCACATCTTTGCTACAGCTGTCCCTTATGTCTAGAATGCACTCTTTCCTTGCTTCTGTTTCTGAGAATCTCTAATATTCTTTAAGACTTGGCTCAAGCATCACCTGTGTGAACTCTTCTCTGATCCTCCAAGTTGTTTGTATCTTCCTTCCCAAAACAACTTTATAGTTTATTTTATGTACATTATGTCCAAAAGATAGTGAATTGGGCCTGAAATGAGAAAGTCCTGAGGTCAAATCCAGCCTTATATATTTACTGGCTGTGTTATACTAGACAAGTCTTTTAACCTCTCTCAGCCTCAGTTTCTTCAACCTAAAAATGGGAATAATATAGCATTTAACATAATGTATGATACATAGCAGATACTTAATAAATGCTTATTCCCTTCCCCCCCCCTACCAGCACCATCTGTACATTGTCTCCTTTCATAGAATGTAAGCTTCTTGAAACAACAACAAACCAATGAGAACCAAGTCAAGTTTTGACCCATGAATCCAACCAGCATCTAAGTTCAGTGAGAAGAAAGGGTATATCTGTGGAAGTGTGGGTCTGGGGAGACAAGAAAATGATGGATGAAAGAGAGCCATAAAGGTAGCACTGATTATAATTAATGCAATATAGGAGGAAATAGGCAGCTGTAGTAATGAGAAAGAAGTGAAGAAGAAACCCAAGCAAAGGGCTTCTAAGAGTACACCACTTAACAGTGTCCCATGTATGGGACCCTATCCAGTCTTCCTCATCACCAAGCCTAGGAGCTAGCCTAGGGAATAAAAAAGTCACTTTCTGGGAAGACTATGGAACTCAGGAAAATGGAACCAGCTATTGTTCTGGCACATACCTTTCATTCCAGTGACAAGAGTGACTGAAGCTGAAGGAGTTATAAATTGCAGTGGGCCAGACCACTAGAGTATCTACATTAAGAATAGCAGCTTTCGGGACAGCTAGATGGCACAGTGGATAGAGCACCGGCCCTGGAGTCAGGAGTACCTGAGTTCAAATCCGGCCTCAGACACTTAACACTTACTAGCTGTGTGACCCTAGGCAAGTCACTTAACCCCAATTGCCTCACTAAAAAAAAAAAAAAAAGAATAGCAGCTTTTATTCTAGGAGCTCATTGGAGGAAAAGATACTTTGCTCTGGGGAAAATGCTGGCTAGGTTTGTCTTCCTTGATTTTTAGCACCATCTATAGCTTGAAAGCTTACTGAAGACAAACTTTGTAGCTGATCTTGGCTAATTTGAGTAGAAAAGATCTCATTTTAGGAGCTAGTTGGAGGATTTGAAAAGCTGTGTGGGCTTCTCTGCCTTACTTTGGCAGAGGATACATTTAATATTTAATTTTAATGATACTTGTTATGTTTAAATAGTCAGAAATGCATGAAGATAAAAACTTTTAGATGTTTATACATGATGGGAACACATGCTTTACTTATGTAGTTGGGGGAGGTTCAGAGTTAACAGAGCTAAAGAAAAATCCTTGTTTTAAATTAAACAAAGCATATAAAAATATTTCTCTGAAAGCATAGATTAAAACATTGAACACCTACCAGCAACTAAATGCTAAATGTGAGTTTCAACCAACTGACCAGAGATAGTTTTAGGAAGGAGATCAGTTTAGGGCAAGTCTGCACCAGGCTAATAATTTGCCTCCAGGTCCCCAGATCCCATTGTTTTGACTTTATTTTCAGAGCTGACTGAAGACAGAATAAGCCTGTGAACTACCTTGAGGTTCCCCCCTCCACCCCCCTCCCCCGTCCCAGGGTCACACAGGTAATAAGTGTCGAGTGTCTGAGGCCCCATTTGAACTCAGATCCTCCTGAATCCAGGGCCAGTGATCTAACCACTGCCCCCTACCTTGAGTTTTTTCTACCTGTTGCTACATCGGAGAGACAGATCCAGCCACCAACTACTACCACATGTGACTGGAAGTTTTATCCAAGTAGGTTCAAGGTGAGGTTATACAGGGTTTATTTCTTCTGATAAGAGACCTGGCTTTCATCATATTAGTGCAATATGAAATCTTTTTCCAAAGCAAACAAAAAATTATTAGTACTTTTGGGCAAATTCACTTTCTAGTTCGCTGAAACTAGGGAGGTCTCCACTTTAAACCACTTAGGAGAAAGTAGGTAAGTAATAAGTAACCATCATTCTACCATACAAACACCTAGTATAAGGATAAATCAGAATCAGTAATTTGGCAGAACAAGAATTAAGTTGCAAAACATATTGGCACAGGATTAAGCTGGCCTTGAAAAAGACCTCAATCCAGCTTCAGCTTTAGGTAGCAGCAGGAGGTTACTGCCTCAGGACAACATTCTATTCCACTGACATCTTTTGTATATTCTCACTAAATTATAGTGTGCCAATAAAATGAAGTTAACACAGTTAGGAAGTTAAGTTTCTTTGAGAACAAAAGGCCATATGAGGGGGAAAGCTTCCTAAGAAAGCAAGGATGCCACTCAACAGCTGGCTGCCTGTACACCATCTTCTTTGTTTAAACAAAACAGTAACTTTTCTTTAGCACTAAAGACACTGGAAGAAAAAAAGAACCTTGAATTAATCCACTAAAAAATTATTATGCCATACACAAGAATTGAATCAGTTTTTCTCAATTAACTTATTTTGGGGGGGGGGCAGTGAGGGTTAAGTGACTTGTCCAGGGTCACACAGCTAATAAGTGGCAAGTGTCTGAGGCCAGATTTGAACTCCTGAATCCAGGGCCTATGCTTTATCCACTGTACCACCTTGCTGCCTCCTCAATTAATTTATTCCAGAAAGTCATGTGAGCTTTACAATTGGCTGTAAGTAGAAAAACACAAAATTCAAAGACCCAACATAATTTGCTTACAAAAGCAACAGAGTTTTAAGTTGCATAGAAATCCTAATAATTTAAAAATAACTTTTTATATAGAAATACATATGCTAACCCCCTTTCTGCTGTGTTTTTTGATGTAGGAGGCAAAAAGAGGTTAATAGAAAAACCTAAGATCCAAGCTTTATTTCAGATATTAGCTCTCAAAGGGAGTCAGACCCCAGTTAATGGATAACTTACAAGTCAGGATGCTAGGTTATTGTACCCACAGTGATCAGTATCCATAACGGGACCATAAAGGGTCAGGTCATGTAACACACAAGACACAAGGAGCAGAACCAGGAGAATATTATAACATATAAGACACAAGACAGGGTATAGAAATTCAAATGAAAAATGAAGATGTTTTGAAACTAAGCATGGGAATCAGAAAGAGACATGCACAGAAAAGGCCAAATTTGTCCCCAGATTCACCTTATGATGTGCAAACCCCCAAAACACACCTCCACAGAAAAAGGTACCCACCTCAGGGGTTGGCTTAGGACCCCAGGAACTCCAAATTAGGATAGGCCCTCCCCTGTACTTCCCAAAGGTGGAGATTATTATGAGACTGATGATCAATTTATCTATACTATAAATATAACTGTCTTTCCTTTTCTTATTCAAGAGACACCTTTCCATTATTCTGGTTCTCTCCCTGCGGTCATTCACAGTATTGCAATAAAACTTGGGAAATTGAGTCACTGAGTCTTGCAATTCTTTTGGGATGACTCATGATCAATTTGACCCCAAATTCCATCCCACATCATTTTTCACAATAGTCTTCAAAATAGCAGCAGAACAACCTTAAAATTGCTTTTTAATTCTAGTGGAAAATGAAGGTGGAGACCCTAGAACTGCAACATTTGGGCTCGTTTATGTGTGTTTATATGTTGAAATTAAACAAGTTGATGACAGTAATTGCTTCAAGGAGCAAAAATGCTGCTTACTCTTTTAAGAAGCATTAGAGAGACCTCTAGTGACCACTAAGAAGTTAATGCAGAGATATTGCCTATTTTCTAGCCAATGATTTTCATCCTGTGAAGAGATAAGCAGTCATGAATGGGTTTTTACAAAGAAAAACTGGAGGGAAGCCATTTTGGTCCACAGCATTTTTATAACTAGAGTGTGTTACTGTAGCCTTAAATCCATTTAACCTGAGTAAAATTTATTAATACATTACCTTATGGCTGCAAGTCACATAAATTCATCTGTCTAGTATCTGTATTTGCCCCCAACATACTGAAGCTTTGAAATTGTCCTTAGTCAGATATATTTTTCAGGCTATTCCTCCACTCCATTTAGCTTATATTAAATGGGAACTGTGTGCATTCACCACCAGGAAAAGAGCATTTCCTCTCATCAAGGTAGTGTTTAAGAGTTTGGTTTAAAAACAGACACTTGCCAGGGGGCTCTTCATTCTGTAGATAAAACGCCCTTTATAAAGAAACCTTTAGTTTTTTTCTCTCTAGGCAGTTTTTCAGGGATTCAAAGCTTTGAGCAAAGAGTTTGTGCACCAAGAGACTAGGAAGAGTAGCACCATTGTTTGTGGATTGGGGGTTTCTGCCTGGTCAGAACATGTTAATTAATTTGCCCTGCAATTGTCATTGACAGCTGCAGGGCAGAACTGTGTTAGTATGCACTGGGCTGTGGTACCTCTGCCCCTCTCAGGTAACTGTGCACAATTTTAGGACATTAAGTCTTGATTTTTAGATCAATGGTTTGGCCTCTGACAGGAAGACACGTGTCCTCCCAATACTCAGTGGTAAGGATCCCTGATGTTGTAAGTCAATTTTGAAGCTCTCCTATTGTGGGGGGTGGGGTGGGGGGGTGGGGAGGGGAGGGGTGGTTGTAGCTCATTCTGGGAGTTCACATCCACTCTCCTCTCCACCAGTTTCTGCACCTCGTGGATGTCCCCCAGGGCCGTAGCCTCCCTCAACCTCTCTTTCGGCTGTTTCTCCTCCAGCAGGGCGCTCATATTTCCCCCTGGTGCCTCCACTTCCTCCTCATAGCCCTTCAGCCTGAATCTGCAACAGCTACCCCCCCCCCCCCCCCCCCGCCCCCTGCCTGTCAGCGCCGAGTCCGCCCGCGGGCCAGGCCGCGGTTTTCCCACGCCCAAGAGACCAGCGTGAGCAAGGGCGAGAGCGAGCCGAGAGAGTGCAGGCCTTCCGCCGCCCCGCCCCGCCCCGCCCCCGGGGGCTCCCCTGACGGCGCGAGGTTCGAGCCCCCGCCGCCGCTGCCTCGGGGACCGCACTAATCTGTCTTGCTCTTTAGCACCAAAGTGTAGGTTGAGGGAGGGGGAATTAAAAAACAGAAACAGAAACAAACAAACAAAAAACTTCGAGGCTTGACTGCTTTGCCGTCTTCTGCCCTCTTTAGCTAGTAGGGAGGAATTCCTCATAGCCCCGAGAGCAGAACTGTATAACTGTAGATTTCAAACTTGTGGCTGACAGAATGTAACACTGCTCTATTACTAAAATACTTCAACATTGCTTTTGGAGCCTGAGAAGAATGGAATAGTGGCTTTATCCAGCAGGAGATTAGAGAGGCCTGAAGAGGAAGCATTCTTCCATAAATCTTGGTGCAGACCATTCCCTAAAGAGATCAAAGACATCAAAGCATGCAGTCCAGAGTCCAGAGTTGCTCTGGGCTCAAAGGTTTCTCTACTCATATAACTGCTAGGTTCTGTAAGTTTAAGCCCACAGTCTCTTCCACAGACACTGTGTGCAATAGTTGGAAAATAGGTAGACTGCTATGTTTTGATTATTTCTAATTTTGCTATATATTGGATAAATATTATGATTGATTACACATTTTTTACCTTCTCAGCAAATATTTTTATTTTATTATTTATTTTATTTTAAGAGTTAATAGTGTCTGGTGCAAAGAATTCGAAATTGAGGAGATGCCCATCAACTGGGGAATGGCTGAGCGAATTGTGGGATGAAATTGTGATGGAACACTATTGTGCTATAAGAAATGATGAGCAGGAGGCTCTCAGAAAAACCTGGAAAGACTTACATGAACTGATGCAAAGTGAGAAGCACTATATACAAAGTAACAGCAATATTGTAAGATGATCAGCTGGGAATGACTTTGCTATCTCAGCAATGCAATAATCCAAGACAACTCTAAAGGACTTGTGAAAAATGTGATCCATCTCCAGAGAAAGAATTGATGGTGTCTGAATACAGATTAAAGCATATTTTTTTAGTTTCTTTTTCTTAGGGTTTTTTTGTTTGTTTGTTTTCTTTAACAACCTGACTAATGTGGAAATGTTTTGCATGACTACACATGTATAACTTTAAAAAAATAGTTAATGGTGTCCTTGTAACTGATTAGTATAAATAAAAAGAATACCAGTGTAGGCTCAAGAGCTATACTACTGAGTAATAAAGTATATACCCCACACCAGGGGTACTCCTAACATCCTGAGTGCATTGTAGTTGTGAGACAGTTATGATTAACACTACCACCACCACCACCAAACCCTCAGATCTGTAATAATGATCAGGTTGGGGTGAGTGAGCTATCCCAGAGAGGCAGAGAAAGGGAGTAAAGGTACCACACAGCTGCCATTTTTATGACTTGTAAAAAGTCTAGACACTATACTTTCAAAAATCATAAATAAAACTGTCTAGATGGATTATAATCAGAGGGAAAAGTAAAGACAGAATTCACTGATTACCTCCTGAAAAGAACCCCCAAGGTAAAAGACCCAAGAATAAAATAGCCAAAACTCAGAGCTCCCAGGTCAAAGGCAAAAACAAAACAAAATAAAACAAAAACTCAAGCATTCAGACAGAAGCAGTTCTAGTACCAAGGAACTAAAGTCAGAATTATACAAGATCTGACAGCTTCTACTACAAAAAGAGAAAACTTTGGAATACAATTTTCCAAAGACAAAATAGATGTTTACGATCAGGAATAACTTACTCTGCAGAGCTAAATATTATCCTATGGGAGGAGGGGGAGAGAAGCACTTTTAATAGAATAGAGAACTCAGGCACTCCTTATTAAAAGAAGGGAGAGGGGGCAGCTAGGTGGTATAGTGGATTCAGGAGGCCCTAAGTTCAAATCTGGCCTCAGACTTGTGACATTTACTAGCTGTGTGACCCTGGGCAAATCACTTAACTCTCATTGACCTGCCCTCCTCCCAGTAAAAAAAGAAGGGAGAAGGGGAAAATAGAGTCATTATAATAATTTTAAATGCACAAAAGAGGAAAGAAGGATATTCAGAAGAAATTAAATGCAAGTAGGACAATTTTGAAAGTAATAAATTTTTAAAATGTGTGCAATTTTGAAAGTGTAAATGTTTTAGATACTTTTAAAAAGTGGTTTGAAATGAGGCTTCATGGCTTCATCTAGAATGAAATGTCCTGCTGTGTGTATGACAATGCTCTCTTTTTTATGTTTAAGTTCAGAATAAAAAATAAAATACAAAAATGGAAATAAAAAAAGAGTTCAAGGGACAAGTGAGTGATCAGAGACACACACTCTCCAGGCAGACATTGATAGAAAGAGGCAGTAATTGATGGAGGAGGCAGCTTCCAGCAGAAGGATCTCTAGCAGTAGAAATGGGATCCAGCTATGGATTCAACAGAAAATTAATCCTGACAACCAAGAGCCATGCTTACAAAGAGAGCAAACCCTGAGAGCCTAGCTGAACAATTTGTGTAGTGTTTCTAAAGGAGGGGAATTGTGAAGAATCTCTAAGGAAAGAAAAGAACCAGTCTGACTACAACATCCTCAAAAGAGAGACTAACAAATGACATCCTGATTGATGACTTATACAGAGAACATGTAGAAACAACAAATAATTAAATGTAATAATAATCATTAACCACCAAAACTCATGGGGTGCAGCTAAGAATTCCTCAGAGGAAAATGTCTATCTATGAATATTTATGTTAGAAATTAAAAAAAATATATATCAAGGAACTGAGCGTGTCATTTTAAAAAACCCTAGTGTTTAAAATGGAAGTGTTTTACACAATTGCACATGTATAACCTATATCAGTTTGTTTATCATCTCAAGGAGGAGGGAGAAGGGAGAAGGATAAGCGAAGGAAAGAATTTGGAACTCAAAACAAACAAAAACCCCCAACAGATGTTAAAAATTGTTTGTACTTGTAATTAGGTGGGAGAATAAAATATTAATTTTTTAAAAAGACATTTTAAAAACACTAGCTGGTTTGAGTTTGGTTTTTGTTTGGTTTTGCTTTTGCTTTTGCTTTTGCTTTTGCCTGAACCCTTCTACCAGTAACTGTTAGCAAGGCTGCAGCCCCATCCAAATCTGTCAGGGACAATGCTCTTTTCACCCAGGGATCTTTGTTGGTTTATGCCCAATAGACTTTAAAGACAAATTCTTGGAAACCAAAAATAATTACCCCAAATTTTGCTCAACAGAGAAAGAGGAGCATTTAAAGAGGACTGCTGAGCACATGTCACAGAGACCATACACAAAACCTCTCCAAGGTATTAAAACCTGCTGTAAACTGATCTGCTAGTATAGTCTTCAAGAAATTCCCTGCATATCACAATGATGTATCATTATGGAATTTGAAGGGGAAAGGCAGTAAGCAACAGCAAAGTAACAGGAGCAACTGAGAGCCACCTGTGTTTTTCATGTTTTAGTAATCATTGCATCCTGTGATTCTTATAGCTAGCTAAGTTCTTCCCCAACAATAATCACAGCACAGTCCTAGAAATAGGCCATATCTACTTTCCTTGGAACAACCTAGCTAATTACAAAGAGACTGACCACCATTAAGTTGACAACTAGGTGATTAGTTCTTTAGCACTGGCAACTCAAGAAGGAAAGAAAAAAAGACATTCCTATGAAGTCCACTCCTCTCTCTGCAGTTTGAGTGACAGGATGGTGAGAAAGAGAGTGGTTATTAAGAATTACAGATTTCAGATAATCTAAAAAATTCCATTTAAATGCTAGTATCATAAGTGGGTGATACCTGTCTTGGTACTAGATATCTTTTTCCTACCTCCTCCCTTGCAATGGATGAGCCCTTTAGACTAGAACCAAAAATAAAATCATTCTTCAGCAATATGAGGTAAGGATAAAGTTGAATCTGGTACCTAGTTCCCTTACTAAGGAGAGAGGCAACCCCAAATCCATAAACCCAGGGTGAAAGTTATAGGTCCTGACCAGCAACCTACTTACTGGTTGCTAGCTGTTGTGTGAGAAATGAAACCAAGACAGAAGGAAGTTGTTGCAAAAGAAATTATGATAAAGATGGTGGATTAAGCAAGACCCTTGAATATCAGCCAGAATCCAACAATTCAAATAAGCAACTAATGCACCACATCTAGAGATAAAAAATTTTAACACAGAGACAACAATGGGAAACAATTCCACAATGATGTTAAAGCTTTCTAAACTGAAATAGTAGTGTAGAAATGATTCAAACCTTTTACTACCACCACCTTCCTCTTTCCTGCCTCAATCCTACATCCTGAAAAACCATACTAGCCTCCCTTTGGAGGACAAATATGGTTTTTATCATTTGTCCCATGGTAGTTAGCTAGTCTAACTGTTCATCCCCTTCTACCAGGAGCAACACACTCACCTAAACCTTTTGAAGAAGGTAAATAACTGAGTGGGAGACCCAGCAACAGATCCAATCCTTGTGGAAAAAAGGGGTGAATTTAAGGTCCGGCTTCAGTCTTTAATATGGCCCAAAGAAGCCAATAAAAGACTCCCCACTGCCTAAATTAAAGTGAACTTTGAAATTATCTGGACCTGGTAGTTAAGACAGCAGAAAATAAAGAAGTTGTGGTTAGGAGGAAAAGAGGAAGTACAGTATATCCAATGACATTTTAGCATAAGGCCAACAGAGAGTTTGGCAATACGTCCCCAACTATTGCTGAGAAAGGGCCAGAGAGTGAGGAAAATCATTTTTACAAATCTGGCATTATCCTTCTTGTCATAACACAAATAAGGCAAGCAAGAGTGTTCTAAAAGGCTAACTCATGAAGTCAGAGAATAAGAAACATTCCTTAGAAGAAAAAAAGGAGATTTACAAAGTAAAAAAAAAGAAAAATGAGAAAGAAAAAAGGAAGAGTGAGAAAGGGAAGGAGAGAGGAAGGAAGGGAGGAAGTAAAGAAGGGAGGGAAGGAGGGAAATCTATGTAATCTAAAAAAAATACACCATGGATAAGCAAAACTAAATGCAGGGACCATATGCAGAATTAATAGAGGGGGGGCGGCTGGGTGGCTCAGTGGATAAAGCACCGGCCCTGGATTCAGGAGTTCCTGAGTTCAGGTCCGGCCTCAGACACTTGACACTTGCTGGCTGTGTGACCCTGGGCAAGTCACTTAACCCCCATTGCCCTGCAAAAAAAAAAAAAAAAGAATTAATAGAGGAAGGAGAAAATAAATATAAAATATTTAAATGGAGGAAAGTACATAATAAATATAATAATAATGGATTAAATAAGAAAAAACACAAAATTTGCTACACAGAAGAAAGACTTTCCAAAAAAACCAAATAAGGACATGTCCAGATTTTAAATGAGGGGTTGGAATGAACTTTGCTATGGCTAAGAATACTCTAAAAAAGGGAAGATGAAACATTACTAAAACAAGGTAAAAATATAAGCACAATTACAAGAGGGAAGCTATATTATTCTTTTTTTTAAAAAGTCATGAAAAATGGAATAATATCATTATTAAATATATATGCAACAAAGTACATTAGGTTTCTAAATGACTAAAAAGGAAATCTAATAGCATTACAAAAGACATAAATAACAACAATAATTGTAGGAGACTTTAATGTTCCCATTTCAGAATTTAATAAATCTAAAAAATAAACCAAAAGGAAAACATAGAAATAAAATAATTGGACTACCTGAAAACCATGACCAAAATAAGAGTTTAGACAGCATCTTCCAAGAAATTTTCAGAGAAAATTGCTCTGATATCCTAGAAGCAGAAAGTAAAATAGAAATTGAAAGAATCTACCAATCACCTCCTGAAAGAGATACCAAAAGGGAAAAGGCATCTAGTCTGGACATGGGATGTCTTCTCTGAGGAACAGCAAAGAGGCCAGTATTACTGGATCATAGGATACTTGGAGGGGAGTAAAGTATAAGAAGACTGGAAAGGTAAGAAGGGTCCAGGTTTTGAAGGGCTTTAAAAGCCAAACAGGATTTTTTAAAGGTAATAATCCTGGCGATAATAGGGAGCTGCTTGTGTTTAATGAGTGGGAGGTGGGCAGGGATGACAAATTCAGACCTTTACTTAGGAAAATCAGTTTGATAGCTGAATGGAAAATGCGCTGGGATAGGGAGAGACTTGAAAAAAGAAAACCAACCAGAAGGCTATTATGACCATACAGCTGTGAGAGCCTCTAAGAGGGTGGGAGTTCTGACAAAGAAAGGAAGGTGGCATAGATGAAAGATGTTATAAAGATTTAATTGACAAAATTTAGCAATAGATTGGATATGGGAGGGGAAGGGAAGGAGAAAGAGAAGGAGGGAGGGAGAGGGAGAGAGAAAGAGATAAATGGAGAGAAAGACCCAAAGATAGAGAAGGGGGACTTGAGGATGATACCTAGGTTGCAAATCTGGGAAACTAGGAGAATGGTGATATCCTTGACAGTAATAGGGAAGTTCAGAAGAAGGGAGGGTTTGGGAGGAAATATTAATGATTTCTCTTTTGGACATGCTGTTAAGATGTCTGAGGGATATCCAGTTTGAAATGTCTAATAGGTTATTGTTTGTTTGTTTGTTTGTTTTTGTTTTATGTGGGGCAATGGGGGTTAAGTGACTTGCCCAAGGTCACACGGCTCGTAAGTGTCAAGTGTCTGAGGCCGGATTTGAACTCAGGTACTCCTGAATCCAGGGCCGGTGCTTTATCCACTGCACCACCTAGCTGCCCCTAATAGGCAGTTATTGATGTGAGACTGGAAGTGAAGAGATAGGTGTGGAAATTTATTTTGATTTGGGGACCTAGCCCTAGCTGGCAGATTAGCTTGGTCTGTGGGGGTGCAAGAAGCCCTGGGATTTGAGTGGAGAGAAGAAAAGTTATATATAAACCTGGGGGTTAGACTCGGGGGGTGGACAAGGAGGGATGAGAGAGGCTGAGAAGAGGTTCGGACAAGGAGACGGGGGATGAGACGAACAGTAATGCAGGACTAGAAAGAAGCAAGGAGGAAAGGCTGGCGGACAAGATTAAGAGAGGCAGACAAGACTAGAGGGGCCGAAAAGGCGGCAGAGGGCAGACTGATGGAGCAGACAGACAAAAGGTCAGTGAGAGAGAAACACAGGGGTTCAGTGGTGGCAGTAAGGAGAGGAAAGTTAGAAGCAGGGGGATTTACAAAGTGAAAGGGGCTTGGAGTTAGAATAAAGTACCTGAATGCCCTAAAGCAAGCGGTGGCTAAGGCCCTTATTGTATTAAAGAAGTTTCAAAGAGAGGCAGTGGAAAGAGAAGTGCCACAACACAGTCAGGTTGTACATTTTATTTCCCTGTATTAATTTTCAATAGTATCTCATAAATAAACTCTGCTTTGATTATTTAGCTAAGAGGCCTCTTAATATTTTGCTTATGTATTTGGGAGTGGAGCAGTGTGGTGGAACTTTATAAACGGCCCACATTAAATTAATAGCAGTCAGATAGCCAGTTAGTCAAAAGTCCCCGAATTAGTCCTCCAGTCAGCTTTAGCCCCCAAAATTAGGATAGTCATCAAAAATATTTTTACATAGGTTAAATGGATCTGGAGAATTACCAGCATTGAAATAACAATCACTTATGAGATCACCAACTAAAATATTACATAAGGAGAAGAGAAAATGGCCCAGGATAGAACCTTGGGAGCCACCCACAGTAAACAGATATGACCTCAAGAGATCCAGCAAATAAGACTGAGATATGTCCTATATGTAGTATAGGACAAGTCGCTTAACCCCAATTGCCACACACACACACACACACACACACACACACACACACACAAAAGAATAGCTTTTATTTCAGCTAAATACATACCTTTACCTTCCTTCCTCTTCAGACAACACTCTCTAATCTGATACTTATGTTTGATTTTCAACCAGGTTGTATTAGTGGCAATGACTTGTATGGTAGATTTACTCTTTTATTTTTTTTTTTGCAGGGCAATGAGGGTTAAGTGACTTGCCCAGGGTCACATAGCTAGTAAGTGTCAAGTGTCTGAGGCCTGATTTGAACTTAAGTCCTCCTGAATCCAGAGCTTTATCCACTGCACCACCTAGCTGCCCCTTGGTAGATTCACTCTTATGTTTCACTCTATGCTATAGGTGATTGCCAGGAAATATTTATTATTAATTCATTTTTCTAATTACAATGATAAAGGCAAATATCCCCTATGAAAAAATTCATACACTATTCTTTCAGCTAAAAAACATATAACCTTCTTATAGATTTCTGAAAGAGTAAATTGTTTTATTGTTCTCATTCTACATAAGAAACTAAAAAATTAAATGAAAAAATACACTTTCTTAGCCTTTTAAAAACTTTAGTCTTCTAAATTCAATCTAGAATACCTATAGGTTTTCTTCAACTTAATTTCTCTACAGCTTTTCTTTTTGTGAATATGAAGCTAAGCTGGTCTATCCTCACCAGAATCATTCTTCCTCTCTTAATTCTATAAAATATGGTTAGTACTTTCACTTCAATAGGCTTTCTTAAGTCAACATAACCATGTACTTTTAGAATTAAGCCCTGGGAAGCCAAGTGTCACAATAGATAAAGCAACAAGTCCTGGAGTCAGTAATACCAGAGTTCAAATCTGGCTTCAGACACTTACTCATTATGTGACCCTGGGCAAGTCACTTAATCCCAATTGCCTCCAAAAAAATAGAATCAAGCCCCAGCTTATAAAATGTGCATGTAAGAAAGGCAAAAAGTCTTGGAGAAGGGACTTTACCCACTGGACAGTGTTTAACTTCTCAGGCTTGCTTCTTCCACCTAAACTTTGGTAAAGAGGCTTGTGGGTAGAAGAACCTAAAAAGGGGTCCACTGATTCCTTATGACCTGGCTACCTTTCGTGCAGCCCTGGTGGTATATTGGAGAAAAGTTGAGCCAAAATATATCTGATTTTCTTAGATATATGTAAAAATTGAAATGAAATATTGAAATAGTTTCTGGCAGCAGTATTGGAAATAGTTTGAAGCTAAAAGAAAGTAATGAATATTACATTTTGAATGCAAAAATGTTTGGTTACCTGTTCTGGCAGATTGAAAGTATTCTTACTTTTGTATTTTGCTGTCCGGGGAGAAATATATGCAAATTACAATTGCAATGGAACACTGATTAAACTAGGAAAAAAGAAGAAAAGAAAAAAGAAAAACCCAGAAGTCAAGCAAGCAAGAGGAACTAGGATGCCAAGCAAGGGAGGGAATGCAAGAAGGTGATCTTGGGTGGTACAGGAAATGCCATATCAGGAAGAAGGAAAATTTGAGGCAGATGACCCTCAGAAACTGGGTTGAGAATTGCTATGCATTACTGACCCAGAGAAAGCAAGGAGGAGGACATCGAATCTGCTTCCCTTCTCTTTCTTCCTGCTTCCCATTTCTCTACTTTGGGGAAATTGAGACTCCCTGGTGTGATTAAATAAATTCACAATGGATACTCATCTTTCCTTTAAATAATTGCTTTAATTTCTTTTTTCTTCTTTTTTTTTTCTTAAGGCAATAGGGGTTAAGTGACTTGCCCATGATCACACAGCTAGTAAATGTCTGAAGTAAGACTTAATTTCTAACGCTTATAACCTGTCATAAAAATGTTGGTTTACATAATTTGAGCTGTTGTACTTTACTTAGTGCTCAAGCACTGAGATGAAAGGAAGATGGTAATGGATAGGACTCTCCTTTCTGAAGATGAGGGACATCTTATGTATTTGAGGTAGACTTGGGGTTTAGAGACATCAGGGTAAGGTGGAAGACATATAAGAATATTAGAAGACTGGCAATTTTTTAAAAAATCCAAGGTAACCCATAGTTTAAAATAATGAGCCGATAATAACCACAGACTATAAGCAATCAAGCACATTTTCCTTTCCATTTTTTCATCATAGTTGACGTTTGGAAAGCTAGGTGTGAAAAGTAAGCCATACCGACATGAAGAGAATGGGAAAGAGTTGTTTGGAAAGAAAAAGACACACCCTTATAGAGGAGTGACCAGTTTGGGAAGCTCTATTCATGAGAAAGGTAGAGTATCCAGTTTTCCAGATATGCTCAAACATATCATGTGACTTAGGGTATTATTGACAGGTCAGCTTGCCTTGCTCACTGGCACTAGCTGGTTCTTATATGTATGTATATATGTATATTTATGCATGTGTGTCTATATTTATACATGGATCAAGGATACTGATACTGAGCTATCACAGGAAGGGAATGTTTTTCTTTAGGAGTGGTGGTAGTTTCTGCTGAGCCATCAATACATTACATCATCCTTCTGATTATATCTATAAATGATTTCAGTATTATCTCCTTAATTGGATAATACAATGCACTAGTCTTTTACAGCAATTAAACATTCACCATTCTTTTTTTTTTTTGCAGGTGAGGCAATTGGGGTTAAGTGACTTGCCCAGGGTCACACAACTAGTAAGTGTTAAGTGTCTGAGGCTGGATTTGAACTCAGGTCCTCCTGAATCCAGGGCCAGTGCTCTATCCACTGAGCCACCTAGCTTCCCCTACGTTCACCATTCTTAAATTTAGTTACAACTACTTTGTCTCATGATTTCATTTATATATTTGTATAGTGATGAATATTTTTAGAATATCTCTATAGTGATGTGGTTTAATTCCTCTCATAGTGTTCATCATTGGACCAATCTCACCATCCCATTTTAAAGATGAAGAAACTGACACAAAAGAGATCAAGCACCTTTCCCATGAGCATACTAATAAGACTTGGGGCCAAAATTCAATTTCAGGTATTCAGACTCCAAAATTCAGTTCTTTTACCACCATATCATGGAGAAGGCTTCAAAAAAAGTAATACATCTGCTGTCTTGGAAAGGGGGAAGGAATGGAGGGAGAAAAATTTGGAACTCAAAATCTTATAAAAATGAATGTTGAAAAACATCTTTACATGTAGCTGTAAAAAATAAAAATAAAATACTATTAGGATTGAAAAAAATGAGGTAACACATCAAAATCCCTAAACTCAAGTTGATTATATTTTGATGGTCTTCTTGACTTCAGGAAGTTATATTTCAAGGAGTAAGATCAATTCTAGGTTGCTTAGAGAAATAGGAAAAGAATTGTATGAAAATAGCAAGAATATTGTTTAGGCATGAGTATCAACTATGCTCTTTGTATAAACAGGTCGATGGTGTTTAATATTTAGTGAATGTGTGCACAGTTATTCTGATGAGGACACAAGTTTCAATCTTATATAGAATAATTTGCCTTACTCTGTTCTGCCTCTACGGGAACTTTTATGGGAACCTTAGTGACAAAGCACTAAGTGAGAAAAGACCTCTGGAAATTTATTTTATTTTTGATTTTTTTTTTTTGGTTGGGCAATGAGGGTCAATTGACTTGCCCAAGGTCACACAGCTAGTTAAGTGTCAAGTGTCTGAGGCTGGATTTGAACTCAGGTACTCCTGAATCCAGGGCCAGTGCTCTATTCTCTGTGCCACCTAGCTGCCCCCTTGGAAATTTATTTTAGTGAAAAAAATGTCAAACTTCATGTTAGCACTTAGCACAGTGCCTGGCACTTAATAAATATTGATTGATGGACTAATGTGTCATCTATCCACTCATGAAGCAATTAAGCAGAAATAAAAGTTGTGGCTACCAAATCTCTTAAGAACAAAATTTCCTAAATCTCTCCCACCATACTCTTTTTCATCCTGGTATGTTTACATGTTTCACTGTACCTTCTGGAATTTTCTATACCATGGTGAACAAAATTCTCTTTCCATCTGCTAGCAGTGACTACAATCTGGCTTCCCCCAAAGGATACTACATCCCTAGCCAATCTCTAGCACTCTGTATCTTCACTCACAACCTACAATTTTGACCTATTCTGTCTTTTAAGATATTAGTTTCATCAGTATTTTTGTGCCTTCTATACCAAGCTGTTGGCTTTTTTTTTTTTGGTAGGTCAATGAGGGTCAAGTGACTTGCCCAGGGTCACACAGCTAGTAAGTATCAAATGTCTGAGGCTGGATTTTAACTCAGGTCCTCCTGAATCCAGGGCTAGTGCTTAATCTACTGTGCCACCTAGCTGCCCCTTGCTTTGTTAATGTTTTTCTTGTATCACTCTCATTTCTTTTTCCAATTTTCCCTCTACCTCTCTTATTTGATTTTTTAAAAATCTTTTTTGAGCTTTTCCAAGAACTCTTTATTTTAGGCCTGAGACCAATTCACATTTTTCTTTTAAGCTCTTAATGTGACTGTTTTGACTTTGCTATCTTCTTCTGAGTTTCTATTTCGATCTTACCTACCATCATAGTAACCTTCTATGGTCAGGTCCTTTTTTGTTGTTATTTACTCGTTTTTCCAGCCTATTTCTTGACTTTTAAGTTTATGTTAAAGTTAGACTCTGCTTCCAAAATATAAGAAGCACTGTCCCAAGTTTCAGTTTTTTTGTGCTGCTGTTTTTCAGAGCTAGCTCAGGGCTGGGGGGGGGGGTCTGTAAGTTTTCAGTTATTTCAAGGTGGTTTCATTCATTCATTAATTTGTTATTTCTCTATTATTTATTTATTTGTTTGTCTAATTTTTTAAGGTGGTTTAATTTAAGGAGGGGTGATAACTGCTCTACTGGCCTGTACTCTGGTCTGTGAGTGACCACTAATACTATTTTCTACCCTGGAACTATGACCAGGGTCCCCACTCCCATGCAGCTGCATACTCTACTATGCTAGTGCTTCTCCGTGCCCTGGGAATGTGACCTGGAATTGCTTATGGGTAATGCAACAGAGTCCTACACCCACAACCAGTAAACAGTCCCCTGTAATCTGCTGACCAGTTGTTTGATCCCCTTACCATCCATGGGCTGAGAGTCCCCAAATTGACTGCTGCCAATTCAGTAACCCCAAGGCCTGCTACTGGTTTGCTGTGCATGGGCTGTACTAGACTGTGTTCCATTCTCACGCCAGTGAGACAGACCTTTCCTGCCAACCTTCTTGTCTTAGGTTGGAAAATTGTTTCACCCTATTCTTTTGTTGGTTGTGCAACTTCAAAATTCATTTTGAGGAATTACTTTCAAGTAGAAGGGGTATTTGAGAGGACTTAGATGAGTCCTTACTTTTACTCTGCTATCTTAACTCTGCCTCCCATTGCTCATTAAAAGGACAAAACTCCAAATTCAACTCAGCCAAAAACATCATCAAACTTAAAGAAAACAATGACAAGGCATTTTTTGAAGAAGGTAACTTCTTTTTTTTAAAGAAAATTATCACATTCTCTCCCACCCCACTACACACAATTACCAAGTTAACCAGAACAACTGTCTTTATCAACAATCCTTTCCCCTTTGGGTGACCAAGAGTAAACCCAGCTGGACATGCAGGGAATCAGTAACCCTGAAACTGATGTGGGGTGGGTTTAATTGATCAGATTGATCGTGAGGCATCCCAAAGAATTACAAGACTCAGTGATTCAGTTTCCCAGTTTTATTGCAATACTGTGAGTAACCACAGGGAGAGCACCAAAAAAATGGAAAGGTATCTCTCAAATAGAGAAAGAAAAGGCAGTTATATTTATAGTATGGATAAATTGATTATCAGTCTCATTATAATAATCTCCACCTTAGGGAGGTACAGGGGAGGGCCTGTCCTAACTTGGAGTTCCCGGTGGCTTAAGCCAACCCCCAAGGCAGGTATCTTTTTCTGTGGAAGTGTTTTTGGGGGGTTTACACATCATAAGGTGAACTTGATAGAAGAGGCAAAAAAGAGGTTAATAGAAAAACCTAAGACCCAAGCTCTAATTTAGACCTGAGCTCTAAGAGGGATTCAAACCCCAGTTAATGGATAATTTAAGACTTTAACTATAACAACGATACACAGACAGGGCATAGAAATTCAAACTGATAAATGAAAATATTTTGAAACTAGGGAATGAAAAGGTGGCCTGCACAGAAAAGGCCAAATTTGTCCCAAGATTCATCTTATGATGTGTAAACCCCCATTATATATATATATAATGCTCTCTTTCTCTCTATATATACATATATATATAACTATTCTCTAATTTTGGAACAATCCTTTTCTTTTTGAAAAAATCTGCATAATCAAGCCTTAAATTGAAAGCCTTCTGATTGTGTATATCAGAGGCCACATCTTGCACCCCTGGAATTCCTCACACACACACCTTCCCTTTGGGAGTGGGCCTTTCTCAGCCCACTTTCCACTAGATTTCTTGCCTGCCTTTCTTTAAACTTATATAAAAGCCCTTGCCATCTATTGCATGGTATCCTATTCAGCAATAGGCTGAATAGTACCCATGATCATGTTAGATTTTCTTCCCTGCTTAATAAAACCTTTCTTTTAATTTTTACAGGCATTGTCTTTCTCTGGTTTTCCTTCCCTTTTAGAAAGAAGGGGATTTAAATCTCAAGAACTGGCCTTAGCATTCTCCACTCTTCCCCTTTGGGGAAAGAGAGATCTAAATTCCATTTAAGAGATCATTTGCCTTGGTTTATACTGCCAATCCAAATTCAGGGTCCTGAAGGCAGAATAAGACTGGGAAGAAGTCAACATAAAAGGAACCAGCAGATGTCATTGGATACCTATGCCTAGTTTGCTATACTAGAGACTTTAGGGAATTTTCCTTTGGATAACATCTAGGATTCTTTCTCTTTTAGTTTAACTGACTTTATTTCCAGTGAGAGAGCACCACCACTCAGTATTGTCTAGTTTAGATTCTCCTATGTATACTGTGTCTGATTTCTGTTTAGCAATTGTGAGGAAATGGGTAATGGTCTCCTCTTAATAAGGATATAACTGTCATCATTCAAATTACACTCCTCCAGACCTGTTTGAGGACAAAGGTCTCAGTCCCCCTTCCCTCCCCTCCAGCAAGCAGATCACATGGTTCAAGTAGCCCTGAGCTGATCTCTATGAGGTCATCTTCTGGGCTGTGTCCATATAAGGGAAGATTGAAGAAATATCCCTGTGTCACCTTCCCCATTGGCTGAGAACCCAAAGAATAATTGTGGAAATTAGGGTTAAGAATACTGCATTCTGGTTAGCTAACTTTCCCAAGTAGATTGTAACCCTTGAGTAATCCAGCCATGATGAAAAAGGGGAGGGTCCATTTCACGTTAGGGACTAGGGATTAAAAAGGGGTCTATGAGCCCTCACTCTCAGCATTTGCACTACTTGCTGGCTGTAGCACTTATTTGCAAGTGTCCATTCTCCCAAGAATGAGAATAAATGAGCCTTTGACGCATCACTGCCTCTGAGTTCTGGAGAATTATTGAGCAAGAGTTGTTTTCTTCTCAGCAATCCACTAGGATGTTATTTTCTTTGCCACTTAACATATGTGATCATTTTGATATTTGGGGGAAAAAAAATAATGTCTTGGATAAAAAGCTTGGGTTTTCCTTTCCCTGTTAAGAATTAGTGAGCAAAAGTTTAGCTTTAACCTGAAAATCATATCCTTTAGATTTTTACTCCATGAAGGAGCAGCCAGATATAGTTCCAGCCCAACATTGCCACTCTCTGAAAGTGAGCAAAGTGGTCAAGCATCTGGCCCCAACTTCCTGCTTCCCTTCCTGGCAGGAAATAGTCTGAAGGGGGTGTTGGGGGTAGGAGTGGGGAAGAGTTTAGGGATATCAGTCTCCTTTCAAACCATACAATAAAACACCCATGTCTCATGTATGATAGCCTTGCTGCACCATTTTCCTTTCAATTTAGAATACAAGGCAGAAAAGTTTTTTTCCTGTATTTTGTTACAAGCACTCACAGGGAAAATAATTTGGCAATACATGGAAGAAAGTATCTCTATAGGGCACATGTACTTCTGAATACAAGCTGTATGGGATAGGTAGACTTGAGTCAGTTTAGACTCTGAGGATGGGGTCTGGAAATTACCCAGCCCCCAGTCTCTGTTATAGTCAGTTCCATTTGTCTCTGTTTAGTTTTATTACCTCTTTCCCCTCCCTTGCATACATTCCAAAACCCCAGTCCTTGTTATGGATTAATTAGGCTGTTGCTACCAGACCAGAAGATGTTTCCTGCCTCCCCCTTTTACATTCCTAAACCCTAACTGATACTGGCTGGCTCCTGGTACTGTCCCTCCCTTCTTCCCCCTTCCCTTGGTTTGACCTTGTTCCCCCTCCCCTTTCCCCCTTGTTCCTGGAACACGTACACATGTATCCATACCTTGATCACAAGCTAAACACACACCCTGGGCGAGACAGGATTGGATGTTAGATTGTGAGCTCACCCAGTGCACGAGAGGACCTTCCCCCCACTCAAAATCCCTATAAAAATCCAAAGCATGAGCCCCTTATTGCTGTCCTCATTCCTGGCATTGAGGTCGCCTGTTCTCATGAGAATATAATCTGTCTCTGCTTGACTTGATGGTCTCCTCGAGTTATTTGGGTAAACTGTGGCAGTTTGTCCCAAACACAAGCCATTTCCCACAGTTACTTAGTATACAAAAAACATTTAGTCATGCTGAGTCAAATATGGGTCTTTGAGGCAGTGTTTTGTGACTTTCAACTCTCCTAGTATGCCATTAGCCTCAAGATCAGAGAGGCAGGGTGAACTGCTTTTGTCTTTTGATTGGCTTTTCACAAGAATTAGGATGAAAGAAGATAAAAATACATTTACACTTGAAAGGGAAGCTTTTTAAAAAAAAGGTATTTGTCAGGTCAAGAAAGGGAAAAAAACAAGTGATCACCTTTCTCTGCAACCACACTGGAATATATCTATCAATGAATTGCTACCTTCCCCAGATCGACTATAAGACTGCACTTTTGCAATTGTGTTCCTAGCACCTAGCATAGTATCTGGCATTTACATGTTTAGTAAATGCTTACTGGTTGAGTGATTGCTTGATGAAAGCAACCCTTTTCATTCTTCAACTGAGTTATTGTATTAGCATATTTCTGGATGCTCTCAGTTGTCTAAACATTTTTATCTCCAAATAATGGAGTCGTTTGATCCTCTAAATTATCCCTTCCATCCAAGAAGTAGCCTTTCCATTATGTCATGTTGTCTGGATTCTGGCACCATAATGTTTCTCACCAATTTCTCTCACCTTGACTTCAGGGTCATGCCACTATTGAAACCTCCCTTGGGGAAAACCCCCAACTAATGGGAAAGAGGAGTAATCTATCTCCTGCTCCTTATCTCTGATTCCCACCTTACCTAGGCCTCTTTCCTACTTACTGTAGCACCAATGTGCCAGTTTCTTTTCTCTTTTTGACTGTGTAATTTGAAATTCTAAATGCGGGTTCTAATCTGTCCCCCCAGTTTTGGGGGGAAAGTGATTAAAATCACTGATAAATGAGTTTAGGTTTTTGAAGGGTTTATTGAAAGATAGTAAAAGAAAGAGAAAGACTGAGAACAGATTTCCTATAACCTGGCAATCCTAACCTTCCTAAACTCCCACTTCTGAAGTCCTCTGCCACCCGCCATCTCTTGCACCAAAAAAGGAAGCACTCTCTCACCAGCATCTGCTTTCTCCTTCATGTTCCCCTCCCAGAAATGGGAGGTTCTTCAAGCTGATTGGCTAGTGTCATTCAAATTCATTGGTTCACTGGACCCAAAGGTGGTCTCAATGTAAAGTTCAAAGTTTTTAAGCTTCCGAGAACAATACCTTCTTAAGTACCCTTAAATGCCAGCCAGATGTGCTTACAATCTAGTAAGCAGTCAACAGCCAGTTGCTTTATCCAATTCAATCAGTTTAAATCAGTCTCCAGGTGGGCCCCTGAGTATCTGCTAAATCTCATCTATCACATTCCATTATCTTGACACAAGACCTTTCTGCAATAACTAATAACAAAAGAAGCAACCTGGTGTAGTAGATAGAGAACTAATATGGAAACTGGGAAGACCTGGTGTTAAATTCCATCTCTGACACATACTGACTATGTGACCCCAAGGAAATCACTTAACTTCTCAGAGATATAGGCAACTCTAATTCTATAAATTGCAGAGAAGGTGAGGCAGGAAGTTCCCTTATTGGTTGAGGGAGTTATCTCAAGTAGAAGTTAGTTCCCTATGCTAATAAACTCATAGGTCAAATTATCCCTTTGTTTATAACAAAAGATTCCCCATAGATGTGTGCAAAAAGGCTTTTATTGAAATTGGCACAACATATCTGGCTTAGTCTAGCTTTTGTGATACAGCTTGTAGAGGATAAGCCTCTTTCCAACCTTCACCTGTGGTACATTGAATCAGGAAAGACATTAATTTCTTCCATTATCAGGATTAGATAGCTAGATAGGTTCTACATAGATTTATAGATAGATTCTACATACAGATGATAGATAGATAGATAAGTAGATGGACATGTGGAAAAGCAATTTTTAAAAGGTATGTTGTTTTCCTAAGTTCTTTGTAAAAAAAAATTTTAATATTCATTTTAATTTTTGAGTTCCAGATTCTAGCTCTCCTTCCCTCTCCTTCCTTCTTTCTGAGACAGTAAGAATCTGATATATGTTAGACATTGGCAATCTTGTAAAACATATTTCCATATTTCCCATTTTGTGGAAGAAAATCCAAACAAGAAAGAAAGAGGAAAAGCAGTATGCTTCAGTCTGTATTCAGATGTCATCAGTTCTTTCTATGGATGTGGATAGCATTTTTCATCTTGAGTCCTTTGGAATTGGATCACTGTCATTCACAGTTGTTCATCATACAATATTTCTATTATTGTGCACAATGTTCTCCATATTCTGTTCACTTCACTCTGCATCAGTTCATGTAAATCTTTCCAGGTTTAGAAAAGCAATTATTAAGAATTACTAGGTGCCACTCCCTAAAGAAAAAAGTATAAGCAAGGAAGATAATCCCTGCCCTCTTACATTTTAAAGAGAGAAAACCATAATGCTGAAAAGATGGGGGTTGGGTGGGAGGGTGCCTAGAGTCAGAATATGCTGAGGTGGAAAAGATATTGTTGGGGGATAAAGAAAGGAGTATAGTGAAGTAAGTATAGTGAAGAGATGTTAAGAAGCTAGAATAAAAGCATATCAATATACCTCCACCGTTATTACTCTACTTGGATCTAAGGTGTTAAGTAACATAGGACAGGTAAAGAGAGAGTGAGGAGTGAAAGATGGACTATTCCATTCCACATCATTATTAGAGTGGGGAATAAGATATGTCAATTTCATCAATGAGCATCAGTTTAAAAAATAATAGAAGAGATTTATACCCTGCTAAAGTCATCCAAAAAGGTAATCTCAGCTCCACAAAAATTTTATCCAGGAGAATTCCTTATAGGTTAATGTGAATGATAGGATTACAGAGACTTGGGCAAGAAGAAAAGCAAGAGAACAGATTTCCACAGTACATATTGAAGCAGAAGGGCAAAAATAGTGGGAGGTTAGAAACCAGTGGTGCTGTCTAAATGCACAGGAAGAAATTTACTTTTACTATAATCTGCTGGCAAGGGGGGATTACAGGCAACAACAAAGTATGCTACCTGAGAAGTGCCATGGTAGTGGCAGTTGGAGTAACAACCACTGGTCAAATCACAGCTGGTGATGGGGATGCTTGATGTACTTTTATGGCAGTTGTGCTTTCCATTCTTGCAGGTGATATTGGGTTTGGAACAAACACTGATGATATCCTCATACTTGTAATTCAGGAAGGTGTTGAAGGCTTTACACTGATGGGTATAGTTGTTGACTTTTCTCATCTCATTGTTGCAATATATATCATTATTGCGGACTTTGGTCTTGGGGTACTGCACATGCTGCTTCTTGAACCACTGAGCTGGAGTGAAATCACGAGGATGCTGTGCAGTGACCAGGAACATAAGCCCCAGCAGGAACAGTTGGAAAGTTCCCATCAGAGTGATCTAGCTCTCCTAGTAAATGTTAGTAAAAAAAGAAAGAGAAAGAGAATGAGGAAGAAGGAACAAAATATCCACATGCCCTCCCAGCCCATTTGATACTCGACTCCCAAGGTGTTATATCACTATCCCCTGTTATCCCTATGTCCCCATTCAGTTAGCTGACCATCAGTTTGACCATCCAGTGTGCAAAATATCATATGAGGCAGTGTAGGAAGTATTAATAGGAAAAGGAAGACAAGATTATAAAGAATTTACTCTAAGACAGAAAGAAGACCACTTAAAATGAGATTAGAGACCCTATTCTACTTCAGGATGTCTTTGCTTTTCTCTACTAATTTTAATGGCCTACATTTCAGATAGAAATGGAAAATAAGCAGATTTAGGCTCAATGTCAGCAACAATTAGAGTTATTTAAAAGTCAAATGGGCTGCCTTGGAAAACAATGCTTTACTTCTAACTAGAAATTGTCAAACAAGGGCTAGATGACCATGAGTATATTAAATTAGGGCCTTCTTTGATGGTATGAATTGGACTAGTTGATTCCAGAAGCTTCTTCCAACCCTAAAATTATCTGATATCTCCAAACATAGAAACAGGCATGAAAGCTTGTTTTCTACTGTGTCATAAAAATAAAATAACCACCAGGACTTTTCCCCAAGAATGGCCATTCTCTCTGAACTTTTGTACTTGATTTTTGAATCCAACTGTTGGCTTCATATTTCTCTCCACTTAATTTTATGCTGCTAGTTTTGGACTTGTGTTCCACAGTACCAAGATCTCCTTGGATGTTGATTCTTTTCACCAGGGTTCTTAATGATCCCTCCCAGGATTAGTAATACACTATTCCAAATTTAATAAATGTGTCACTGCTCTTCATCCTCACCTCCACCCACTGCTTTTGACCTTCTTCAAGATTTGTTTCACAATAACAATATTGGTGGGGTGGGAGGGTGTTGTTGGTTTGGGGTTTTTTTGTTTTTGTTTTTGTGCAGGGCAATAAGGGTTAAGTTACTTGCCCAAGGGTCAAGTGTCTGAGGGCAGATTTGAACTCAGGTCCTCCTGAATCCAGGGCTGGTGCTTTATCCACTGTGCCACCTAGCTGCCCCCCAACAATATTGTATGATGAAGAACTGGGAATGACTTAGCTATTCTCAGCAATACAATGACCCAAAACATTCCTAAAGGACTAATGATGAAGCATACTATCCAACTCCAGAACTGATATTGATTGAATAGAGACTGAAGCATGCTATTTTTCAACTTTCTTTCATTTTTTTCTTTTATTCTAGTCTTCTTGTACAAAATTACTAATATGAAAATCTTTAACATACTTGCATATGTATAACCTATATCTGATTGCTTACCATCTCAGGAAGGAGGTAAAGCAAGGAGAAAGGGAGGGATAGAATTTGGAACTCAAAACTTTAAAAAAAATGTTTAAAAATATAAAAAGGGATTTATTTCAAACTTCTATAAGATGCCTTACCCAGTCTCCTCCTTCTGATCCCTAATGTGCCAGTGTTAGTGCTCTGCCTCTGATATTGTCTTTCATTTATGCTGGACACATTGTAAATGCACATATTTATTTTCATGATATCTCTCCCATGGAGTTCTTTAAGGACAGGAATTCTGCTTCTCTGACTTTCTATTCTCAATAAATGCTTGTTGACTGTCTGATACATTATTTCCCATAGTGTACCTGAATAAAGCCTTTTAATTTTTCTTAAAGGTCTTGGCTAGTAACTTAAGTGGAAATGGTCAAATAAAATCAGCCTAAAAAATACAGGACCATTGCCTAATAAAACAGGAAGATTGCATCCTGAATAATCTTGAATCCAGCACTAGATTGGCATGGCTTCCTAGGCTAGATACCACCCATTCTTATGTAAGAAGTATGAAGTCTGTCCTTTGCAAGGCAATGAATATGCTTCCAAGAGAGGGTCAGAACATGATTGTTCTCTACTAGCAGAAAAACCAATGATTACCTCTTTTGTTTTTTAAAGATGGCATCCTTTCATATTCTTCCCACCAAGTTCAGATATTAAGGTATTCCTAAGTGCCATTTGTTTTACCTACTTCACTGTCTCCAAGTAATGGAGACATTTGTCTCATTCTCCTTTTCTCCCAAAAGGTATTCACTCTAAGACTGGCATGTGATTATATGATACTACAGAATTATAGTAGTAACAGATACAAAAATTAAAATTAAAACACAATTCAGCAGTGGTAAGGGAATCATTATGTTGTTTTCTCTTCACAGGAAGTTTAATTGCCTAGGGGGAAGGGGATAGAATATATATATATATATATATATATATATATAAAATCTTACAAAGATATTAAAAGGATTACAAAAGAATGCACAAATAGATTATTAGTCTAAACTGACAATGTAATGAGGTCACATGATACAATGGACAAAAAACTTGGTTTGATGTCAGAGAAAACATGTACAAATCCTACCTCTGCTGCCTACCATCTAATGTGACTTTAGTCAAGTCACTTAACCTCTCAGTCTCAGTTTCCCCATGTGTCATATTATTAAGTTGGACTAGATGACCTCTAAGGTTCTTCCCAGTTCTAAGTTTGTGATACTAGGATGGAATGCACAGTAAAAGTAACTAGACTTGGGGAAGGGAAGGGGCAACTGTCAGGAACCCTCTCTTAATGATATCCTGAAAAGTATTTCATATCATTACAATCCTTTTAGCATCATCTTTTAGTATCCTCAGTCTCCTCCACCCCCTGCCATGATCACTGGGATAGTTTCCCTTAAAACAAGTCTTGAAGTACTGATAAAGATTTCTATGTGGAGATAGCAATAGGGCATGGGGGTGGGGAAGGAGGAATACTGAACTGGGCAACAGATAACCCAGATTCATCTCTTGGCTCAGATCCTAGCTATATGATGATGAGCGAGTCATGAAAACTATCTGCTAAAAATGGATACTGAACAATTAAAGAATTATAAACAGTGTTTTAACAAAGGCCATTGGCAACCTAATCACTCTTTTATTTGCATAGGCCCACAGGTCATTTCTCAACCAGACATTAATATTTGATTATGATGGACTTTGGCAGATTCCTTGAGTTTCTGTAATAAAACCTTTTTAAAAAATTAAATAATTATGATGTAAGAGAATTAAAATTTTCATAATAGTTCATTCTATTTTATCAATCTTAGAAGACTCATAATAGTCATTCTCTAATCCATATACATTGCAACTGCACAAGGCAGATTAACTAGTTGAACAAACCAGTATCCATCCAAATGGCCTACCAGCCCTTTAAGTCATTAATAATTGGCAACCAATCAATAAATCTGGACCAATTTCACATTTGCTGCCCTCAAACATTCTATGTTTAAGTCAAACTAGTCTATTTGCAATGCCTCCTATATGACATGCCATCTCTAATCTCCATACATTTGCACAGGCTATTCTCATTTTTACTTCTTTGAGTACTTTGCTGGGGCACTAGATAGAATGTTGGACTTTGAATCATGCAGACTTAGTTCAATTTTACCTCAGACACTTAGCAGCTATGTGACCCTAGATAAGTGTCTCAGCCTCAATTATCTTTTCTGCAAAATTAGGATAATAGCACCAACCTCACAGAATTATAAACTAACATATAAAGTGCTATGCCAAGCTGAATGCCCCATATAAATTGTTGTTATTGTTATCATAATTAATGTTAGAATCCCTTGCTTCTTTCAAGGCTTAGCTCAATTTCCAGCTCACACAAGTCCTTTACAGAATCTTCCCTAGTTATTGACCCCTCTCCATAGCAAAGTACTTTGTATTTAAGTCAATATGAAATACATACAAATTCTGTGACTCGTTTCCACCCAGTATGAAATAACCTCCATGAAAGAACTATTATGTCAACTATTTTGCACCACACAAGTAGCAATAGAAAGGTATCTTAAGAGTATGAACAGATTGCTATACATAACCAGTGAGGCACACCAAAGAAGAGCAGGAATAAGGAACACCATTACAGACTGAATGACAGAAAGAAGATGGCCTGCTCACGTGGTAAAAGTAAGAAATTAACCATGGATGGTTCCAGTGCCCCACTAATTAACTAGATCATGGTTGTTGTTGTTGTTTCTTCTTCATTTTTGAAGAGGGACCACGACATTGGAGGAATGTTATGACTCACAGTGAATTGGATTTAAATGAGGGAGTGTTGTACAAAGTCTCCAATCTCTCTCCTCCAGAGCTATCTGGGTCCAGTGACAAGATATATATTAGAATGACTAGAGATGGTGCTGAATGTTTAAGGCAAATGGGATTAAGTGTCTTGCCCATGGTCACACAGTGTGTGAGGTGAAACTTGAATTCAGGGCCTCCCAACTTCAGGGCCAGTGCTCTATCCACTGTACCACCTAGCTGCCCCTACCAGTTAATGGAGTGTATTGAAGAAGGGATAGAAGGTAAAAAATGAATAAATAGAGAAGTATTAACAGAATGCCCACTAGGGGATAACAGGCTCTCTCTTTCCATCCTGAGGTACACTTGTTTGTTTCTGAGCAGTCATGTCCCCAAGAGAGGTACTCTTGGTTAAACAAATATAGAAAGTACCAACAGACATAGTTATTGAAAAGAATTCTACCCCCAGGCAACACATTTGGAGGTGAATCTCTGGAGAAGGAACTTCTGGATATTGCCTCCAGATTCAACCCTGAGAGTATAAAGGAAAAATCATCTTTTTGCTCTAAGATGAAACAAGGAGCCCTAGCAACTGTCTTAGGTGGAGCTTAGTGGGTCTCCCATAAACCCATGACTTAGGATATTTGAATTCTCTACTGAGCTGATCAGATAGCTAAGAGAAAAAGAACAACACCTCTGATCTCCCGTCCCCATAGTTTGAATGATAGTCCCCAGGGGTTTTTAGTCTCCTATGACCACCTGTAGTCTCTGACTATAAAGTAAACAATTACCTTTGGGGGGGGGGTATTTCCCACCCATGCATACACTGCTTCCTCCTTTTACTTTGTCTTGGGTCTCAGGGATAGTATCCAGCCCTGGTTATTTGACCTAGAACAAGTTTCACCCTCCCTAGGTCTCAGTTTCTTTATCTATTAAATGAGGCATATAAGATATAATGGGCTTTTTGACAATGCCCAAAGGCCCCAACCAGAGGAGATTAATTTAGACTGATTGAATTAAGTGAGATTAACTGAGAGTTATTGACTTCGCTGATTAACCTACTTAAAGCTAATTAAATCAAAACCACACCTGGCCAGCCATCAATAGAGTATTGTTCTCAGAAGCTAAGGGCTTTGAACTCAACAATGAGACCACCCTCAAGTCCAGTGAACCAATCTAACCAATCAGTTTGAAAGACAGCCTCATCTGGGGGAGGGAGGCAGGAAGTAGGAAGTTTGGCTGGCTCCCTGGCTCTGTCTCTTTTTCATGGCTGGAACCTCATGGTGGCAGAAGGGAAGGAGAAGAAGGAGGCCAGGCTGAATTCTTATATCTCCTCTAGGGTAGATAGACTTCTTCTTAACTTTCTGAACTCCATGTGCTCTCTCTTTCCTATGCTTTAATAAATGCTTAATGCCCAAAGACTGGTGCTAAAAACTTCTAATTTAAGGCAATCACACATTTAGTTTTACTCATCACAGGCAATTATATTAAATGATCTCTGTCATCTCTTCAGGCTCAAAAATTTTATAATCATGTATGCGTCTTTCTCCAGAGCCTCAACACCTCTCGCCATCTGACTGCATCCTGTGACTCCAAATGAAATGTTAAGTCTTATTAGATCATTTTGCCTATTATCTTTTTTTTTGCAGGACAGTGAGGGTTAAATGACTTGCCCAGGGTCACACAGCTAGTAAGTGTCAAGTGTTTGAAGTCAAATTTGAACTCAGGTCCTCCTAAATCTAGGGCCAGTGCTTTATCTACTTCACCACCTAGCTGCCCTGCCTATTATCTTTAAGATTTTTCTCTAAGAAAAAAATATTCCCCCTCAAATTCCTTCCAGGATTCTACTTATAGTCTTTTTGTCTGGTTGGTTTTAATATGAAAAATAAAATGATCTAGTTTTTTTAACCTGTTGATTGAAGCTATCTGCCTCCATCTCTTGAATAATGTTTCCACATGAGTTTGCCTACATATATCAGAATCTACTCTGATTCCTCTCTAAGGAAGACTTTGATACCTGCCAGGTAGGGAGCAACAGATTGGGGACATGAAGCTAGCTACTCTCCTTTCCTCAAAAAAAGAATACTAGGCTAGAATTATATCTATCTACCCTCCCCCCACTCCAATAAAATATATTGTTGATCTAAGGGAAATAATTTTTAGGATCACGTTGTACTCCTGATCACTATCCCTTTAATGGTGAAGGAATACCTCCAAGATACATCCAGAAGAATGATTCCCTTCTCATAAAGTGTAACTTACATAAAGATCATCACACAAAGCAAATAAACTCATATATCTAAGGTAATAGTAAATAGAAATCAGAGCAGTTATTCTGGAAGCCTGACAGGAAAATCATATAATTATTTCAACAGATGGCCTGGCGGGGAAGGGGGTGCCTTTTGACAAAATATAACTTTTATTCTTATTAAAAACACTAGGAAGCATAGGAATGGGGCTTTCTTTAAAATATAGTATGTACATAAATATCTACACTACAAATATTATACTACATAAATAGTATCTATCTAGAACCAAGAGCAAACATTTGTAATGTGAATATGCTAGATCAGGGATGGAGCAAAGATATTTATTATCCCCATTACTATTCAGTATTGTACTAGAAATGTTAGCTATAAGAATAAGACAAGAAAAAAATTTAAGGAATAAACAGGCAAAGTAGAAACAAAACTATCCCTGCAGAAGTTTTACTCAGAGAATATGGCAGTTTACTCAGAGTATCCTAGAGAATCAACTAAAAAACTAAATGAAACAATTAGTAACTTCAGTAAAGCAGTAGGATACAAAATAAACCCAAACAAATCATCAGGTATTTCTTTTTAAAAAAACAATAATAAAGATTTTTATTTAAAATTTGGAGTTCCAAATGCTATTCCTCCTTCCCATTCTCCCTTCTCCCCTCCCTGAGTTGGTAAGCAATCAGGTATAGGTGGTACTTGTGCAACTATGTAAAACATTACCATATTAAAAAAATGAAAAATAACATGCTTTAGTGTGTGTTGAATCAATATCAGTTCTTTTTTTGGAGGTGGATGGTATACTTTCTTCTTAGTCCTTTGGGATTGTCTTGAATTATTGTATTGCTGAGAATAGTTGTCATTCACAGTTCTTCATCAATTGCTGTCACTGCACAATGTTTTCCTGTTCTGCTCACTTCACTGTACATGAGTTTATCTAAGTCTTTCCAGGCCTTCCTGAAATCATCCTGTGTGTTATTTCTTATAGCAGAATAAAGTTTCATCACAATCATGTACCGAAACTTGTTTAGACATTCCCCAATTTCTGGGCATTCCTTTGATTTCCAGTTCTTAAGCCACCATGAAAAGAACTGAATATAAATATTTTTGTACCAAAAGGTCTTTCTTTTTCTCTTTGTTGGGATGTCTTTGGGATACAAACTTAGCAATGGTATTGCTGGATGAAAGGGTGCACAGTTTTATAGCCCTTTGGACATAATTCCAAATTGCTCTCCAGAATGATTGGATCAGTTCACAACTCCACCAACAGTGGATTAACATCCCAATTTTCTCACATCCCCTCCAATGTCCAACGTTTTCCTTTTTTGTTATATTTGGCACTCTGATAGGTGTGAGGTGATACCTCAGAGTTGTTTTAATTTCCATTTCTCTGATCAATAGTGATTTAGAGATTTTTTTATATGACTGCAGATAGCTTTGATTTCTTTATCTGAAAACTGACTGTTCATATTCTTTGACCATTTATCAATTGGGGAATGACTTGTATTTTCATAAATTTGACTCAGTTCTCTATATATTTGAGAAATAAGGCCTTTATCAGATATACTTGTTGCAAAATTTCCCAGTTTTCTACTTTCCTTATAATTTTGGTTACATTGTTTTTGTTTCTGCAAAACCTTTTAAATTTTATTTAATCAAAATTATCTATTTTATATTTTGCAATGTTCCCTACATCTTCTTTGGTCCTAAATTCTTCCTCTGTCCATAAATCTGACAGATAAACTATCCCATGCTCTCTTAATTTGCTTGTGGTATCATATCCTTTATGTGTAAATAACATACCCATTTGGACCTTATTTTAGTATAGAGTGTGAGATATTGAGAATATAGTGTGAGATGTTGGTGTATACATAGTTTCTGTCATAATACCAAATTTTTCTCCATAATGGTTGAATCAGTTCACAACTCTACCAACAGTGATTAGCATACCAGTTTTCCAGTTTTCCTAGCAGTTTTTGTTCTAAATAATGAGTTTTTTGTTCCAAAAGCTTGAATCTTTGGATTTATCATATACCAGATTACTATACTCATTTACTATTGTGGAACTCATTCCTATTCTATAACACTGATCCACCTCTCTATTTCTTAGCCAGTACTAGATTGTTTCCATAATTACTGCTTTGTAATACAGTTTGAGATCTGGTACTGCTAATCTACCTTCTTTCACATTCCTTTTCATCGATTCCCTTGATTTCCTTGAGCTTTTGTTCTTCCAGATGAATTTTGTTATTATTTTTTCTAGCTCTGTAAAATATTTTTGATATTTTGATTGGTATGACACTAAATAAATAGATTAACTTGGGTAGCATTGTCATTTTTGTTATATTGGCTTGACCTACCCAAGAGCAATTAGTCTTTTTCCAATTGTTTAGATCTGACTTCATTTGTTTGAAAAGTGTTTCATAGTTCTGTTCATATAGTTCTTGGATTTGTCTTAGCAGGTAGACTCCCAAGCATTTTATATTGACTATAGTTATTTTAAATTGAATTTCTCTTTCTATCTGTTGCTGCTGGACTTTGTTGGTAATATAGAGAAATGCTGATGATTTATGTGAGTTTATTTTGTATCCTGAAAATTTGCTAAAGTTGTTAATAATTTCAAGTATGTTTTTAGTTGCTTCTGTAGGCTTTTCTAAGTATAACATCATATCATCTGCAAAGAGTGACAGTTTTGTTTCCTCATTACCTATTCTAGTTCCTTTAATTTCTTTTTCTTCTCTTATTGCTACGGCTAACATTTCTAGTACACTATTAAATAATAGAGGTGATAATGGGCATCATTGCTTCACCCATGATTGTATTGGAAAGGCTTCTAGCTTATCCCCATTATAGATAATGCTCAGTGATGATTTTAGATAAATATTACTTACCATTTTAAGGTTAGCTCTATTTATTACTATTCTCTTTAATTAGTGTTTTTAATAGGAATGGATGCTGTATTTTGTCAAAGGATTTTCCTGCATCTATTGAGAGAATCATGATTTCTCTTAGTTTTGTTATTAATATGGTCAATTATGCTGATAGTTTTCCTGATATTGAATCAGTCCTGCATTCCTGGTATAAATTCCACTCGGTCATAGTATAAGATCCTTTGTGATATGTTGCTGTAATCTCTTTGCAGGTATGTTATTTAAAATTTTGCATTGGTATTCATTATAGGGAAATTGGTCTATAATTTTCTTTTTCTGTTTTGGATTATCCTGGTTTGAGTATCAGCACCATATTTGCCTCATAAAAGGAATTTGATAGGACTCCTTCTTCACCTGTTTTCCCAAATATTTTCTATAGTATTGGGATTAATTGTTCTTTAAATGTTTGGTAGAACTCACTTGTGAATCCGTCTGGTCTTAGGGATTTGTTTCTTAGGAAGTTCATTGATGTCTTGTTCAATTTCTATTTCTAAAAATGGGTTATTTAAGTGTTTTTTTTCTTCTACTGTTAATCTGGGTAAGTTATAGATATAAATCCATTTCACTTAGATTGTCAAATTTATTGGTATATAATTGGGCAAGAGTTCCTAACAATTATCTTAATTTCCTCTTCATTGGCATCAGGCATTTTTGTTTATTACCAGCAAAATCCAGCAGGGAAAGATAGAAAGAGAAATTCTATTTAAAATAACTATATGCAGTATAATATACACTTGAGTCTGCTTGCCAAGACACACACAGGAACTATATGAACACCAAAAACACTGTTCATACAAATAAGATAGATCTAAATTAAGTGGAGAAATACTGATTGCTTATTGATAATCCAAACCAATATTATAAAAATGACAATGCTATATTAATTAATTTATTTGTCCAAGGTCATACTAATCAAACTAAAAAAATAATTACTTTGGAGAGCTAGTAAAAATAAACAAAATTCATAAGGAAGAACAAAAAATCAAGACTATCAAGGGAAACAATGAAAAAACCTGGGCAGGAAGGGAGCCTAATGGTACCAGATCTCAAACTTTACTACAAAGCTATAATCCCCAAATCAGTTTGGTAATGGATAAGAAATAGAGATGTTGATATATAACAGATTAGTTACACAATGTGCAGGAACAAATTAGCAGAGTAGCCTAGTATTTAGTAAATTCAAAGATCTTAGCTACTGGTATAAGAACTCATTACTCAAAAACTGTTGGGAAAAATGGAAAAATAGTCCAGCAAAAAGTAGGTATAGACCAACATCTCACACTGTATATGACAATAAGCTCAAAATGGGTACCTGATTTAGACATAAAGAGTGATATCATAAGCAAATTAGTGGATCATGGAAGAAAATGCCTATTAGATCTACAGATAAGGGAAGAATTCAAAACCAAACAAGAAATTGAGAGTTTCACAAAAGGTAGATTGGATAATTTTGATTACACCAATTTTTTTTTAATTTGCACAGACAAAACCAATGCAACTAAAATTAAAAGAAGCAGTAAATGGGGGGGGGGTCTTTGTAGCAAGTTTCTCTGATAAAATCTGCTCTATGAGATATATAGAGAAGTTATTCAAATTTATAAGAATAAGAGCTGCTCCCCGATTGATAAATAGTAAAAACAAACAAACAAAAAAGAATAATCCATTTTTAGAAGAAAAATCCTAGCTTTCAACAGACATATGAAAAATGTTCTATATCACTAATAATTTGAGAAATGCACATTAAAACAACTCTGAGGTACTACTTTACACCCATCAGATTGGCTAAGATGGCAAAAAAAGAAAATTATTAATGCTGGGAAGATGTTGGAAAATGGGCACACCAATGTACTATTGGTAAAGCTATGAACTAACCCAACCATTCTGGAAAGCAATTTGTACTTATGCCCAAAAAGCTATTAAATTGCATACCCTTTGATCCAGTGATACTGCTACTAGGTCTATATCCCAAAGAGATTAAAGAAAGAGCAAAGGATCTATATGTACAAAAATATTTATAGCAGTGCTTTTTCTCGTGGTAGAAAACTGATAACTGAGGAGCTGTACATCGATTGGGCAATGGTCAAACAAGTTATGATATAGTATGTGATAGAATATTATTATACTATAAGAAATTATGAGGGGAATGGTTTCAGAAAAATGGGAAGACATGTATGAATTGATGCAAGGTGAAGTGAGCAGAGGTAGAACAACAATTTGGATGCAGCAATATTATAAAAATAATCTACTGTGAGAGTCTTAGTAACTCTGGTCAGCACAATGACCAAGCACAGTTCTGAAGGACTCTTGATGAAACATGCTATCAACCTTCAGATAGAAAGCTGATGAATTCAAAGTGCAGGTTGAAGCATATTTTCTTCTCTGTCTTTTGCTTTTTAGTTTTGGACATGACTAATGTGGGAATTTGCTTTACATGACTATCCATATTTGAAAGGGGTTTTGTTTTTCTTGCCTTCTTATTGGTTAGGGAAGAAGGAGGAGGAAAAAAAGAATTCTGAACTGAAAACAAAATATAATTGAATTATTGGGAGGAAAGATATATAATAAAAATACATATTGAAAAAAACTTTAGAAGAAACAATGCAAAAGTAGTAATGAGGGGGCAGCTAGGTGGCACAGTGGATAAAGCACTGGCCCTGGATTCAGGAGTTCCTGAGTTCAAATCTGACCTTAGACACTTGAAACTTACTGGCTGTATGACCTGGGCAAGTCACTTAACCCCCATTGCCCCACAAAAAAAAAAAGTAGTAATGAACAGATTACATAATTATAGAAATTTAGAGCTAGAAAGGATTTTGGAGCTCACCAATCCAACCATTTCATTTTACAGATTATGGAGTATCAGAACATTTAAAGGAATGATACAAGTTCAGAGCTAGTAAGAGACATAGCTAAATTTGTACTAGGCCTTTTTCCTCTCCCCTAAACTTCCTCTCTTTGGTTAATCTTCTATAACTGCTAGATAGTGTTACCAAGCACAACTTTAGTAAGTACTACTATCTTTTTTTTTTTTTAGCAAGGCAATTGGAGTTAAGTGACTTGCCCAGGGTCACACAGCTAGTAAGTGTTAAGTGTTTGAGGCCGCATTTGAACTCAGGTACTCCTGACTCCAGGGCTAGTGCTCTATCCACTGTGCCACCTAGCTGCCCCATTTATTGTACTTTTTTTTTTTTTTTGGTGAGGCTATTGGGGTTAAGTGACTTGCCCAGGGTCACACAGCTAGTAAGTGTCAATTGTCTGAGGCTGGATTTGAACTCAGGTCCTCCTGACTCCAGGGCTGGTGCTTTATCCACTGCACCACCTAGCTGCCCCCCAGTACTACTATCTTTTAAGACTCCTGGAAAAAGTATAAAAGGACTTTTTTTTTTAATATACATTGATATTATTACTTCTTGATATTATTACAGACTTGATATTATTATCACATACTTGATATTATTTTGAACTTCTTAACCTATGCTTTCTCATCTTCATTTTACAATGATAATTAATTTTGCCCCAAGTAATTTCTAAGGAGCTAAAATGAATTAAATGTTTATGCAAAGTTCTTTTAAAGGGAAAGAGATACTAAAATGCAAGGTACTGGTAATTGTGATTGTACAATTCCTTGCTATTTTAGTCACATTACATATACATCATATTCAAAAATTCTTTCCCACATTTAAATTCTCTTATAAAGAAATCTTAAGACTCTAGAGAAGGAAATTCTACAACCTCTTTCAATTATCCATTCTTGTACCTTTTTTTTTTTCAGGGCAATGAGGGTTAAGTGACTTGCCCAGGGTCACACAGCTAGTAAGTGTCAAGTGTCTGAGACTGGATTTGAACTCAGGTGCTCCTGAATCCAGGGCCAGTACTTTATCCACTGTGCCACCTAGCTGCCCCTCAATTATCCATTCTTACATGTCAATTTCTCTTTCTTGGGAATTTCTTGTGTTTAAACCTGATTCCCACCCACCCTACTTCTGCAGCTTGTTAGCTTTTTTATAACTAATTTAATTTTCAAAAAATCCAATAGGGAGGGGCAGCTAGGTGCAACAGTGGATAGAGCCCTGGAGTCAGAAGTACCTGAGTTCAAATGCGGCCTCAGACACTTAACACTTACTAGCTGTGTGACCCTGGGCAAGTCACTTAACCCCAATTGCTTCACTTAAAAACAACAACAACAAAAAACAAAAAAAAACCCAAAAATCCAATAGGGAGCCAAGATGGATGATTATGGCAGCCACCCATTTGAATTCTCCCCACATTTCCCCCCTAACAACTTTAAAATAATGACTCGAATCAAATTTTGAAGCAGCAGAGCCAACAAAAGGTCAGAATAAGACATTTTTCTGGTTTAAGAACCCTTAAGAGATTGACAGGAGGAATAAAATTTATAACTTGTACTGAACTCTATTGAGATCTGTTTTAGGATTTTTACCAGGAATATCTGAGGAGTTCATACAAATTATCTGAAACCAAAGAATCTGCCCCAAGAAAAGAGGTTTCCAGGAACCAGATAATGCAACGGGACACCTAGAACTCAAAATAAAATGGGCCCCTTGACTATACCTGGGTTACATTGTTATTTGATCTTTATTGTATTGCTTTGATCTTTTGGTATTTGTGGTAGTTTCTTGATGACTTTGTTGTATATCTCCCCTTTGCTTATGCTTGTTCTGTAGTTTTAGAAACATTGAATTTTTGCTGTGTCCCCCTTTCCTCTTTAGGATACTAACCCCTGGCAAACTTGGTTAACTCTTACTGCCCTTCAGAGGTTCTGGAGCCCCCATTGGCCAAGAGAAGGGAATGTGAAAATGGACACCTCGATTTGTTTGAAACCCCTCCCCCCAATTATCCAGGTAACCAGAACAACTGTCTTCACCAACAATCCTTTCCTCTTTGGATGACCAAGAAGAAACCCAGCTGGACATGCAGGGAATCAGTAACCCTGAAACCAATCAAAGACTTATCTGACTGCAGAATATGGAACTATGTGTATAGACCCTTTCTTCAGCTATTCTCTAACTTTGGAAAAATCCTTTTTTTTTTGAAGAAATCTGCATAATCAAGCCTTGAATTGAACTGCCTATCACCAAGAAAGCCTTCTGATTGTGTATATCAAAGGCCATATCCTGCACCGCTGGAATTCCTCACACACACCTCCTCCCTTTGAGAGTGGGCCTTTCTAAACCCACCTTTTCTCCAAATTTCTTGCCTGCCTTTGTTTAAACTGTATAAAACCCCTTTTTTGGAAGTGCCCACTAGACTTCCTGGCAACTTCTTGGAAGCCAAAAATAAATACCCCAAATTTTGCTCAACAGAGAAAGAGGAGCATTTAAAGAGGACTGCTGAGCACATGTCACAGGGACCAAATACAAAAATCTCTCCAAGGTATTAAAAACCTGCTGGAAACTATGATCTGCTAGTATAGTCTTCAAGAGATCTCCTGCATATAATAATAATGTATCATTATGGAATTTGAAGGGGAAAGGCATTAAGCAATAGCTAAGTAACATGAGCAACTGAGAGCCACCTGTGTTTTTCATGTCTTGGTAATCATTTTGTCCTGTGATTCTTCTAGTTAGCTAAATTCTTCAACAACAATAATCACAGCACAGTCCCAGAAATAGGCCATGTCTACTTTCCTTGGTACAACCTAGCTAATGACAAAGAGACTGACCACCATTAAGTTGGCAATTAGGTGATTAGTTCTTTAGTGCTGGCAACTCAAGAAGGAAAGAAAAAAAGACAAAATGGTCATCATTCCTGTGAAGCCCACTTCTCCCTCTGCGGTCTGAGTGAAAGGATGGTGAGAAAGAGAATGGTTATTAAGAATTTCAAATTTCAGAAAGTCTAAAAAATTCCATTTAAATGCTAGTACCATATGTATGAGATATTGGTCTAGGTACTACATAGCTTTTTCCTACCTCCTCCCTTGCTATGGATGATCCCTTTAGACTAGAGCCAAAAATAAAATCATTCCTTAGTAATATGAGGTAAGGATAAAATTGAAGCTGGAGGCTTAGTTCCCCTACTAAAGAGAAAGGCAGGCCCAAATCTATAAACCCAGAGTGAAAGTTATAGAGCCTTTCCAGCAACCTACTTATGCAGTACTAGTTGTTGAATGAGAAGTGAAACAAAGACAAAAGGAAGTTGCTACAAAAAAAAAAAAAAAGGATGATAAAGATGGTGGAATAAGCAAGACCCCTGAATATCTTCCAGAATCCAACAATTCAAATAAGCAACTAATGCACCAAATCTAGAGATAACAAAATTATAACACAAAGAGAGAAGACAATGGGAAACAACTCCACAATAATGTTAAAGCTTTCTAAACTGAAATAACAATGTAGGAATGCTTCAAACTTTTTACCACCACCACCCTCCTCTTTCTTGATTCAGTCCCACATCCTGAAAAAAAAACATACCAGCCTTCCTTTGGAGGGTTAATATGGTTTCTATCATTTGTCCCATAGTAGTTAGCTAGTTTAACTGTTTATTACCTTCCCCCATGAGCAACACACTCACCTAACTCTGTTGAGGAAAATAAATAAATAACTGAGTGGGAGACCCAGCAACAGATCCAATCCTTGTAGAAGGAAGGGAGTGAATTTAAAGTCCAGCTTCAATTGATCCAATGGAATCTTTAATATGGCTAAAAGAAGCCAATCAAAGACTCCCCACTGCCCAATCTAAAGTGAACTTAGAAATTATCTGAACCTGCTGGTGAGGACAGCAAAAAATAAAGATGTTGTGGTTAGGAGGAGAAGAGGAAGTATAGTCACCATATCCAATGACACTTTAGCAGAAGGCCAACAGAGAGAGTTTGACAATAAGTCCCCACCAATGGCTGAGGAGGAGCCATAGAGTGAGGAAAATCAAATAAAATCTTGTCCTATCCTTGTTATAAGACAAATAAGGCAAGCAAAAGAGTTCTAAAAGGCTAACTCTTGAAGTCAGAGGATAAACATTCCTCAGAAGAAAAAAAGAAGATTTACAAAGAAAGAACAAAAATGAAAAATGAGAAAGAAAAAAGAAAGCATGAGAAGAAGAGAGGAATAAAGGAAAGAAAGGAGGGAGGTAAAGCTATGTAATCTAAAAAACATATGGCTAAGCAAAACTAAGTTCAATGACTAAGTAGAGATTTAATAGAGGAAGGAGAAAATAAATATAAAATATTTAAATGAAGAAACACTTAAAAAAATAAGGGCATCTCCAGATTTTAAATGAGGGGTTGGAACAAACTTTGTTATGGCTAAGAATACTCTGAAAAACAGACGATGAAACATTACTAAAACATACGGAAAAAAACATAAACACACTTTCAAAAGGGAAGCTAAATTATTCTTTTGTTAAAAAAACATGGAGAGTAAATGCTCAGACTTCCTGACACAATTACTCCAAAAAAAAAACTTCAAACACAAAAAAACATAGAAAGTGAAATAATATAATTCTTAAATAGGTATGCAACAAATTATATTGGGTATTTAAATTACTAAAACAAAAAGGGAAATGATTAAAAGATTTAGTAGGGATGAAGGGGGGATAGTACTTCCATATTATAAATCAGCAGTGATCAAAACCATCTAGTATTGGTTAAAAAATAGAGAAGTAGCTCAATGGAACAGACTAGATAATGGAACTCAATATTCTCACAATTATGCAACTAGAAAAAAAGAAAATTCTTCTAGAAGAAGAAAAGAACAAGTATTTAAATTAAATAATGAGGAAAATGAGAAGGAAGAAGACCTAGAATTACCAGCTATCAAACTATACTGCAAAGTAGTTATCAAAATAACTTGGCAATAGTTAATCAAAAAGTTGATTAGTGGAACAAATTGGGCTCAAAAGACACAGAAGCATTGTTGCATGAATTCAATGACTTTAACTACTGGTGTAAAAGACTTCCTATTCACCAAAAATTGATGGGAAAATTAAAAGACATTCTAACACAAATTAAGTTTAGACAAGTATTTCACTATATAAAAAAATAAGGTCCAAATAATCACATGACTTAGTTATAAAAATCATGTCATATTTGAAAGGAACAGAGAAGCTGATATCTTTCATAGTCACGTATAGGGGAAGAGTTCTTGACCAGACAAAAGACAAGGAAGGCTTTGCCATTATTCAGTTGTGTCTGACTCTCTGTGACCCAAACCATTTGGGGTTTTCTTGGCAAAGATACTGGAATGGTTTGCCATTTCCTTATCCAGCTCATTTTTTTTTTTTGCAGGGCAATGAGGGTTAAGTGACTTGCCCAGGATCACACAGCTAGTAAGTGTCAAGGGTCTGAGTTCAGATTTGAACTCACATCCTCCTGAATCCAGGGCCAGTGCTTTATCCACTGTGCCACTTAGCTGCCCTCAAAAAGTCTTTGTAACAAATTTCTCTGATAAAGTCTGTTATGCCTAGGGAATTGATAAAAATATACAAGAACAAGAAGGGGAAGATATAATAAAACATATAAAGCAAATATATATATATATATATATCTGTAAAGCATGTATATGTATATATGTATATATATGCTTTACAGATATAATCTCATTTGATCTTCAGAACAACCCTGGGATGTAAGTGATGTCATTATCTCCATTTTATAGTTAAAGAAACTGAAGCAAACAAAGGTTGCGATTTGCCCAGGGTCATACAGCTACTCAGTGTCTAAGGCTGGATTTGAACTCAGATCTTCTTGACTCCAGTCTCAGCACTCTATCCAGTGTATCACTTAACCACCTCTAAAACAAGTTATGTACAGGACAAATTGGAGGTAATATCAGAGGGGAAGTAATAACGCTAGAGAGAACCAAGAAAAGATTCTTAAAGAAGCTTTTAGGTGAAATCTGAAGAAAACTAGGGAATCCAGGAAACAGAAATAAAGAAGGAGCAAATTATTGATGTAGGTCAGCCAGGGAAAAGGCATCTAGTCTGGACATGGTATATCTTCTCTGAGGAATAGCAAAGAGACCAGTATTGCTGGATCATAAGATACTTGGAGGGGAGTAAAGTATAAGAAGACTGGAAAGGTAGGAAGGGTCCAGGTTTTGAAGGGTTTTAAAAGCCAAACAGGATTTTTTAAAGATGATAATCCTGGAGATAATAGGGAGCCATTTATGTTTAATGAGTGGGAGGTGGGCAGGGATGACAAATTCAGACCTTCACTTAGGAAAATCAGTTTGGTAGCTGAATGGAAAATGGGCTGGGATGGGGAGAGACTTGAAAAAAGAAAACCAGCCAGAAGGCTATTATGACCATACAGCTATGAGGGCCTCTAAGAGGGTGACAACTATGACAAAGAAGGGAAGGAGGCATAGATGAGAGGTGTTATAAAGATTTAATTGACAAAATTTAGCAATAGATTGGATATGGGAGGGGAAGGGAAGGAGAAAGAGAAGGAGGGAGGGAGAGGGAGAGAGAAAGAGATAAATGGAGAGAAAGACCCAAAGATAGAGAAGGGGGACTTGAGGATAATACTTAGGTGGCAAAACTGGGAAACTGGGAGGATGGTGATATCCTTGACAGTAATAGGGAAGTTCAGAAGAAGGGAGGGTTTGGGAGGAAATATTAACAATTTCTCTTTTGGACATGCTGTTAAGATGTCTGAGGGATATCCAGTTTGAGATGTCTAATAGGCAGTTATTGATGTGAGACTGGAAGTGAAGAGGCAGGTTAGATGGATCTGGAGAATCACCAGCATTGAAATAACAATCATTTATGAGATCACCAACCAAAATATTACATAAGGAGAACAGAAAATGACCCAGGATAGAACCTTGGGAGCCACCTACAGTAAACAAATATGACCTCAGGAGATCCAGCAAATAAGACTGAGAAGAAAAGGTCAGACAAGTATGAGAGAGAAATGTTACAAAAAAGTAAAGAGAAGAGAATATCAAGAAAATTGTGGTCAGCTGTGTTTAAGACAGAAGAGTGGTCAAGAAAGATGAAGATAGAGAATAGACTCAGTTGTTTAATCACATCAAATTAATACCACAGAAGAAGTCAGGGAGGAAGTGAATAAGCATTTATGTAGCAATGACTACATGTCAGGTACTATGCTAAGCACCTTACAAAAATTATCTCATTTGAATGTTGCAAAAACTTTTTGCAGTTAATGGTTTCTTTTGTATTTTTAATTGCATGAATTTTATTTGCATAAAATCTTTTCAATTTTATATAATCAAAGGAGTTGTAAATGAAAAATGACCAATTAGCAGCTTTGCAAACATTTCTTTCTATCTAAACAAAGTTTTAATATTAGCCTCCCAGTTGACTATACTACTAATGATAAGTTATTAAATTCTGTCCTAATCATTATGTTATTGCAATCTATGATTTTTTTAGCTTAGCATTCATTTTTTCATGAGGAAAAATTTGTTTTATAACTTCTTCATGTGTGTACATTGAGTATCTTTCAAATCCCCCTTCATTTGGGTATCCCCTTAGACTTTTTTTTTTTTTTTGCAGAGCAATGAGAGTTAAGTGATTTGCCCAGGGTCACACAGCTAGTAAGTGTCAAGTGTCTGAGGCTGGATTTGAACTCAGGAACTCCTGAATCCAGGTCCAGTGCTTTATCCACTGGGCTACCTAGCTGTCCCCTCACCTTAGACTTTCAAGCCACAACTATTACTATGATTAGCAACTTTCCCCCAGAACTTGAGGTTGAGACAATATTATAATCAACATGAAAATGGAAAGTCTACTTCCCATTATAAGTCAAGCTTCCCCAAAGCTGAACCTGAGCTAACTTCAATGCCTAGGTAAACAACAGGGAGTAATACAAGTCAGTCACCAGCCCGCTGGGCTCTAGCTAATAAATGTCTTTACCTTCTATGTCAGATAGAAATGGGGAGCTAAGATCCAAGAAATGAAGTGACTTACACATAATCAATTACTGGATCCAAGACTAGAAACCATGTCTGTTGGCAACAATTCTAGTGTCCTATGATGTTTTTCTTTTTTGGGGGGGGGAGAGAATGAGGTTTAAGTGACTTGCCCAGGGTCACACAGCTAGTAAGTGTCAAGTGTCTGAGGCTGGATTTGAACTCAGGTCCATCTGAATCCAGGGCCGGTGCTTTATCCACTTCGCCACCGAGCTTCCCCACCCTATGATGTTTTATACACTCTATTATGCTGCCTCCTCCTCATTGTATTACCCATATAGGCTTACAATGGGGCTGAAGCACAAAGATTTTTCAGTAGAAATACTAATTGAATTGTACCTTTTTGTGTAACAGGCCCAGCTCCTATGAGGTTACTTTCAAACACCCAAACAGATGTTTTGTTTTGTTTTGTTTTGTTAATTTCAGCTAAACACATACCTTCTGCTTCCTTCCTCTTGAGACAACACTCTCTTATCTGATAATTATGTTTGATTTTAGATTGGGTATATTAATGGCAATGATTCATGTATGGTATGCTTTACTCCAAGCTATATGTGATTGCCAGAAAATGTTTATTATTAATTCATTTTTTCTAATTACACTGATAAAGGTACATATACCCTGTGAAAAGGGTCATAAACTATTAGCTACAAAAATAATTAACCTTCCTATAGATTACTGAAAGAATAAATTGAATTATTGTTCTCATTCTCCATATAAAGAAACTAAAAAATTAAATTAAAATACACTTTCTCAGCCTTTTAAAAAAATTAGTCTTCTAAATTCAATTATCTTCAATTTAATTTCTCTACAGCTTTTCTATTGTGAATATGAAGCTAAGCTGAATCATTCTGCCTCTCTGAATAATATGAAATATGGTTAATACTTTCACTTTAATAGGCCTTCTTAAGCCAATAAAACCATGTACTTTTAGAATTGAGCCTGTGCAGCTAAGTGGTGCAATGGATAAAGCAACCAGCTACATTTCTGGTACCAAGATGGTGGAATAAAGAATAAACCCTCTTAAGTTCTCCCAAATTTCCCCTTCAAACCAATAGAAAACTGCCTCAGAATTGTGCCAGAAGCAGGGAAGCAGCTACCCAGCCCTGCAGGAAAGCTCTGCCTTACCTGGGTGGGAGGGAAATGAAGTCTAAGAGTAACAGCAAGGGCAGCTAGGTAGCTCAGTGGATAAAGCACCGGCCCTGGATTCAGGAGGACCTGAGTTCAAATCCGGCCTCAGACACTTGACACTTACTAGCTGTGTGATCTTGGGCAAGTCACTTAAACCTCAATGCCCCACCCCACCCCCCAAAACAAAAAGTAACAGCAGAAGCAGCATCCAGCCAGCCTTACAGTACAGGGCCTGCAGCAAGGCTCTAAGTCTGGGGCAATCCACCAGCAGGTTCCCACCCTCCTACAAACCAAGATCTCCCTAGGCAAGTGAACAGTCTGGACAACAAACAATGGACCCTCACCAGCCACCCAACCCCAGCACAAACCAGCAGGAAGACCTTGATCCCACCTCTAAACAGTAGTGAAGCTCCACGTGAGGCTAGACAACAGTAAGATCCTGCCCCTGGAGCCTACCAGCAGAAAGATTCCTTCCATGGTAAACCAACAGCAGGGGACCCCAACCTTCAGTCACTTTTGCAAGAAAATTACTCCTCCAGGTCCTGCTAGCAGAGAGACTCTGGTACCATAGCAACCCAACTGCAGGGCCCCAACCCTTGGTCGGATTTGCACCATTATTACTCCTCAAGGGCCTGTTAACACCAAGGCCTTATTAACAAAGCAACCTAGCATCAGGGAACCACCCCTAGACAAACCAGCAGTAAGATCACTCCTCCAGGGCCAGCCACCAGAAAGACTTTGTTATTATAGCAACCCAACAGCAAGGCCCCACCCCTGGAGAAGGCCAGCAGCTAAATCCCACACCCAGGGGAGACCAACAGGGAGAAGCAACCCCCTAATACCAGTCAGAAGGAAACCTTACCCTACAGAGAAAGCAAGCATCTAAGCCCTGCAACCCAGTAAAAGTCAACAGTAAGATCCAGAGCCTCAGCACAAAAACTTGGGACATTGCAGGACTAGAGCCCAACTCCCTCATTTAAAAAAGACAAAAAAACAAAACAAAAAGAAACCACCAAGACACAAAAAAGTCATAAAAATTATATATATAAACAACTTGACTATAGAAAGTTACTATGGTGATAGGGAAGATCAAAGCATAAACTGAGAGGACAATAGTATCAAAATGGCTATAGGTGAAGCTTCCAAGAAAAATGTAAATTGGTCTCAGTTCCCAAAAGAATTCCTGGAAGAGCTTAAAAAAGACTTCAAAAAGCAAATCAGGGGGGTAGCTGGTGGCACAGTGAATAAAGTATTGGCCCTGGATTCAAGAAGACCTGAGTTCAAATCCAGCCTCAGACACTTGACACTAACTAGCTGTATGACCCTGGGCAAGTTACTTAATTCTCATTGCCCCCCCCCAAAAAAAGCAGCAAATCAGAGAAGTAGAAGAAAAATTGGAAAAAGAAATGAGAGTAATAAAAGAGATTCATGAAAAAAAAAAAGAGTCAATAGCATGGGAAAAGATATACAAAAATTAGCCAAATGGAAAAGGAAGTACAAAAAGTCACTGAAGAAAAAAATTCCTTAAAAATTAGAATTGGGGGCAGCTAGGTGGCACAGTGGATAGAGCACTGGCCCTGGAGTCAGGAGTACCTGGGTTCAAATCTGGCCTCAGACACTTAACACTTACTAGCTGTGTGATCTTGGGCAAGTCACTTAACCCCAATTGCCTCACTAAAAAACAACAACAACAACAACAAAAAACAAAAACAAAAATTAGAATTGAAAAAATGGAAACTAATGACTCTATGAGACATCAAGATATGATAAAACAAAATAAAAAAGTAAAAATTAAAGAAATGTGAAACGCAGGGCAGCTAGATGGCGCAGTGGTTAAAGCACCACCCTGGATTCAGGAGTACCTGAGTTCAAATCTGGCCTCAGACACTTAACACTTACTAGCTGTGTGACCCTGGGCAAGTCACTTAACCCCCATTGCCTGCAAAAACAAAACAAAACAAAACAAAGAAATATGAAACTTCTAATTGAAAAAACAACTGACCTAGAAAATAGATCCTGGAGAGATAATAAAAGAATTATTGAACTACCTGAAAACCATGACCAAAAAAAAAAAAAAAAACCTGGACAATATCTTTCTTTTTTTATTCACTACACCACCCAGCTGCCCCCATGGACAATATCTTTCAAGAAATTATCAAAGGAAACTGCCTGATCTATTAGAACCAGAGAGCAAAATAGAAATTGAAAGAATCCATTGATCACTGCCTAAAAGAGATCCCAAAGGGGGCAACTAGGTGGCACACTGGATAAAGCACTGGCCCTAGATTCAGGAGGACCTGACTTCAAATCCAGCCTCAGACATTTGACACTTACTAGCTGTGTGACCCTGGGCAAGTCCTTAACCCTCATTGCCCTGCACACAAAAAACCCCCACAAAACACAATAAAAAAGATACCAAAATGAAAACTCCCTGGAAAATCATAGCCAGATTCCAGAGCTCACTGATCAAGGTGAAATTACTGCAAGCAGTCAAGAAGAAAGAATTCAGATATTATGGAGCTATAGTCAGGATTACACAGGACTTGGCAGCTTTGACATTAAAGGACAAAAGGGCTTGGAATATGATATACCAAAAGGCTAAGGAGTTAGGTTTACAACCAAAAATCACCTACCCAGCAAAATTTAATATAATCGTTCAGGGGGGGAAATGGATTTTTAACAAAATAGAGGACTTGCAAGAATTTCTGATTAAAAGGCCAGAGTTGAATAAAAAAATAAATTGCCTCACAATATAAGATTCAAGGGAAACATAAAAAGGAAAAAAAAAAACAAGAAAAAAAAAATGTAAGAAATCCAATATGGTTTAACTGTTTATATTTCTATATGACAAGATAATATTTGTAAGTCTTAACTTGATTACTTATAAGAGCAATTAGAAGGAGTATATGTAGATAGAAGGTGTGATTTTAAGGTGACATTGATGGGATGATACCCCTAAAAACAAAATAAAAGGGTGAAAAAGAAATTCCATGAAAGAAGGAGGGGGAAATTGAATGGGGTAAATTGTCCCACATAAAAGAGGCACAAAATAACTAATATAATGGAGATAAAGATGGGGGTAGGATGGGGATGAGCAAGGCTTAAACCTTACTCTCATCAAAATTGACTCAAGAGGAGATAACATACACATTCAGTTGGATATAGAAATCTATCTTACACTATAAGGAAGTAAAAAAGGGACAGGAATAATAGAAGAAGGAGGGGGGACTGATAAAAGAGAGGGGACATTGGGGAAGGCTGTGATCATAAGTAAAATACTTAAAGAAGATATAGAGATTAAAACAAAATATAAAATATAACATTTTGGTTATATAAAATTAGAGTTTTTTGCACAAACAAAACTAATGTAAACAAGATTACAAGGGAAGCAAAAAACTAGGAAAGAATTTTTAAAACAAATATACCTGATAAAGGTCTCATTTCTCAGATATATAGAGAACTGAGTCAAATTTATAAAAATACAAGTAATTTCCCAATTGATAAATGGTCAAAGGATATAAACAGATACTTTTCAGACAAAAAAATCAAAGCTGTCTATAATTATATGAAAAATGCTCTGGTTCACTATTGATCAGAGAAATGCAAATTAAAACAACTCTGCAGCATCACCTCATACCTATCAGAGTGGCAAATTTTTTTTTAAAATGGAAAATATTGGATGTTGGAGGAGATGTGGGAAAATTGGAACACTAATCTACTATTGGTGGAGTTGTGAAAAGATCCAACCATTCTGGAGAGCAATTTGAAACTATGCCTAAAGGGTTATAGAACTGTGCACGCCCTTTGATCCAGCCATACCACAGCTAGGTCTATACGCCAAAGACATCCCCCAAAAGAGAAAAAGACCTATTTGTACAAAAATATTTATAGCAGCTCTTTTTGTGATGGCTAAGAATTGGAAATCAAAGGAATACCCATCAGTTGGGGAATGGCTAAACAAGCTGTGGTACATGATGGTGATGGAATATGATTGTGCTATAAGAAATAACAAGAAGGATGATTTCAGAAAGGCCTGGAAAGACTTGTATGAACTAATGTATAGTGAAGTGGGCAGAACCAAGAGAACACTATGCACAGAGACAGCAATTTTTTTTAATTAATTAATTTTTTTTTAGTTTTCAACATTTGTTTAGATAAGATTTCCAATTTCAAATTTTTCTCCCTCCCTCCTTCCCTCCCTCTCCCCTCCCCTCCCCTAGACAGCAGGTAATCTGATATAGGTTTTATATATATATACATATACATATACATATATATATACACACACACATATATATACACACATATATATAATAACATTAAGCATATTTCTGCATTAGTCATGTTATACAAGAAGAATCAGAGAAAAAAGGAAAAACCTCAAAAAAGAAAAACAACAGCACCAAAAACAAAAGAAAGAGTATGGTCCACTCAGCATCCACATTCCACAGTTCCTTTTTTTTTCCCCTGGATTTGGAGAGCCTTTTCCATCATGAGTCCTTTGGAACTTTCTTGTACCATTGGATTGGTGAGAAGAATCTAGTCTATCACAGTTGATCAACACATAATGTTGATGATACAATACTATTGTTTGATGAAGAGCCATGAAAGACTTAACTTTTCTCAACAATACAATGATCTAAAACAATCCCAAAGGACTAATGATGAAACATACTATCCACCTCCAAAAAAGAAATGATATTGCTGGAACACAGACTGAAATATGCTATTTTCACTTTCTTTCATTTTTTTCTTTTATTCAAGTTTTCTTATACAAAATGACTAATATGGCAATATTTTAGATAATCGTACATGTATAACCTATATCTGATTACTTACTGCCTCAGAAAGGGAGGCGGGGAGGGAGAGAAGGAGGGATAGAAATTGGAACCCAAAACTATAAATAAAAATTTTATTACTTTAAAACAAATAAATGAATAAATAAATGAATGGATAAATAAAAAAGAAGTAAAATACTTGTGAGGAGGGAAATGGTAGGGGTTGAGAAGGGGGGGAATAAACAAATGGTGGGAAATAAAAAATTATAACTATAAATGTGCATGAGATGAACTCAACCATTAAATGGAAGCAGATAGAAGAATAGATTAAAAATCAAAATCCTACAATATGTTGTTTACAAGAAACACATCTGAAGCAGATTTATATACATAGGGTAAAGGTAAGGGGTTGGAAGAAACTCTATTACACTTCAGCTGAAACAAAGAAAACAGGGGTAGCAATCTATTTTGGACAAAGCAAAAACAAAAATTGATCTAATTAAAAGAGATAAATAAGGAAACCATACCTTGCTGAAAGGTAACAGACAATGAAGTCATATCAATACTTAATGTACATGCGCTAAATGGTATAGCATCTAAATTTTTGAAAAAGTTGAATGAGTTACATGAGGAAATAGACAGTAAAACTATAGAAGTTGGGGACCTTAACCATCACCTCTCAGAACTGGATAAATCTAACCAAAAATAAACAAGAAAGAAGTTAAGGAAATGAATAAAATTCTAGAAAAGTTAGATATGATAGATCTCTGAAGAAAACTGAATGGGAATAGAAAAGAATATACCTTCTCAGCAGCACATGGGACCTATATAAAAAATTGACCATGTATTAGGACTTAAAAATCTCACAAACAAATGCAGAAAAACAGAAATAGTAAGCACATCTTTTTCAGATCATAATGCAATAAAGATTACATTTAATAATGGACAATTGAGAGATTAAAAATTAATTGAGGGGCAGCTAGATGGCACAGTGGATAGAGCACCGGCCCTGGATTCAGGAGTACCTGAGTTCAAATCCAGCCTCAGACACTTAACACTTACTAGCTGTGTGACCCTGGGCAAGTCGCTTAACCTCAATTGCCTCACTAAAAAAAAAAAATAAATGAAAAAAAAATTAATTGAAACTTAAGTAATTGGATCCTAAAAACCAAGTGAGTCAAAGAATAAATCATAGGAAGAATCAATGATTTCATTAAAGAAAATGACAACAATTAGACAACATATCAACATTTATGTGATACAGTCAAAGCAGTACTTAGGGGAAATTTTATATCCCTAACTGCTTACATAAATAAAATGGAAGAAAAACAAATTAATAAATTAATAGTATCAGAAATGAAAGGGGTGAACTCACTACCAATGAAGAGGAAATTATATATTTTTTTGGAATAGTATTAGAGAATAATCCCTTCCTTCCCCGCCCCCCCCCAGGTGGCAAACAATCTGATATGGGACATATATATATATATATGTATGTATATGTATAATCATTCAAAACATCACCATACTTGTCACTCTGTACAAACAAACTTAATCATAAAAAAGTAAGAATGTGAAAAATAGCATGCTTCAGTCTGCTCCATCAATATCAATTCTTTCTTTGGAGGTGGACAATATATTTCAACAATAGTCCTTTGAGATTGTCTTGAATCCTTGTATTGTTGAGAATAGTCAAGTCATTCACAGTTCTTCATCAAACAATATTGCATCTCTGTGTACAGTGTTCTCTTGGTTCTGCTCACTTCACAATACATCATTTCATACATGTCTTTCCAAGCTTTTCTTAAGTCATTCTGCTTGTCATTTCTTTTTGCACAATAATATTCCATCACCATCATATACCACAGTTTGTTGAGCCATGCGCCAATTGATGGGTATTCCCTTTGATTTCCAATTCTTAGCTGCCACAAAAAGAGCTGCTATAAATATTTTTGTACAAATAAGTCTTTTTTCAAAAGAAGAAATTAAGGCAATTGTTAGGAACTCTTTTGCCCAATTACATGCCAATAAATTTGACAATCTAAATGAAATGGATGAATACAAATAAATTACCCAGATTAACATAAGAAGAAATAAAATACTTTCAATTTTAGAAAAACAAATTGAACAAGGCATCAATGAACTTCCTAAGAAAAAATCCCCAGGACCAGATGGATTCACAAGCGAATTCTTCCAAACATTTAAAGAACAATTAATCCTAATACTGTAGAAAATATTAGGGGAAATAGGTGAAGGAGTCTTACTAAATTCCTTTTATGAGACAAATATGGTGCTGATACCCAAACCAGAAAAAGCCAAAACAGAGGAAAAAAATTATAGATCATTTTCCCTAATGAATATTGATGCAAAAAATTTAAATAAAATATTAGCAAAGAGATTAAAGCAATATATTAGAAGTATCATACACTATGACCAGGTGGGATTTATACCAGGAATTCAGGGCTGGTTCAATATTAGGAAAACTATCAGCATAATTGGCCATATTAATAGCAAAACCAAGAAGAGAAATCACATGATTCTCTCAATAGATGCAGGAAAATCCTTTGACAAAATACAGCATCCATTCCTATGAAAAACGCTAAAGAGAATAGGGATAAATAGAGCTTACCTTAAAACGGTAGGTAATATTTATCTAGAATCATCAGTGAGAATTATCTGTAATGAAGATAAGTTAGAAGCCTTTCCAGTACAATCATGGGTGAAGCAAGGATGCCTATTATCACCTCTATTATTTAATAGTGTACTAGAAATATTAGCTATAGCAATAAGAGAAGAAAAAGAAATGAAAGGAATTAGAATAGGTAATGAAGAAACAAAACTATCATCTTTGCAGAAGATATGATGTTATATTTAGGAAAACCAAGAGAACCAACTAAAAAAACTACTTGAAATTATTAACAACTTTAGCAAATTTTCAGGATACAAAATAAACTCACATAAATCATCAGCATTTCTCTATATTACCAACAAAGTACAGCAACAACAGAATGAAAGAGAAATTCATTTAAAATAATTGTAGACAATATAAAATACTTGGGAGCCTATCTCCCAAGGTAAAACCAGGAACTGTATGAACAGAACAATAAAACACTTTCCATTAAAATAAAGTCTTGTTTAAACAATTAGAAGAATATTAATTGCTCACAGGTAGGCCAAGCCAATATAATAAAAATGACAGAGCTACCTAATTTAATCTATTTAGTGTCATACCAATCAAAGTATCAAAAATATTTTATAGAGCCACAAAAAATAATAACAAAATTCATCTGGAAGAAAAAAAGCTCAAGGAAATCAAGAGAATTAATGAAAAGAAATGTGAAAGAAGGTGGTCTAGCAGTACCAGATCTCAAAGTGTATCATAAAGCAGTAATTATCAAAACAATATGGTAATGGCTGAAAATAGAGTGGTGGATCAGTGGAAAAGAATAGGGATGAATTATACTATAGTAAATGCTACAGTAATCTAGTATATGATAAACCCAAAGATTCAGGCTTTTGGAACAAAAACTCATTATTTGAAAAAAAAAACTGGTAGGAAAACTGGAAAACAGTATGGCAGAAACTAGGTATAGATCAACATCTCCTACTGTATACTAAAATAAGGTCAAAATGGATACATAATTTACACATAAAGGATGATAAGCAAATTAAGAGAGCATGGAATAGTTTATCTGTCAGATTTACAGGCAGAGAAAGAATTTAGGACCAACAAATATATAGAGAACATTACAAAATGTAAAATAGATAATTTTGATTATATAAAATTTAAAAGCTTTTGCACAAACAAAAACAATGTAACCAAAATTATAAGAAACGTAAAAAACTGGGAAAGAAATTTTGAAACAAGTATCACTGATAAAGGCCTCATTTCTCAAATATACAGAGAACTGAGTCAAATTTATAAAAATACAAGCCATTCCCCAACTGATAAATGGCCAAAGGATATGGACAGGCAGTTTTCAAAGAAATCAAAGCTATCTATAATCAAATAAAAAAACTCTCTAAATCACTATTGATTAGAGAAATGAAATTAAAACAACAATGAGGTACCACCTCACCTATCAGAGTGGCAAATATAACAAAAAAGGAAAATGTTGGATGTTGGAGGGGATGTGGAAAAATTGGTATGCTAATCCACTGTTGGTGGAGTTGTGAACTGATCTAACCATTCTGGAAAGCAATTATGAATTATGTCCAAAGGGCTATAAAACTGCATATTCTTTGATCCAACAATACCACTAGTAGATTTATATCCCAAAGACATCCCAACAAAGAGAAAAGGACATATTTGTACAAAAATATTTATAGCAGTTCTTTTTGTGGTGGCTAAGAATTGGAAATCAGAGGGATGCCCATCAGTTAGGGAATGGCTAAACAATTTGTGGCATATGATGGTAATGGAATATTGTTTTCCTATAAGAAATAACTGCAAGATTATTTCAGAAAGACCTGGAAAGTCTTATATGAACTGATGCATAAGTGAAGTGATCAGAACCAGGAGAATTTTGTTCAGAGTGACAGCAATTGTTTGATGAAGAACTGTGAAAGACTTAACTATTCTCAATAATATAATGATCCAAAAAAATCCCAAAGGACTAATGATGAAGCATACTATCTACCTCCAAAGAAAGAACTGATATTGATTGAACACAGACTGAAGCATACTATTTTTCACTTTGTTTCTTTCATTTTTTTTCTTTTATTCCAGGTTTTTTGTCTTTTGGGTTTTTTTTTTTTGTGAGGCAATTGGGGTTAAGTGACTTGCCCAGGGTCACACAGCTAGTAAGTGTTAAGTGTCTGAGGTCAGATTTGAACTCAGGTCCTTCTGAATCCAGGGCCAGTGCTCTATCCACTGTGCCACCTAGCTGCCCCTTTATTCCAGTTTTCTTAAGCAAAATAACTAAAACAGTTATGTTTTACATGATTGCACATATACCCTATATCTGATTGCTTACTGCCTCAGGGAGGTAGGAAAGAAGGGAGAGAAGGAGGGATAAAATTGGGAGCTCAAAAGTTTAAATAAAAATGGTTGTTATTAAAAAAAAACCATAATGAGTTAAATTTTAAAAATAAAAATAAATATATAATGCAACCAGTCCTGCAGTCAGGAGTACTTGAGTTCAAATCTGAATTCAGACACTTACTCCTATGTGACTGTGGGCAAGTCATTTAACCCCAATTGCCACCAAAAAATAGAATCAAGCCCCAGGTTACCAGATGTGCATGTAAAGAGGGCACAAAGTCTTGGAGAAGGGACTTTACTCACTGGATGGACAGTGTTCAACTTCTCGAGTTTGCTCCTTTCACCTAAACTTTGATAAAGAGGCTTGTGGGTAGAACATCCTTAAAAGGGATCCACTGACTTTTTATGACCAGCCCACCACTAGTCTTTCATGCAGCCATGGTGGTACATTGGAGAAAAGCTGAGTCCAAATGTATCTGATTTTCTCAGATATGTAAAAAGTAAAATCAAATTTTAAAATATTTTCTGGCAGCAATTTTAAAAATAGTTAAAGCTAAAAGAAAATAACATCACCTGATGAATATTACATTTTGAAGTCAAAGATGTTTGATTACCTGTTATGGTAGATTAGAAATACTCTTACTTTCATATTTGCTCTTGGGGAGAAAGATGTAAATTGAAATTGCTATTGAAGACTGGTTATACTATGAAAAAAAGATGAAAAGAAAAAAGAAAAACCCAGAAGTCAAGCAAGCAAGAGGAACTAGGATGCCAAGCAAGGGAGGGAACACAAGAAGGTGATCTCAGGTGGTACAGGAAATGCCACATCAGGAAGAAGGAACATTTGAGGCACATTACCCTCAGAAACTGTTGAGAATTGCTATGCATTAGTGACCCAGAGAAAGCAGGGAAGAGGACATCAAATCTGCTTCCCTTCTCTTTCTTCCTGCTTCCTATTTCTCTACTTTGGGGAAATTGAGACTCCCTAGTGCTATTTAAATAAATTCACAATGGATATTCATCTTTCCTTCAAATATTTGCTTTAATTTCTAATATTTAGCCTACAATAAAAACATTGGCTTACATAACCTGAAGTGTTGTACTTTTCTTAGTGCTCGAGTATTGAGATGAAAGGAAGATGGTAATGGGAGGACTCTCCTTTCTAAAGATGAGGGACATCTTACCTAATTGAGTTAGACAGGATTTAGAGGCCTTAGGGTAAGGTGGAGGAATTATTGTTATATTATTGTTACAAGCTAAGACTGTTATAAGACTGGCAAATAATTTTTTTTTAAATCCAAGCTATCCATAGTTTAAAGTAATGAGCTGATAATAACCACAGACTACAAACAATCAAAGACATTTTCCTTTCCATTTTTTCATCATAGTTGACATTTGGAAGGCTGGGTGTGAAAAGTAAGCCATACCCATATGAAGAGAATGGGAGAGAGTTGTATAGAAAGAAAAAGACACACCCTTAAAGAGGAGTTACCAGCTTGGGAAGCTCTATTCATGAGAAAGATAGAGTACCCATTTTTCTAAATATGTTCTAACAGGTCATGTGACTTAGTGCATTACTGACAGCTCAGCCTGCTTTGCTCATTGGCACTACCTGGTTCTTATGTGTGTATATACACATACACATATATGTATGTATGTATTTATGTATACATAGATCAAGCCACCACCAGAAGGGAATACTTTACTTTAGGAGTGGTGGTGGTTTCTGCTGAGCCATCAGCACATTACATCATCCTTCTGACTGTATCTATAAATAATTTCAGTATGATCTCCTTAATTGGATAATGTGATGCACTAGTCTTTTAAAGCAATTAAACATTCATCATTCTTAAATTTAGCTACAACTGCTTTGTCTTATGATTTCATTTACATATCTGTTTAGTGATGAATATTTGTAGAATATGTGTATAGTGATGTGGTTTAATTCCTCTCACAGTGTTCATCATTGGACAAATCTCATCATCCCATTTTACAGATGAAGAAACTGACACAAAAGAGATCAAGCACCTTTCCCATGAGCACACTAATAAGACTTGGGGCCAAAATTCAATTTCAGGTATTCAGACTCCAAAATTCAGTTCTCTTACCACCATAGCATGGAGAAGGTTTCAAAAAAAAGTAATACATCTGCTGTCTTGGGAAGGGTGAAGGAATGGAGGGAGAAAAATTTAGAACTCAAAATCTTATAAAAATGCATGTTGAGGGGCAGCTAGATGGTGCAGTGGATAGAGCACCGGCCCTGGAGTCCTTCTTCCTTCTCTCTTCATCAAAACTTAGCTTTTCATAGGGCTAGGATTTTTAAGTATCCCAACCTATCTGACAGGTAACAGTATCCATATGAAATAAAGTGACTGTGCTAAGATGTATCTTGTTAATGTGTCAACCAGCCAATGAACATAACCTCTTCTTCAACTTCAATATTTCAAAAAGGTTCATGATTTTACTAGTGTGATTATTCCCTAAACTGATGTAGATCCCCATTCTTCCACCTTACTGGATGGTACAGCCAGGTCTCAATTATATGCAACAATGAATGCTGTGAAGTAGTTGCATGTATTTGAATTTGCCCTATTCAAAATACAATTATGAAAAATATAGTAATTGGTTCTAGTCTAATAGAAATGCAATGCTAATTCAAATAATGCAATGTTCCACTTCACAGAATATTTGTCCTGATTGTGACCTAGCTCTGTATCATGGGATCACAGATTTAGAACTGGAAGTTAACTTCAAGGTCATCAAATCCAACTCTCCCATTTTACAGATGAGAAAACTGAGATGGAGATTTTTCTCAACTGGTAAGTATCTAAGGCAGGATTCATACCCAGGTATTCCTGAATCCAAGTCTATAGATCTTACCATCTCACTAAACAATTTATCACTTGGCCACCAGTTGATAACAAACCCATACAAAGCTGTCTAAGCCAGTCATTTTTTTAAAAAAATGATTTGTCATTCTTCATTGGGTATATACTTGATTGTTTCTAGTTTGGTAAAACAGCTCAGAGTTTGCCTTCTGGTAACATAGCTTTCTAGACCTCAGAGTCAGGCCAAAGCTTCAATGAGGCATCAGAATTAGTTTAGCCTTTTAGTGGAGAATCAAAATGCACATCCCCTTGAGGACCTATGAAAATGGCATGTATATGGAAAGATATTTCTGTTTCTAGAGACTTTGGGTAGCACTTAAATGCAATCACCTAGTCTACCTGCCTTGGGCCTTTGACAAGCTATTTTGCTTTTCCTTTTCTAGGTTTTGTTGTCTTCGTATGTAAATGAAAAGGTTGGTGAAGATGAATTTTAAAGGCCTTTATATACCTAAGAGATCATTATTTAGATTATAAAGAAGGCTACTCAGTCTCAAAATTTTGTTATACTTTATTGATGGCTGGACTGAGGTACCAAACTGGGGGGAAGGTAATCTTTAATGTGTCCAAGATAACTATGTGCTTAGAAAAAGCCAAACTGTCACCCTTAGGTAGAACCTAGCATATACATTCAAGGCTCTACACTTCTGTCCAGTTTACACAGTCTTGAAAGTGTGGCAGGAAATTAATTATTGTCTAGCCCAAATTTTTCCTTTTATAAACAAGCTGATGCAAAAAGGTTGCAATAGTATAGAAAAAGTCAGTGTTGCCAGTTAATTCCATCAATACTTGGTGGGCTGCCATTGTCTCCTGAAAAGAAAACTCCTTAGTTTTTCTTTCTGACTCTAATTGGCCTTTCTTGCTTTATCTCACACTACTTCATCTCTCCCTTATCTATGTTGCAAGAAGAAGTGTATTACTTTTGCTGTTCCCAAAATATACCCCACAATTTCCTGTGTCTGTAACTTTGTTCATGCTGTTTACTAGATCTGGAATGGCATCAGCCTCCCTGCCATCTACCACCTCTCCCCATTTCCACTTATTGTCATCTAACACATCTTTCAAGATCCAGTTCAAATGTCTTCTCCTCCAAGAAAATTCCTCTTATTCCTGAAGTTAGATATGATGTCTCTTGAGTGATAGCATTTTATACTCCTCTTATAAAGTTATGATATTATAATTTGTATTTTATTTATCTGTGTACATATCCCATCTCCTTCTATTCTATTGGGACTATGGGATGATAGACAGAAAGATGGTGGAATCCTTAGAGGTCATCTGGTCCAATCCTCTCATTTTACATAAGAGCAAATTAAGTCCCAAATAGGTTAGTGACTTACCCAAGGTCACACAGTTTGATGGATCCTAGAGATAGGGCTGGTAGGGAAATCAGAAGACATCTAGTCCAACCCCTCATTTTCCAGAGAAGGAAACTGAAGCCAAGAGAGATTAAGTGAACTGTCCAAAGGCATACAGCTAGTAAATGACAGATCTGGGATTCAAATCCAGACAAGGTCAGTGCTCTTTCCACTGTGCAACACAGCCTTGATTATAAGCATACAGCCCAAACACATATAAACACACGCACATCTTCAAACCTTGAATTGAAAGGAAGAACATTTTATTCAGTGAAAGGAAGAACTGTCAATTCAGGAAGACATTGGGAGAGTCAATTTGAAGAAAAACTCTCTTCTTTCCTAATCATTTTGCATTCTCCCCATTCCATCCTAAATCCTTCTCCCACCTTTATATTTCCCTATGAGAAAGATTTGATTGGAACTTGCTACACACTTTTCTTTTATGAAGGTCTCTACCCTACACCACCTTAATCAGGCCAAAGACATGGGGAATTAACCTTGGCCTTCTGATATCTGATATCCCTGTTCCCATTTCTTAGCCTTTCAATCTTCTCAACCTTTGGTAAATGGGGATAAGGAAAAGGCGGGGTGGGGGGATGGAATAGGTTACAGGGTAAGGTGATGTGATGACTCAGATTCTCTCCATTGTTGAGAAATAAACTACTAACTTTAGCAAACTTATTCATCATTCAACTGTTGGAGTGGGCAGGAAAACAATCCCATGTGGCCAATAGCTCCTATTAGCCAGGGAATTTCAGCTTGTGGAATAATTTGAAATTTTCTTCTTCACCTTTGTATCCTCTAGGCTCACAGGGAATCCATTCAGGCCACAGTGGAGCTCTATATAGCTATAGCTGCTGGTGCCCCTGTAGCCTTGACCAGACTCCAACTGCTCACAGGTAAGAATTTTGAAGGGTTTCTTGCTCCATACCCGCACATTCTCATAGCGATCTAACCCATCCCTATAGCATATATCTTCTATCTGGCTCCAAATTGCATAGATGAAGGTATGGGAGGCTTTCCCCTTCAGAGATTCCATGGCATCCATGAGATTGTCACAGCTCAGCTGGCTGAAATCCAAGCCCAGGCTGAGATGATGTTGCTTCATGAACTCCTGCCAGGCTAGGTCCTCAGAACATCCAGGAAGCACCCATAGAGGGAGCAGCATCAACAAGACAGGGCCTGTGTTTTTCAGAACACTTGCCATCTTATCCAATAGGGCCACCTGCAGCATTTTAAAAGTGAGAGAATCAGACAGCTAACCAGAATATTCTCCTGGGAAATCATTACATTGGGCCCTTCCTAAACTTCTGTTAGTCCTTTTCTCACACCCCTAACCCAGTATCTATAGTTACTTTCCCCTTCAATGATAACTTCTTAACATATTATTATGGGCATAATCATGCTTTACTCCCACCACCATCAGCTGAATAGCTGTTCCATGTCACCACATATGCCCACATGATGTGGAATGGAATTAGAGTCAAATTGCTCGTGAGTTGTCCCAAAAGAATTACAAGACTCAGTGACTCGGTTTCCCAAGTTTTATTGCAATACTGTGGGTGACCACAGGGAGAGAACCAGAAAAGTGGAAAGGTATCTCTCAAATTAGGAAAGAAAAGACAGTTATATTTATAGTATAGATAAATTGATTACCAGTCTCATAGTAATCTCCATCTTTGGAAGGAACAGGGGAGGGCCTGTCCTAATTTGGAGTTCCTGGGGTCTTAAGCCAACCCCCAAGGCAGGTACCCTTTTCTGTGAAGGTGTATTTTGGTGTATTATGTGTCATAACATGAATCTGGGGACAAATTTGGCCTTTTCTGTGTATGTCTCTTTCTGATTCCCATGGCTAGTTTCAAAATATCTTCATTTTTCATTAGAATTAGTATATCCTGAGGCAGCTAGGTGGCACAATGGATAGAGCACTGGCTCTGGATTCAGAAGGACCTGAGTTCAAATCCAACCTCAGACACTTGACACTTACTAGCTGTGTGACCCTGGGCAAGTCACTTAACCCCAATTGCCTCACCAAAAAAAAAGAATTAGTATAGCCTGTCAGCGTATCCTTGTGTATCACTGTTATAGTTAAGGTCCTTTTTACCTTAATGCCTCTCTATGTTCTTGTTATGAATGGTAATTAATGTGGGTATATGAGAACCTAGACCCTGACTTATATTTATAAAGAAGTTATCCATTAACTGAGGTCTGAATCCCTTTTAGAGCTCATATCTGAAGTAGAGCTTGGGTCTTAGGTTTTTCTATTAACCCCTTTTTCCCTCCTACATCACACATGCACACACACATACATTTTTCAACCATGAATTCAGAGGACTAATGTTGAAACATGCCACCCACTTGCTGATGAAGTGAAGGACTCAAAGTACAGAAATTTTTTTCTAAAAATTAGATATGGCTGATGCAGACATTTGTTTTGCTTGACTATACATTTGTAATGGGTCTAGTTTTTCTTTTGTTCTCAATTAGAGGCAGGGGTTGGGGAAACATGGAGTGAGATGGCAGATTCTTGCTGATTGAAAAAATCTATATACTTTTTTAAAAAGGTAATATAAAAAAACAACAAAGTCTACTCTGTGGCAAGATGCTTATCTCAGTCAGATTCATCATGAATTTAAGTCTTTTAAATAACTCTTCATGGTATTTGCATTTTAATTGTCTAATTGTTGACTGAAAAACTTTGTGCTATGTTTTGTTTTGTTTTTTTAATGCCAGACAACACATAACTCACATCAGGAGATGAGGTAATATTAAGTTTGATTTTAGAGAAGGCCTTTGGTCCCAGAAATCCCATCACAGGCTCTGCTTATTTTGGTCCTATATGACTCTTCTAAGCTTCCTTTATAAGACTCCTCCCCATATCCTATTAAAAAAAAAACACAAAACCTTTATCCTCTTTATCTGCCTCTCTCTGCTTCTCTTCCTCTCTGTCTGTGTCTTTCTGTCTCTGTGTATGTGTGTGTCTCTCTGTCTCTGTCTCAATCTCTCTGTCTCTTTCTCTCCCTTTTTGTCTCTCTATTTCTCTGCCTTTCATTCTCCCATAACATGGCATCAGTTTTTGAATGTTAGGCAACCAATATAACACTGTTTAGAGAAAAGAACCATCACTCAACCCTCAGAAGAGATAGCTCTGAAATTATGATATGGAGAGGTCTATGAAGTTCTATTTATCTATTCTCCATCCCAGCCCTTTAGCTTTAATGTACATTGCACTATATTTCTGGCCCAAAACTTGATGCAGAGCTACAGGGGAAAGTATAAGGGAAACCTATCTCACCTAACTAGTGACAACAGGACTCTTTATGGAGGCATTATTGAAAATGGCCCCTGGGACAGCTAGGTGGCACAGTGGTTAGAGTACCAGCCCTGGAGTCAAGAGTACCTGAGTTCAAATCCAGCCTCAGACACTTAACACTTACTAGCTGTGTGACTCTGGGCAAGTCACTTAACCCCAGCCTCACAAAAAAAAGAAAGAAAGAAAGAAAAGAAAATGACCCCTGGTTGGCAGCCAATAGGATACTGAGTCATTGTCTTAGTTCTACTTACTGACTGTGCCTCTTCACAGTGACTTTAGTCAATTGTAAGGGGTTGTGTGTCATAGTAAAAAGTGCATTGGAGGGGCCAGCTAGGTGGTGCAGTGGATAAAGCACTAGCCCTGGATTCAGGAGGACCTAAGTTCAAATCTAGCCTCAGACATTTGATACTTACTATCTATGTGACCCTGGGCAAGTCACCTAACCCTCACTGCCCTGAAAAAAAAAGTGTATTGGACTTAGAGTCTAAAGATCTGAATTAAAATTCCAACTCTGCTACTTGCTAATTTTGTAACTTTGGACAGGTCATTAAACTCTTTGGGCTTTAGCTTCTTCATCTACCAAAGTAATGTCTGCCCTGCTATTTCATAGTCCTTGTAAAAATCAAATAATATATGAAGAATATAACTATAAAGAATCAAATAGTGTATAAAGACACTATTCATAAGACACTATTAAAATTTCAGCCATCATTAGGCAGAAAATATTGTGAAGCCTCTCCTGGGGCATCAGTTTTTTCATCTGTCATGTAGGACTAATAATTAGAGAGATCAGAGACCATCTTGACCAATCTTGCCCCCCAATTTAAAGATGAGGAAAACTGAAGCTCAAAGCAGTTAAATGTTTTTTTCTAGGATCAAAAAGGTGATAAGAAGCAAAATCAGCATTCAAATCCAGACATGCTTTCTAAATCTAGTGCCATTTCCACAAGAATATTCACTAGCTGGTGCATTTTCCCTTTGTTCATAGCCATACTCAAATTATAACTTTTAAGTGGCTCTTCACTGAGAAGACCAGAGTTTGACATATGTAAGCTTCAAAAGCCTCTCTGTACATCAGTTTCCTCAACTGTAAGATGAGTGAACTGGATTCAAGGATCTCTAAAGTCCCTTCCCGTTCTTAATATTTTGATGATTATATTACACTGAAAACATGTCATTGGTGCTAAAATCTCTGACCTTAATGCCATAGCATCAATACTGCTCACACTCACCTACTGTTGGATTCAGAGGTTACCTGTCCTTCTGAGATAGGAGCAGAAGGTGTATTTAAGAAGAAAGTCTTTGATTTCTGTCCCTTCCAAATGTCTCTTCTTAGAGTCCAGCAATGGGAGAAAATGAAGGTGGAAATATAGGTAAGTGAATTAATCCAAATGAATGGAATTCCCAATGTGAAATAGAAGACTTCCCTCCCTTGTGAGCTCAGGGAAACAAGCTGAGAGAGAAAGAGAGAGAAGCAAGCCACAGAGCATGCCATCAGGAGCAATTTGGGATCACTTCAAAACTGGTCCAGTGTTAAATAGAAATGGCAAACAATGAAGGCTGTTGGTCTAAGGACCAGGATGGAGGTGTGGCTCATGTAGAGCTTTTATATAACCCTGAAAGACACAGAACTTGAAACCTGGCTCCCTCTACCATTTCTTGGAAAAGTCACCTTTAGAAAGTCCATGAAAGATGAAATCTCTTAAGTTCTTTTGCAAAGACGAATTCTGGGCAGAGTCCCATGAGCAATTAAGAGAAAAGATAGATTTCCCATAGGAAATTGAAAAATACAAATTCCACTTGATGGAGGATGCATGAGTGCAGTTCACCTTAAATATATCTACAACTTCACATATGAATATATCAGTGCTACTTCCCTTTCCCACATGGTATAGTGGCTATAGTGCTGGATTTAAAATTCCTTAGTTTGAATCCCAGCTTTAACATTCATTAACTATGTGACTGTTCTGTGAACTGGGAATAGTAATACTCAAACTCCCTACAAGACTGTTGTGGGGGAAATGTTTTGTAAATCTCTTAAAATGTCATAAAGATGTGTTATTATTGTTAACTTCAACCCCCACCAAAACCAATAGTCAACTTTTCCCAGAAACACCTGGGTGACACTTCCCTTATCTCCATTTAGTTAAAATGTCCCCATCATGATTATGATAGGGAAGCTAAGTGGCACAGTGGATAGAGTGCCAGGCCTGAAATCAGGAAGATCTGAGTTAAAATCTGACCTCAGCCACTTACTAACTGTATGACCCTGGGCAAGTCACTTAATCCTCTTTGCCTCAGTTTCCTCATTTCTAAAATGAGTTGGAGAAGGATATGGCAAACCAGTCCAGTATCTTTGCAAAGAAAACCTCAAATGGGATCACAAAGAGTCTGACACGACTGAATAACAACAATCATGATTATAGGGAAAGAATTATTGTTTAACTTGTTCAGTGTACTTTGGAGGTAGAATTAAACCTTCAGTCAGCCGCCAAGTGACAAATCTTATAGTAATTTGTTTCCATCTAAAACTTATCTCCAAAGTGTATTAGCCATTGCTAATTAATTAGCCACTGTGTGTTATGGTCTGTTGACCTTCCCTTTGAAAGGCAGATAAGTCTTTAGACAAGGTCATGTTTGGCACTTTTTTAAATAGTGAAACACTCTAACTAAGTTCACTAGTTTTTGGTTTTCAAAACCTAAGTTCATTGTTAAACATTCTCTAGATAATAGAGAGAACATTACCATCAGATAACCAGATGGAGTGAGGCTGTTTCTGGTTACTATTTTTTCACACAATTAAATCAGTATACTCTAGTCTCCTAGGTGAAGATGTCTAGCAGAGTTGCTCAATGGAATTGCCCAACAGAAAACATGACAATAAACCTAGAAGACATTGGTGACTCTGCAATATAGTTAATTTAGCCACATATTATCAAGGCACATTAACCCTTCTGTGCATGTTCTCTGATCATGTGTGAGACAGTCTAGAATAGGGCATATATTAGGCATGTAGAGTTATGTTATTTGAATACCTAGAGAGATAATTCTGCTAACAATAGTAATAATCCTGATTTACATGGCACTTTAAGCTTTACAAGGCAGTTAGGTTAGAGCTAGGTGGATAGAGCCCTGGGCCTGAAGTCAGGAAGACTCCTGACTTCCAATCCAGTCTCAAACACTTACTAGCTGTGTGACTTTGGGCAAGTCATTTAACCCTGTTTTCCTCACTTTCTCATCAGTAAAATCAACTAGAGAAGGAAATAGCAAACCACTCCAATATCCTTACTAAGAAAACCCAAAATGGGGTCACAAAAAGTCAGAAATGACTGAAAATAACTGAACAACAAAATTAAGGTTTAAAAACTATGAATCCAAAACTTTCAAAATACTCTCATTTGTTCACTCATTTAACAAAAATTCATTATGTGTCTGTACTAGATAATGGAAAGAGTTCAGCTACAGACCCTGCCACTATGGAGCTTACAGTCTAGTAGAGGGAGCTAGTGATGCAGTTGATAGAGCATTAAACCTGGAATCAGGAGGTCATGAATTCAAATCTGGCCACAGATAGTAGTTATATGACTCTGGTCAAGTCACTTAACCTCTGTTAGCCTTAGTTCCTTCAACTATAAAATGGGGGTGAAAATAATAGCAGCTGTCTCCCAGGGTCATTGTGAAGACCAAATGAGATTTGGTGTTTGCAAAGTGCTTAGCACAGTGCCTAGTACATAGTAGGTAATTAAATACTTATCCCCATTCTCTTCCCTTGTAATAGGGGGATGAGACATAAATACAGATAGCACAATATTCTATATTATGTCAGAGGAGCACACAAAAACTGCTATGTGAATTCTAAGGAGAAATATTCTTTTTTTAAAATAGTATTTTATTTTTCAATTACATGTAAAGATAATTTTTAACAATTTTTTAAATTTTGAGTTCCAAATTTTCTCCCTCTCTTCTTCCCCTCTCTCTCCCTAAAACAGTAAACCATTTGATATAATTTATATACATGCAATCACGTAAAACATATTTCCATATTAATCATACTGTGAAAGAAGAAACAGACCAAAAGGAAAAAAAAATGACAAAAATAAAGTGAAAATAGTATACTTGGATCTGCATTCAGATTCCATCAGTTCTTTCACTGGATGTGGATAGCAGCTTTGGAACTGCCTTGGATCATTGTATTGCTAAGAAGAGCTAAGTCATTCATAGTTGATCTCACAATATTGCTGTTACTATGTGCATTGTTCTCCTGGTTCTGCTCACTTCACTTTGCATCAGTTCATGTAAGTTTTTCCGAGTTGAGAAATGTTATTTCTGATTAATGGGTAAGACAAAGCTTTGTAAAAGAAGTATTAATTAATTTGGATCTTATCAGTTGATTTGGACTTTACAGTATAAGTAGAAATTCAACAGTTTAAGGAGAGAGAAGCCTCATTGTAATTGTAAATAGTGTAAATGTAAGCTGTGTGCTACCCATGTAAGATGTGTATATCTACATGGGGTATATAAATTTATAGACAGCAGACCTGAATGGAGGCACTGATAGATATTTGCAGAATCTTGTTTACCCTTCTCCAAAGGAGACTATGAGTCTTACCTTGATGAGATTAGAAGAATGTGATACTGACTACTTGTTTTCCTCTGAAAAAGAGATACCAAACTATAATTATATCTCTCTGCTCCCTTTAAATTTTGATGATCTAGGTATACAATGTTTTTTTTTTTTTACATTCCAACAGCCATTTTCCTGAGCATTCTCTCTTAAGGGGAGGGATAGCACAAACTTATACCTACAGGCTTAACTCCTCCCCAAATGCTAATTATGCAAAATGTCATCATAAATAGTGAATAGGAAGTAAACTCATTTATCCAAGCTGATAACAATAAAAGTCAGAAAAATTCTATAAATTATTATATACTGGAAAATATACAAGAATTATTGATCTCCTTATATGGGAGTAAAATGAGAACTCATTTAACCAAGAATGAAGCCCCAGTCTCACTCAAGGGAAAATTCCCCAATGTCTCCAGGAAAACCGGCTCAAAAACAACAGAATGTCATAGTGCCACTTTGTGCAACATGTATACTTCTTCCAAAGTCTCTTTTTTTCTCTCTTCTTTCTAGAATTAGGTTTTTTTTTGGGGGGGCGGGGTGGAGGTGGGGTGGAGAAATGAGGGTTAAGTGACTTGCCCAGGGTCACACAGCTAATAAGTGTCAAGTGTCTGAGGCCAGATTTGAATTCAGGTTCTCCTGAATCCAGGGCTGGTACTTTATCCACTGCACCACCTAGCTGCCCCTCTAGAATCAGTTTTGAAGAGAATTTGGAACTATGAATATTCTCTTAATGCAGTAATAAATTGAATAATCACTTCTCTAAAAAAGCTAGGCAGTTCCAACTTCACCCCTTATCTATTTCTCATGCAGGATTGTGTCATCATACTCCCCACCAATCACATTTAAACAGTAGCACAAAAAAAATGTTCTAGTCTTAGAAAACCCAGGACACATAAGCGAATTGAATAATTTAGTTAGAAGTTACTTTGGTGGTCTTCTAGTCTATTGTACACAAAAAGGAACCTCCAAAAATCTTACCATATATAAATGGGCATCCAACCTCCATCTGAAGATTTCCATGGAGGGAGGATCCACTGCAAGGTCAATCCATGATATTGATGGATATGTCAAATTATTAGGAATTTTTTTATGACATTAAACTTAAATTTGTCTATTTGCAACTTCCACCAGATGCTCTTGGTTTTGCTCTCTAAGGTCAAACAGTACAAGTAAAATTCTTCTTCCACATTATAAACTTCAAATACTTGGAGAAAAATATTGTACTCCCACCATCTCTTCTCTATATTAAGTATCTCCATATCCTTGAACCAGTAATACTATGGTAAGGACTCAAGGCCCTTTACCATTCTGTTGTTCTCCAGCTTAGCAATATGCTTCCTAAAGTGACAATAGCTGGCACTTAGTAAGTAATTTGGAACTGTTCCAATGTGATTATGTAAAAAGGGGAAAAGATGAATGTGAGAGATGTTGTAAAGGTGATTCAATGAGATTTGGTAAGTGATTGGAGATGAAAGGTGAGCAAGGGAAAAGATTCAAAGATGATTTCCAGGTTTTTAAGATGGGTTACTTCCTGATAGTGGTATCCTAGACCAAAACAGTAGATTAGAAGACAGATGTAATGATTGGAATGATGCCACCTGGTGGAGACTTACTGTAGAAGAGTTCCGCCCATGAAGTGAAGGTCTTTGAGGACAAGACCAGGAGTCTTTTCTTTGGCATCAGGAAGTGACGTTGGGTAGTGGGAGGAAGAAGGAAGAGACTAGCGCTCTGTCTCGCGCTTTCCTTTGGACTCTGGTGGAGAGCGGAGCTAGAAATGTGCTCTCCCTTTAATAGATAGGAATCTAGGCCTTCCTTTCTCTCTTTACCAAATTCTTATTCTCCTTAATAAATGCTTAAAAGTCTAACTCTTGCCAACGCTTATAATTTATTGGCGACCACTCATTGGATATTTTAGACAGACTAGCTAGATTTTTAGCCCTTAACACAGAGCATGGTTAAGGGAAGAGATAATAGAGAATAATTTGAATATATAAAGTTTGTGATACCAGAGGAACATTCAAGTAGAAATGTCCTACTGATGGTTTTAAATGGAGTTCAAAAGAGATACCAAGATGGAAATATAGATTTAGATTACAAGCTCCTTGAAGACAGGAACTATCTTTTGCCTCTTTTTGTATCCACAGCACTTAGCACAGTGTCTGACACATAGTAGTCACTTAATAAATGCTTATTGAATGAATTAATTTTTATAATCTATGGAGACATTAATTTGGTAGTTGAAAACATAAAAGCCATTGAGATTACCAAGGAAAAGCTTCTATGGAGGGAAAGAGAAAAGAGCCAAGTAAAGGGAACACCCACATTAAAGTCTCAGGAGAAGGCAGAAAAAGAAAAATTAGAAAAGTATGAGAAGAAGCAAAAGAGTATGGTGTTTGGGGCAGCTGGGTAGTGCAGTAGATAAAGCACCGGCCCTGGATTCAGGAGTACCTGAGTTCAAATCCGGCCTCAGACACATGACACTCACTAGCTGTGTGACCCTGGGCAAGTCACTTAACACCCCATTGCCCTGCAAAAAAAACAAAACAAAAAAAGAGTATGGTGTTTAGGAAACCAAAAAAAAAGTTTAGTATCCAGTAAAAGGAACTAGTCAATAGCATAAAATGTTGTACAGAGTTTAAAAAAGAAATGTAAAGAGAATGCTCGGTTTGATGATGAGGTGACCATTGAATAGATAATTTCACCAAATATAATGTCAGTAATTAATCAACATATCAAAAATTTTTATATGTGGAAGAATGTTCCAAATAATAACAGAAATGCACATTGAAATAACCCTCAGGTTTTACCTCACATCTAGCAAATTGGTAAAGATGACAAAAGATAGGAATAGTCAATGTTGGAGTCATTGTGGAAGATAGGGATACTGGTAGAGCTATGAATCAGTATAACCATTTTGAAGAGAAATTTGGAATTATTCAAATAAAACAACTAAAATATATGTATTCTTTTATATCCCCATGAAGGTCATTGATAAAAAGAAAGCCCCCATTTAAACCAAAGTATTTACAGCAGCACTTTGGTAGTACCAAAGAATTGGAAAGAAAGTAGATGCCCTTTGTTTGGGGAATGGCAAACAAATTGCAGTAGACTTATATGATGGAATATTATTATGCTTTAAGAATTGATGAATACAATAAATACAGAAAAGATCTATACTATCTGATATAGAGTGAAGTGAGCAGAGTGAATTCACACACACACAATGACTACAACATAAATGGAAAGAATTATCACCAGACATTCAAAAGGGAATGCTACAAAACTACAAAAAACAAGCAACGCCCTAAAGAAGATATATGAGAAGGTACTGTCCTTTGCAGAGATGGCAGTCCATCAGTATATTACATTACATATGTATATTTTCAGACTTTTCAATGTATTGATAATTTTTGCTTATTTTTCTCCTCTTTCTCTTATTTTTCTCCTTAAAATGTTATTTTTATATTTTTATATTAAATAGTTTTGTAAAAGGTGCAGAGATACTGGGAAATTTCTGGTTATGTAAATAGCAAAGCTTAAAGATTATGATGGATATTTAAATGAGCATAATTTGCTCAAAGAGATGTGAAAAGCTAACACAATAAGGAATTTTGAAGAAAAGTTAGACTAAAAGGTGTCATCAGAGAAATATATAATAGGAAGAGAAGATGGACTGTTGTGTGGAAAAGACAAAGCAAAACAAATGGGCAATCTGAGTATTTTTCTTATGTCCTCCAGATGTCAGGAGAATTGGAAAAATGTCTCTAGACATTCTGTGGGGAAATTATATAAGGACAGAAAAAAGATTCACAATGTGTATGCATGGATGTGTTATAATCAGAATCACTATAGATCATATCCAAATTAATGAGATTATCAATCCATCTTAGTATGTTGGATGATATTTTTATGCATCTTCTCTATAATATTCACAATTTTGGGGTGTCTAAAGGAAGCAGTTTACAAATTCAGTCACTATCACTGAGATCAAGGGATAGGATTCTAGAATACTAGCTTATAAAACCACATTAGTTATGAACTATGTATTACATGATTGCACATGTGTAACCTATATAATATTGTTTACCATATCAGGGAGGGAGGAGAGGAAAGTGGGAGGCATAGAATCTGGAACTCATAACTTTTGTTTTGTTTTGTTTTTGGTGCAGGACAATGGGGGTTAAGTGACTTGCCCAGGGTCACACAGCTAGTAAGTGTCAAGTGTCTGAGGTCGGATTTGAACTGAGGTACTCCTGAATTCAGGGCTGGTGCTTTATCACTGTGCCACCTAGCCGTCCCCACTCATAACTTAAAAAAAAAAAAAGAATGTTAAGAATGTTTATATATAATTGGGTAAAAAATAAAAGTATTATTTAAAAAACAAAGTAAGCTAAAATCTCTCATAAAATATATAATTAAAACCACATTCATACACTCAAAATTTAGTGTAATGTGATTTACTGGAAAGAATACAGACCTGGGAATCAAGAGCCCTGAGTACTCATCTTGGTTCTGCCTTGAACAAATCCCTTAAATATTCTGGTCTTCAGTTTTCACATATGTAAAATAAGGGAAATAGACTAGATCCCTTTTCCTTGAACCACTGGTTGAGCAAATATTTAGCAGTCAACAAAGTTTTCATAAACAAAAGTTCTTGATTTTTTAAAATATTTTACCTTATTTTTATTCTCATCTTAGACACCAAAAATAACATTTCTTTAACACACAGCATAATACAAAAGGAAATCTCCATTTCATACCACTTCCTTTTAAAAAATATATAACAGGGGCAGCTAAGTGGTGCAGTGGATAGAGCACTAGCCCTGGATTCAGGAGGACCCTGAGTTCAAATCCAACCTCAGACACTTAACACTTACTAGCTGTGTGACCCTGGGAAAGTCACTTAACACCAATTGCCTCACAAAAATAAATAAATAAATGTGTGTGTGTGTGTAGATATACATATACATATATATTCACATACATGTATGTGTATATATGTACATATGCATACACACAGACATAAATATATATATAACAAATACTACATGTTAACATTCAAAACTGGCCTGTGCTGCTGGCCTCTGCTTCTTTCTGAACTTTCTTCTGTTCTCTTAGGTACATTTGTAAAGATATTCTATTGACCCAACCCTATCTCAGAAAGGGGAGAAAGTAAATCAAGTAAAATGTATATTTTCCCAAAATGTATATTTCTTTCTATACCTTGAATCTATCACTTCTCTGTCAGGCAATACTCTTCACAAGTTTCATGAAGACATTGTTGGTCATTTCATTATTCTAGGTTCTTAAGTCTTTCAAAGTTATTTTTCTTTACAATGTTGTCAGATATAAATTGTTCTTCTGTTTCTGCTCTCTTCATTGTGTCAGTTTATGCTACCCAGGATCCTCAGAAAGTGTCTTTATCATCATTTTGAAGTACAATAATATTCCATTGCATACATATAATACAATCTATTCAGCCATTCTTCGAATGTCTAAATGGCCATTTAAGAGACCTTATCAGATTCTATTTGGTGTTGCTTGTAATCACCCCCCACCACCAGTATCTCAGAGTTAGTTTTGCTTACAACTATTCCTTCCTTGGAAATAACTTCTTTCTTAATTCGATCCCTATCCTTGCTTGTTTCCCTGTTGAGTTTGAAATATTTTAAAAACCAAACTGCTTGTATGTGTATTCAACCCTGCTTTGTCTTTTTCAGATAAGAGTGAGGATCATCTGATGTCTGCTTCCCCAACCCTTGTTCCATGTTTAGATACTATTATCACAGATACCAATTATGAGAAATAGCAAATTCAATCTCCTTTTTCTTCCTTTCTACACTAATATGTTCCTCCTCTTAACCCTCCCTCTTTTTTTATACTTAGGGTTGAGAAACACTGGAATAGATTATCTCTAAGGTCACTATTTAAACATCTGTGACTCTCTTGATCTGAATCTTAACTCACTCCAGATATTCTCTATTTGTCCTTATTTTCAATTTTCTCATCTGGAGCCTTTGCCTCCTTAAATGCACCCAGACAAAAAGAAAGGAAGGAAAGAAAGAAAGAAGGAAGGAGGGAGGGAGGGAGGAAGAAAGGAAGACAGGAAAGAAGGAAGGGAAGAAGGGAGAAAGAAGGAGAGAGGGATTGAGGAAGAAAGGAAGGAAGGAAGGAAGGAAGGAAGGAAGGAAGGAAAAAAGGAAGGAAGGAAAGAAAAAGAAGAGAAGGCAAGAGAAAAGAAAAGAAAAAAGAATGAGAAAGAAAAGGGAAGCACGAGATGTAGTTGAAACACTTCTCTGGAGAGACAATACATATATGGATGGCACTTATGGATACCTTTCCACATGGGCCTTCAGAAAGATGAAGGCATTTTGTAGGTCAATCTACAATCAAATTATTAACTTATTAACCATTTTTAATGGGTTTTTTGTTTGGTTTTTTGCAGGGCAGTGAGGGTTAAGTGACTTGCCCAGGGTCACACAGCTAGTAAGTGGCAAGTACTGAGGCTGGATTTGAACCCAGGTCCTCCTGAATCCAGGGCCTGTGCTTTATCCACTGCACCACCTAGCTGCCCCCTCTAATGTATTTTGTGTTTGTGTGTGTGGTTGAAGGCATTTTTAATACATCTTTCTGAAGGTGGATGCTCTTCTGAATTTGGCAGAGAATGCGCTCAAGTGGAGTCTGACTCCTCCATTTGTATTCACTCCTAGAACCTCGTTGGTTGAGTACTCAGAGTTTACAATCCTCCCAACCTGGTCTTAACCAATCACATTTCAGTATTACATCCCCTATTTTTTTTCTTTTTCTTTCTCTTTTTTCTTTTTTTTTTTAGCAACAAACATTTATTTTATTTTTTCCAGTTACATGAAAGGGTAGTTTTCAACATTCATTTTCATAAGATTTAGAGTTCCAAATTTTTCTCCCTCCCCCCCCCCCTCCCTTTCCTCCCCCCTCCACAAGATCACAACCAGGTTATGTATGTACCATACACAAGTGTTCTTTTTATCAGTTCTTTCTATAGGGGTGCATAGTAAGCTTCCTCATTAGTTCCTTGGGATTGTCTTGGGTCATTGCATTGCTGAGAGTAGTTAAGTCATTCACAATTGCTCATTGAACAATACTCCTGTCACTATGCACAATGTCCTCCCAGCTCTGCTCACTTCACTATACATTGATGTTCATTAGTCTTTCCAGGTTTTTCAGGAATCATCCTGTTTGTCATTTCCTGTAGCACAAGATCATTCCACTACAATCATATAACACAGCTTTTCCCATCATTCCTCAATTGATGGACATTCCCTTGATTCTCAATTCTTAGCCTCCACAAAGAGTTGCTATAAATATTTTTTGTACAATTTCCCCCCTTTTCTCTTTTTCATGATTACTATTGTTAACTGTTTCCCTTCCATCCTATTCCCTTCCCCGGATATTTATTCTATTATCCATCTTCTTTCATCCTATCCCTCTTCAAAAGAGATTTGCTTCTGTCTGTCCCCTCCCCCACTCATCCCTTCCTTCTTTTGCCCCTCTCTCTTTATCCCCTTCCCCTCCTATTTTCCTACAGGGTTAGAGAGATTACCCCACCCAAATGAGTGTGTACATTATTCCCTCCTTGAGCCAATTCTTTTTTTTTCTTTTTTTCTTTTCTGGTTTTGTTTTGTTGTGTTTTGTGTATGTGTGTGAGGTAATTGGAGTTAAGTGACTTGCCTAAGGTCACACAGCTAGTAAGTGTTAAGTGTCTGAGGCCGAATTTGAACTCAGGTCCTCCTGAATCCAGGGCTGGTGCTCTATCCACTGTGCCACCTAGCTGCCCTTCCTTGAGCCAATTCTAATGAGAATGAGGTCTTTGAGCCAATTCTGATGAGTGTTATGCTCATTTACTGCCCAGATTAAATAGATTACTCCACCCAGTTGGGTGGGTGTGTTAGTCCCTCATTGAGGCAGCTCTGATGAGTTTAAGATCTTTGAGCCTTTTCTGTTGAGTGTAAAATTCATTTACTGCTTTGTTCCTCCCCCATCTCTTCCCCCACTCCATAAGCCTTTTCCTGTTTCTTTCATGTGGGATTTCACCTCTGCCCTTCCCCCTCTCCCAGTGTATTCCCTTCACCCCTCAATTTAACCCTAAAGATGTCATCACCTAACTTGGTGACACAGTGGACAAAGCATCACCCCTGGACACAAGGGTTTCCCAGCCAAAACCGGGCTTCAGACACAAGACAGTCACCCACTATATGACCAGGTATGTCCCCCAGCTCCAATTTTTTATGGTTCTCTAGGGTCTTGTATTTGAAAGTCAAATTTGACATTCAGTTCAGGTCTTTTCATCACAAATATCTGAAAGTCTTCTTTTTCATTAAAGTCCCATTTTTTCCTCTGAAATATTATGCTGAGTTTTGCTGGGTAGCTTATTCTTGGTTGTAATCCCATTTCCTTTGCCCTCTGGAATATCATATTCCATGCCCTCTGGTCCTTTAATGTAGAAGCTGCTAGATCTTGTGCTATCCTGACTGGGGCTCCACAGTACTTGAATTCTTTCTTTTTGGCAGCTTGCAATATTTTCTCCTTGACCTGAGAGCTCTGGAATTTGGCTATAATATTCCTAGGAGTTTTCCTTTTGGGAACTCTTTCTGGAGGGGATCATTGAATTCTTTCAATTTCTATTTTAGCTTCTTCTTCTAGAATTTCAGGGCAATTTTCCCTGAGAATATCTTGGAAGATGGTGTCTAAGCTCTTTCCTTGATCATGGTCTTCAGGTAGACCAATAATTTTCAAATTATCTCTCCTGGACCTATTTTCCAGGTCAGCAGTTTTTCCCAGAAGATATTTCACAATGCCCTCTATTTTTTTATTCATTTGGATTTTCTTTATTGTGTCTTGGTTTCTCATAAAGTCACTGGCTTCCATTTGTTCAATCCTAATTCTTAGGCAATTGTTTTCATCAGAGAGCTTTTGTATCTCCTTTTCCATTTGGCCAATTTGGCTTTTCAAGCTGTTGACTTTTTTCTCATGTCTTTCCTGCATCACCCTCATTTCTCTTTCCATTTTTTCCTCTACCTCTCTAACTTTATCTTCAAAGTCCTTTTTGAGTACCTCTGTGGCCTGAGACTAATTCATATTTTTCTTGGAAGCTTTAGATATAGGGGCCCTGATGTTGACATCTTCCTCTAAGGATGCACCTCGGTCTTCCTTGTTACTGAAGAAACTTTCTATGGTCCTCATCTTTCTCTCTCTGCACATCTTGCCTTTCTTTTACTAGACTTTTATCTCCTTAAAGTGGGGCACTGTTTCCAGGCTGCAGTATCCCAAGCTTAAGTAGTCCCAGGTGGTATGATTTAAGGAAGATCAGGTTCTTTACTCACCTGGCCTGTTCCCTGGTCTGTAGATGACCCCAGACCAACTTGCTAATCAGCCAGCTTTGTGTGTTGTGGTTGTTAGCTCTGATGAGCCTGTGCCCCTCCCCCACCTGGACCACTGCTACTCAAGCCTACCTCCTGGTTCTCAGCAGGGGTATAAAATCCAACTTCTGCCTCAGCACCAGCAAAGACCCCTGTAGTCTCTCTCTCACACACACACACACACACACACACACACACACAGGGCTCAGCCCTCTCACCAGACGATGATCTTATTTCCAGACAACACTGGTGCTTCAGCTGATTCAGAGGCTCTGTGGGTCTCCTTCTCTGGTGAGGCCTTCCTGGGACTGGATCTGTGTCAGGGTGACTGTGGGGTTGGGCTTGACTCCTGTATCAGCACAGCTGCTCCGTCCTTCTGACCTTCCAAGCCGTTCTTGGTTAGAAGATGATTTCAGCTCATTCTTCTGTGAGTTTTGCTGCTCCGGACATTTTTCCTATGGCATTATTTAGAAGTTTTTTGGAGCGATCATGTCATGAGTTTGAGAGCTCACTGCCTTTCCTCTGCTATCTTGGCTCCCATATATTTTTTTTTTAATAAAAGTGGGGGCAGCTAGGTGGCGCAGTGGATAAAGCACTAGCCTTGGATTCAGGAGCACCTGAGTTCAAATCCAGCCTCAGACACTTAACTAGCTGTGTGACCCTGGGCAAGTCACTTAACCCTCATTGCCCTGCAAAAACAAACAAAAAAAAATAGAAGTATTTTATTATTTTCCAGTTACATGCAGAAATAGTTTTCAGCATTTGTTTATATAAGATTTCCAATTTCAAATTTTTCTCCCTCCCTCCCCTCCTTCCTCCCCTCCCCTAGACAGCAGGCAATCTGATATAGGTTATATATACATAATAACATTAAACATATTTCTGCATTAGTCATGTTATACAAGAAGAATCAGAGCACAAAGGTAAAACCTCAAATCAGAAAACCAACAGCACCAAAAACAAAAGAAATAGTATGGTCCAATCAGCATCCATATTCCACAGTTCCTTTTTTTTTTTTTCTGGATTTGGAGAGCCTTTTCCACCATGAGTCCTTTGGAACTTTCTTGTACCATTGGATTGGTGAGAAGAATCTAGTCTATCACAGTTGATCAACACATAATGTTGATGATACTGTGTATAATGTTCTTCTGGTTCTGCTCATCTCACTCATCATCAGTTCATGCAAATCCTTCCAGGTTTCTCTGAACTCCACCTGCTCATCGTTTCTTACAGCACAATAGAAATTCCATTACATTCATATACCACAACTTGTTCAGCCATTCCTCAATTGATGGACACCCCCTCAATTTCCAATTCCTTGCCACCACAAAAAGAGCAGCTATAAATATTTTTGTACATGTGGGTCCTTTTCCCTTTTTTATGATCTCTTTGGGAAAAAGACCCAAAAGTGGTATTGCTTAGTCAAAGGGTATGCACAGTTATATAGCCCTTTGGGCATAATTCCAAATTGCTCTCCAGAATGACTGGATTAGTTCACATCTCCACCAACAATGCATTAGTGTTCCAATTTTTCCACAGCTTCTCCAACATTTATTATTTTCCTTTTTTGTCATATTAGCCAATCTTATAGGTGTCAGGTGGTACCTCAGAGTTGTTTTAATTTGTATCTCTCTAATCAATAGTGATTTAGAGCATTTTTTCATATGGCAATAGATAGCTTTGATTTCTTCATCAGAAAACTGCCTGTTCATATCCTTTGACCATTTCTCAATTGGGGAATGACTTGGATTCTTATAAATTTGATTCAGTTCCCTATATATTTTAGAAATGAGGCCTTTATCAGAAGTACTGGCCATAATAATTGTTTCCCAGATTTCTGCATCCCTTCTAATTTTGGATACATTACTTCTGTTTGTACAAAAACTTTTTAATTTAATGTAATCAAAATCATCCATTTTGCATTTCATAATATTCTCTATCTCTTGTTTGGTCATAAACTATTCTCCTTTCCAAAGATCTGAAAGGTAGACTATTCCTTTTTCTCCTAATTTACCTATGGTATCACCTCTTATGTCTAAATTATGTACCCATTTTGGCCTTATTTTAGTATAAGGTGTCAGATGTTGGTCTGTGCCTAATTTCTGCCATACTATCTTCCAGTTTTCCCAGCAGTTTTTGTCAAATACTGAATTCCTATCCCAGAAGCTGAGGTCTTTGGGTTTATCAAACAGTACATTAATAATGTCATTCACTACTGTTCTAATGTATTTTTAAAAACTAAGCCAAGCAGAAGATATATTTTGTTAAAGACAAAAGGCATTTCATCTAGCAACATAGCAAAACAATTGACGTGAAAAATACCTCATTCACATAAAGATCCTCTCCCTTGCAGATTCCCACACTATCTACTGTCAGATTACACACCCAGAAAGAGACCATATGCATAGTGGGGTACATGTGTAGCAACCACATCTGACCATATAGACTCATATCTCAATACTTCAGAGTCATCTATGTCCTTTGATGATCTCATTTTGCTAATTTTTGCTAGGCAGTTCCACTGAACTATTCTGCTGTGTATCTCAGTTCTCTGCTAAGTAGCTTCAGTAATCTGCTGCTGTTCTGTTATACCTGATGGTTTTCAAATGTCATGTGGCTACTTTCAAAAGGTCAACCAGTTCTTTAGAGTAGCAACCCAGGAAGCCATCTTTAGCGCTTGTGAGATTCAAACTAAGAGAGATGAATCCAGATAGTAATCTAAAGATGTCCTTAAGCCTTTGAGGGTTGCAAGAATTGTGTTATCTTGAACCACATATAATTTCTGCAGGGGTCTTTCAGAGAAAAACAAAGGACTAGATATAAACAGTTGATAGAGAGAGTGAAAGAGAGGGATAGAAAAAGGTACCTCTCTAAACTCATCCCTTTCCCAGCTTTTGTATTTCTGTTGAGGATGCTACCATCCTGAAGTCATTTTCAGTCTGAGTTCCCTACATTCTTCAGCATTCCTCAAACCCCATAATCATTTAGTCTACAAGTCTTATTGATTCTTCACCCACTACATCTCTCATTTTTGTCCCTTCTTTCCACTCATATGGGACACTACTCCAGCTCAGATTATTTAGGGTGACCATGGGTTACCCAATCTCAAGGCTCTCTCTTCTCTTCTTAATCTGACAAAAAACCCCACCAAATCCCTATTCCTAAAGCATGGTCTAGCTCTGTCACTCCTCAGCTCAAAGATTTCTAGTGGCTTTCTATTGCTTCTACAATAAAATATAAACTCCTGTCTTTGGCATCCTTCACAATCTGACTCAGTACTACTTTACAGGTTATTACGTGTTACTCTCCTTCAAGTGTTATATATTCCAATAAAACTGGCCTACTTATTCTTCCTCATATAAAATATTTCATTTTCCATCTCAATATCTTTAAGCAAGGTATACTGGCCCTGGATTCAGGAGTACCTGAGTTCAAATCCGGCCTCAAACACTTGACATTTACTAGCTGTGTGACTTTGGGAAAGTCACTTAACCCTCATTGCCCTGCAAAAAAACAAATAAAAACAAACAAACAAAAAAAACAAGGTATCCCCCAGACCTTGAAAATACTCCCTTTTTACATCTTCTACTTTGAATCTCAAACTTTCTCCAAAGCTCAGCTCAAGTTAGTCCCTACAGGAGGTCTTTCCTGATCGCACTAATTACTTTTGGTCTCCAATAACCTTAATGGTTTTCTTTGTAAAAAAAAAAAAATAATAATATTTTTATTCTGAACTTAGCTAACAAAAATAAAAAGAGCATTTCCACATCTAGTAGAAAAGAAAAATCTGTACAGAAAACTGACCACCTATTATGTACAACTTGCTTTTCTTTTGAAATATGTATGTTTAAAGATGATATATAAGTATATTAAATTCCACATGTAATTTTCAAAGCTGCTCTGCTTTTTTATAATTCTTTCTGGTCTTCCCTGTCTTCTCTGCTAAGCATTTTTTTTTTGTGGGGCAATGAGGGTTAAGTGACTTGCCCGGGGTCACACAGCTAGTAAGTGTCAAGTGTCTGAGGCTGGACTTGAACTCAGATCCTCCTGAATCCAGGGCCAATGCTTTATCCACTGCACCACCTAGCTGTCCCCACTGCTAAGCATTTTTAAACATGATTTCATGACTTTCTGTTCTTTTGTCTTTCTTTTTCTTCTCTATTGAGATGAATAGGTGTCAATTAACAGGTTAGCTAAAAGAAGCTACATGATGCCTGCTGGGAAACAAAAGAGATGTCTTGCAAGAAGCATCTAAGATGCAATGTCTAGCAGGAAACAGCAGAGAGAAACAAGCACAATGACATTTATAGAAGACATGAACAACTTTGTGGCATCAGAGGCATAAATTGCCCCTCTGAGTGTGTGCCCTCCTTCATGAAAATGACATAGTCACATATGTTGCCCCTGTGTGGTAAGAACACTATCTCCCAGGAAACCTGCCAGACAGACTAAGCACTGGGCCTGGATTCAGGAGGACCTAAGTTAAAATCCACCTTCAGACAATTGACATTTACTAGCTGTGTGACTCTGGACAAATCACTTAACCCTCATTGCCCCACAAATAAATAAATAAACAAATGAACAAATAAATGAATGAATAAAAAGAGAAATAAATGAATGAATGAATAAATAAATAAAATAAATAGATAAATTAATTAATGAATAGATAGATAAATGAATGAATAAATAAATAATAAAAGTTTGATTGGCTGGTCCAGGGAGCTAAGAATCAAGCTATTGATGTAGCTTCACAATCATAACAACCTGCTAAACAAACTTGACTCTTTAGGGATAGAAGAGGGGCCACATCTACCTGAATCAGTGTTGTATCCTTGCTGAATATCCTTTCTGTAATATAGCCAAGTGTGATATAGCTTGTCTGGGCATGCCCACATTGGGTAACATGGCCATCCCCTTGAGGGTCCTTTGGATCATGTCCAGATTGCCTACTGTGGAGGCCTCTGCATCCTCTATGACATGGTTGAGGTAGCCTTCTTTGATTGGCTGCCTAATCTTTAAAATTGGTAAGATGAAGCCATTCACCCTTTCTTCTCTACTGCATTCTTTTTAGGTATTCTTATTTACTGTGTCCAGAGGGTGAAGATCAGAGTTAATCCTCAACATGGGTGCCAAGAACTGAACCACTGAGAAAGGGGAAAAAAAAGTCCTTCTTCTCAGTTCTGAAAAATAGGCCTGGGGGTATTTGATTCTATTTTACATTGTTTGCCCTCATTTTCAGGTGCCCAAAATAATCCCCACTGGACCAAGCAAAGCTATAGTGATCTTGGAGGAAGACAGTATAAGCAAGACAGTATAGCCAGCCAGCTTTACATGGAAACCCTGAGAAGTCAAGGTACCTGGGACTTGAGCCCAGGGGGAAGTTTGAGACTTGGAACGGGGATTGTACTTTAGGGGAACTGAGCTAAGGGATGAACCTAATATTCTTCCCCTCCTAGAGAACCCTAGGGTAAGAGTGAAATATTCCTGGCCTTCAGGTAGTGGGAGACAGGGTAACATGTTAAAAAAGTAAACTTTCTTTTGTGAGTTGTTAGATCATCTGCAAGTATCTCATTTCACTGAAATCTTAAAGCTGCAATACCAAGCCAATCTGAGTCAGAACTGGTTTACAATACCAAAAGTGGATATTCCACATGTTGTCTCACTTTTCCCACTGAGTATGTATTTAGTTGTAGGAGAATGAATTCAGGTTCTATGGGAGACAATATTAAATCATTACTTAATTTAAATTGCTAATTCATTGAATAGCTCTTTTTTGAAATAAGTTCATCTAATAGCTGACTGATAGAAGTCCAACATATTGGTGGGGGCTTGTGAACTATATAGTTCGGAGAAGATTTTTTATCCATGAACCACTTAGAACTGAGGTTGGCTAACTTATGGCACTTCCTCAGAATACATGTAAAAAGGGGGATTATACCAGATTTCCTTTAAGGTCCCTCCAAATCAGAATTTATCATCCCTTCTAGATCTAGAGCCTATGGCTATCTTTTCAGGATTGTGTTAATATTTATTGTCATTTGAAGAAAAACTGCAGGAGAAAATCATTGCTTTTAGCATGTAATGGAGACAAGCTCAGGTTATAAATTATTTGTTCAACTCTTTCCTCATCTTAGTCATAAGAGGAGTTTAAAGAAAGTGAGATGAAAATTAGAACTCTAATGTTAGACCCACAAAGTGGGTATGTGTGAGACTACAGAAATCTCTTTTGTCATGAAAATCAGATCTAGGACAGATCAGGATCCTGAATAGAAACAACTGCCATTTACATAGCCCTTTAAATAATACAAAATGTTACAGACCCCAAACTCTTGGGTAATTTAAACTTTGGGAGTCATGTGCCTTCTGCCTAGAATCAGTTTGGTATGGTAGACAAATAAGCTACTAACCATTTAATAACATAAGCTTACTAAAAAAAAAACTTTCTTAGAGATGTCTCGAAATGTAACGGATTGCCATGAAAGAAGTGAACTTTCTGTCACTGGAAATATAGTGGTCTGGAGGGACACCCATCAGGAAAACTATGGAAAAAGAAACAATGACATGAATCATCTATAGACTGTACCACAGACCATTACATCTGGAAGAAACCTTAAAGATCCTCTAGTCTAAGGGTTAGGAAACTGAAAGTCACAAAGATTAAGTGGGAGGAAATAAACATTTTTATATAGTACCTACTATGTGCCATGCACTGCGCTAAGTGCTTTTTAGAATGTTATCTCTTTTGATCCTTACAACAAAGGTATTATTATTATCTCCATTTGAGGGAACTGAAGCAAACAGAAATAAAGCGACTTGCTCAGAGTCACATAGTTTTAAAAGTGTCTAAGGTCAAATTTGAACTCAAGTCTTCCAGGCCCAGAACTCTATTTACTGTACCACTACATGCCTTATGACTTTTCCAAGACAGAAGAAGCAAAATTATGATTCAAATCCATGTCTTCTGACTTCAAGTCAATAAATGCTCTTTTAACCACACCATGCTGTTTATAGCCAACATACCTTCTAACACCAATATATTCGGTAATGTTAAAGTTTCCTCACATAACCCTGAAAGCAATGTAGCCTAAATACCTTCCTGGTGTTGTGGCAAACAGGATCTGCCTCTCTGGGGGAAATTAGCAGAGATAAAAGCATCACTTAAAGATTAGATAACCATAGCACCATTGTTCTTTAGAGGTAATCACTAAACCAACTTCCTGAAGCCCTGACCACAGATTCCAATAACAGGATGGAAAGGCTTGCGGTTTTTGCTATTAACTAGAGTCTTTTGGCTAGAGATTGTCCCATGAACATAGGCAACCATTTCCAAAGCATCCCAGACTCTTGGTACTGCCCTCCCCAGTGGAGAGACCTGAAGTGGACCTATATTTAGGCTAGGTTGTTTCAATAGTTTCAGCTAAGTAATGTACCCTAATTCCCTGTTCAAGTTGAAAGCATTAAAAGAGGGGGTCCAGGGGCAGCTAGGTGGCGCAGTGGATAGAGCACCGGCCCTGGAGTCAGGAGTACCTGAGTTCAAATTTGGCCTCAGACACTTAACACTTACTAGCTGTGTGACCCTGGGCAAGTCACTTAACCCCAATTGCCTCACTAAAAAAAAAAAAAAAAAAAAAGAGGGAGTCCAGTCCTAGATTTTTACCTCTACATCTATGTAACTGGAGAGTCTGCTAGATTTAAAGAACCCCTTTTGTATCTATACCCTTTACCTATGTTAAAGCCCATGTACTAGAATTGACTCATCTGCAAATGGTCCAGCTAATCTGCACATTTGGTGGGGTCACTTGCTCATTTCAGAGAATAGTTTAATTCATATGTACTGGATTTCCAAGACAGAGACTACGCATTTAGGTTCCTGGTAGAGGTAGTCTGAAGGAGAAAGAGTAGTTTCTATGCCAACCAGTTAAAAACATGGAAAGTCTTGTAGAAGTGGTGCTTAAAAAAAAAAAAAAAGGTGGTGCTCAAAGATAGGGTGGCTATTTGGCTATTTTGAGTGGAAGTTTATGGGACTAAGGCTGGGGTGGGGGGATTATGGCAGAGGAAGGGGTGAACAGCAGTGGTTGTGGCTGCAACAAGAGAAGCAGTAGAAACATATTTGGAGAGATAGGTGCCACAGGAGAGAGGAATACCAGGGTTGCTGGTATTTTTATATACCCAGGTAGATGGAAAGTTGTGACCAGAGCATGGGGAGTATCCCATCATTAGTACATTTTCCCCTGGCTTAGAATCCAAGTACTTAGTGAGGCCCTCTCCCTTTCTTTCTAAGAGGAGGAATGTATAATGTAGAGTTTTCTGTAATTTAAATTTGTTTACTTGCTATTTTAAGTAAAACCTTAAAAAGGCAACTCATTACAATTAAAATTCAATTTGTTTTAAATGCTTTTGATTCATGTATGTCCTTAATTGTAAGCAGAGGAAGCAGGAGGAAGGAACAATGACTGGTTTTTGATTTACAGATATATACTAAATTTCAATTGTTGTTATTCAGTGTCCAGCTCTTTATGACCTAGTTTGGGGTTTACTAGGCAAAGATATGGAGTGATTTGCCATTTCCTACTACAGTTCCTTTTAAAGATGAAGAAACTGGAGGCAGCTAGGTGGTGCACTGGCCCTGGATTCAGGAGGACCTGAGTTCAAATCTGGCCTCAGACACTTGATATTTACTAGCTGTGTGACCCTGGGCAAGTCACTTAACCCTCATTGCCCTGCAAAAAAGAAAGAAAGAAAGAAAGAAAGAAAGAAAGAAAGAAAGAAAGAAAGAAAGAAAGAAAGAAAGAAAGAAAGAAAGAAAGAAAGAAAGAAAGAAAACAGAAAGAAAAAGATGAAGAAACTGAGGCAAACAGGCTTATATGACTTGCCCAGGGTTATACAGCTAGTGTCTGAGGCTGGACTTGAACTCAGAAGATGAATCTTCTTGACTACAAGCAGTTCTCTATCTGTTGAGTCACTGGTCCAAAAGTGCCAGTTGTGTCTTGGCTGATAGCAGAACTCAGTTAAGAGAAAATCTTGTAATTTGGATTCATAAATTTTTGGATAAACTTCCCCAAAGGAAGAAATGAACAAGATTCAGGATTTTTCCTCTGCCCTTTTTAACTAAAGAATTCAAAGCATCAATCTTATTGTTTTAGCTGAGATTAAGCTGTTGGGACACCTAACCTCACTAACTCATCCTTCTCCTTCCCCAACACATGTTCAGAGAAAGCTCTCAGCAGGAGTGGAATTGAGGGAGTAGGATCTTCCCAGTGGAGAAAAAATGGTATGATTGGTCCTGATTAGCAAACCCCACATTCAAAAGGTAGGATCCAGTGGAGGAAGTGCTTGTTCCCTCTCAGTTTCACCCTCAACTTAATACCTTGACAATCACAAAAGTTAAGCACAGCTTTTTTTTTTTTTGTGGGGCAATTGGGGTTAAGTGACTTGCCCAGGGTCACATAGCTAGTAAGTATTAAGTGTCTGAGGTGAGATTTGAACTCAGGTCCTCCTGAATCCAGGGCCCGTGCTCTATCCACTGTGCCACCTAGCTGCCCCTAAGCACAGCTTTTAAGAGTGAAGTGTACTTGATCTATGAGAGTCCTGACTAGTAGATTTATCATATTTCTCACTTCTTGTTTTCAGATATTACCAGAGTTCTGTAAATATAGGCAAAATGAGATAGTAGGTAAATCAATGGACATGGATTCTTAGCTCCAAATCAAATCCTCTAAGTCACTTAGTAGCTTTCTGACATCAGGCAACTCATTTATCCTCTCTGTGCCTCAGTTAAGTCCATCCCAACTGATGCTATCATCCTTTAGCCCTAGGCAAACCCTAGCTCCTCAGAAGTAACGAATTGTGAGTAAAGATGACTTTAACTGAAAGGTTTGCCTATAACTTTATGGAAGATAACTCTTGGCCCATATCTACTTAGAGTACCTCATGTGGTGTGTAGTTGGAGTAACTTCTCGGACTTCACCTACCAATTTGAAAAACCTGTTAACACTGATGAATTATAATATTGAAGAAGTGAATTTCTGACAGCATGCTCTAGTCTACAAAAGATTTCAAGAGCATCCTGATGGGATCACTGACCTCAAATGATACTCATGCTAGTTGGATCTGGGGTCAGCTCTCAAACAAAGGCCTCCTTCCATGTGTTGGGACCTAATGGGGTACTTACTACTGCCATTACCTGAACTTAAGTGAGAGATCCCATCTAGAAGTATCACTACTGCAAGAAAGGTCTATGAGACAGTAATTTAGTAGGACAAACACTGAAGGACGGTGCCCTTTTCAGACTAGTTTAGAGTAGAGAAAGTGTATAATTGGAGGGAGAATATCTGCCTCATGGTATAAAAATTTTGCTAGGTGGCTCAGTGGATAGAGTGCTGAGTTCAATTTGTTGTGAGAGAGGGTAGGTATTCATAAGTTCCTCTCCCAAAGTATTGGAAGGTCAGACTCCATTCATCTGAAGGCATAAAAATAATTGATCATAATTGCTTTTGAACTGGGTGCATTTTTCTTATTCATGTGGGGGCAGGGGGATTAAACAGAAGAACAGTGTTTGGTATTGGTACCTAGAGATCCAGAAAGCACCATGAGTCAAGCCTTGGTCTAAAAATGCCAAGCTTTCTCTTTCCTGTGGGCATAGCTAAATCAATAGAGGATCTTATCATTTTAACTATTAATAATTTTAATAAACTTCCCAAAAGGGATAACTACACTTTTTTGCCAGGGATAACTAAACTTGACCTGTTTGTTTTTCTCAGCAACACAATGATCCAAGATAATTACAAAGGACTCATGCTATCCACATCCAGATAAAGAACGAATAGTCTCTGAACACAGATTGAAGCATCCTTTTTTTACTTTATTTCTTTCAGGATTTATTCTTTTTGGTCTGATTTTCTCACAACTCTTACTAGTATTAGACATATATTTTATGTGATTGCACATATATCAATTTACTTACCATTTTAGGAAAAGAGGAGGTTAGGAAGAAAAATTTGGAACTCAAAATCTTGTTATAAATGAATGCCAAAAATTACCTTTACATATAACTGGGGAAATTATTATTAAAATTTTTAAATGCTTCAATAATCCTATAAGAGAATATTTTAGGGGGCAGCTAGGTGGTGCAGTGGATAAGGCACCGGCCCTAGATTCAGTTGTACCTGAGTTCAAATCTGGCCTCAGACACTTGACACTTACTAGCTGTGTGACTCTGGACAAGTCACTTAACGCTCATTGCCCCACAAAAGAGAGAGAGAGAGAGAGAGAGAGAGAGAGAGAGAGAGAGAGAGAGAGAGAGAGAGAGAGAGAGAGAGAGAATATTTTAAGGAAATTCACATGTGGTTCTGTTAATACTCTGGAGGTATGACATGGGACAGGAATTCCTCTGAGAACCTTTTCTCCTAATGCTTTGCTGAGTTGTAGTCACCATTCACATTAAATGGCCACTGCACTGATCAAACAAATGTGAATGTGCATGGGCTGCCTCAGAAAGATTGGATTGTGGTCAGAATGTAGGTTCAGGACCCATCTCTGTCAATTTCTAGCTGCTTGACTTTTGACTTTTTTCTTTTTACTTTTTACTTTTGTGGGGCAATGAGGGTTAAGTGACTTGCCCAGGATCACACAGGTAATAAGTGTCAAGTGTTAGAGGTTGGATTTGAACTCAGGTCCTCCTGAATCCAGAGCTGGTACTTTATCCACTGTGCCACCTAGCTTCCCCCAGTTACTTGACTTTTGCTGAGTTACTAAGCCACTAAGCTAGGCATCAGTTTCCTCATTTATAAGATGATAGTCTTGAACCAGATGATCTGTCAAGCCCATTTCAACCCTAACCATCCATCACTCTCCCTACTTTGAGATCTGGGATATTTATCACAGATGTGGAGTTTCAAGATCAGCATAGCATTCCCTCTCAGCTATTTCTCCAACTCCTATTCACCTTGACAGGTCAGGTCCCTTGAAAGCAATTGACTACTATCTCCCTAAGGGTTCTGGTTAGTTATACCTAAGATGCTAGGATTCTAGTACAATTAGTTAAAAGCCCCTACTCATTGTGCTCCCCTAATACTGATCTACTAGTTGACATCAATTAGCTTTTATAAGAGAATATTTACTGAGAAGTTATAGCAAGGACATACCAAACTGGGGTAGGGGGCATACTTTCCTCTCTGCACACATACATAGGCCCTGGGGAAAGAAGTATCAAACAAAGTGCAAAGGCATACATATAAAGGAAGGCATACATATAGAGAACACATGGGGTTCACATGTGTTCTTACCTCAGAACTCCTAACACTAAGAGTCCTCTCCCTTTGAGAGAAGTCCCTACCAAGTTGACTTCAGGGAATGGCATCACTGATGGATGAAATGCTCCCTTGCTCAGCCAGGCTCATTCCTTGTAGGACTCAGTGTTTTAACTGAAGTATGAAATACTCCTGGGCTAGATCAAGCAGATCACTCCTGAAGGCTGGTTCCATACCAGACTTAGCTACTGTTGCTACTGGCTTTGGCGATTTGTGCTACTGATTCTAGATACTTAGGGGACCTTTATGGCTCTTCTGACCTTTCAAAGTGCATCATAAAAATGCTGGAGACCTCCTTTATAAGTCAAATTAGAAAAAGAAATGTAGATAGTTGCCAGGATATCATTTATCCCTGGATTATTTAGCAACAAATTCCATTCGGATTCTTTTTGTGTCACCATAAATTGGAAGTGATTGTTTTATTATTAACAGAAATAATTTCTCTGAGTGGCACTCCTACAGGTGCAGTGTTAAAACTAATCTTATTTGACATCTTTATGGTTGGTCTAGAGGGAAGAGAGTGTGTGATGAAAAATTCAAGTTTTCAGGTGATTTGAAACTGCACTGGGTAACACAAAATCAAGTAAATGAGGAGGAACTAAAGGATGGAATATGTGTCTCTGGACAGAATAGTGTCTTATATATAAAGAGAAAGTGTATGTGCTATTTACCACTATCCAGGAAAGAGACAATGGAGGCTGGTTGCTGAAAATATCAACCTAATGTATTACTGTGGCCTAAAAGTCTAACCAGACTCTAGGTACAGTATCTTGAACACAACATAGAAAACATTTAAAGTGCTAATGTGTATATGTAATGGGGGAACATATATGGGGTACTATGTGCTGCTCTGTGTGTGGTTTTCTCCATTTGAATATGAGCTGTTTGATATTTTTTTTTGTCTTTATATCCCCTAGCATAGTGGCTGGAACATTGTAGGTGCTTCATAAATGCTTGTTGATAATGCATTTATTTTGGTTACATCTCAAAAAATATATACTAAAACTAAATAAGGTCCATAGAAATGTAATTCAAATCATCAGAGACTGGAGGTAAGAAGGATTTATCAGATGAGAATAAACTAAAAATATTAGAGCTCTCTGGTCTTGAATGGTGAAGGTTTGAAAGTGATATAATGGAAATCTATGAAAATTATTAGTAATGTGAAAAAGATGAGTAGGAATTTATTTACTGTTTGGGACAAAATTGCCTCAGTTTACCCAAATAATTCAAGGAGACCACCAAGTCAAGCAGAGGCAGATTTATTACATTCTCATGAGAACAGGTGACCCCATGACCCCATTGCAAGGGATAAGGAGCACAGTAATGGGCTCATGAGTTGGGTTTCTATAGAGATTTGGGGGGGGGGTCCCCTTGTGCACAGGGTGAGCTCACAATCTAACATCCAATTCTGTCTCACCCTGGGTGCCCGTTCAGCTTGTGATCAGGGTATGAATGCATGCTCAGCTATGTCCAAGAGCTGGGGGGAAAGGGGAGGGGGAAAGGTCAAACCAAGGGAGGGGTGAAACCACTCCAAACCACTCCACTCAGGTAAGGAGGGGCAAGGGGGAAGAAGAGAGTGGGTGTATCTGTACTAACAGGAGACATCTTTCCAGCCTGGTCATACATAGCAACAGAATAACTAACCCATAACAAGGACTGGGGGGTTGGAATGTAGGCTGGGTGGGAGGGGTGGGGGTGGGGAGGGGGGAAGGGGTACCAGGGTACATCAGGCTCAGTAAGGCAAGATACATGATTTCTATTACAGTCTATAGAATAATACATGAACAAAATGATCTGATTATAACAGGGACTGGGGGCTGGGTACTTTCCAGACCCCATTGTCAGAATCTGAACTGACTCAAGTACACCTATCCCATACATTTACCAAATCCCAAAATGATGGATAAGGGAAGACTCATTGAAATATCAGCAAGGCAAATTTAAGAAAAATGAAAGGAAGCACTACTTTCCAAAGGGATAAAGAACTGGCCCTGAATTCAAGAAGACCTGAGTTCAAATCCAGCCTCAGACACTTGACACTTACTAGCTATGACCCTGGTCAAGTCACTTAACCCTCATTGCCCTCCCCCCCTCCAAAAAAAAGAAGTCAAGCTATCTTGTGGGGTTCTTATGAGGAGAAATGAGATATTTACAAAGTACCTGGCACTTAAGGACTATGTAAAATTCTTCTCTCCACCATAGTTTCCATCTCTTAGGTATTTAACAAATGTATGTTAAAGTGAATCAATATTAACATAAGATTATATTAACATGATAATTCAATTCAAAACAAGATTTAAAGAAATAGTATGAATATTCAAATTCAGTTAAGTATCTTATCCACTAAGATTCAATTCTTAGTCTTAGTTTAGTCTAATCCTTTTTTATGCTCAGACCTATATATATCAGAACCATCTAACTTGCCTTAAACCTTTTTTGGATTCAGATTTCCCCAAGGTTATCTGAAACTCTGGGTTTTTTCCAGCAATTCTACCAGGTATGAAAATCCCCAACAGTCCTTTTCTACTGAATTATTTACTGTTTTAGGAGAAAATCTGACTTATTATTGCTTTCTGTCCATCTTAGTGATGGAGGAGGCTAAAAAGGGTTAACAGATAATCTAAGATCAATAGTACCTAAAAGGGTTAACAGAGAAACTAAGGTTTGTGTTCTTACAGTAATCAAGAGGGTGTGTCCCTATCAACCCTCACCATCAACAGAGACAGTAACCAGGGACCATTAACCATTAATCGACATTAATATTCCTGAATTACAGGACACCTAGAAATCAGATCTTAAGTAAAGAGATACCAAAAACACAGAGACCCTCTGGTTCTGACAAATTTAAGCATGTCTTTAGGAACATGCGCAGAAAGGACCAAATGTGTCCTTAGGTTCACCTTATGATGTGTAAACCCCAAAAACACATCTCCAGGGAAAAAAGTACCTGCCTTGAGGGTTGTCTTAGGACCCCAGGAAATCCAAATTAGGAAAAGACCTCCCATATACCTCCTTAAGGAGGAAATTAAGATAATGAGGAGATAATCTACTTTTTCTCCCTATAAATATAACCATTTTCCTCTCCCTTTTTGAGACACCTCTCTGGTGCTCTCCCTGTGGTCATCAGTTTTTCGATAAAACTTAGGAAACTAAGTCATTAAATCCTGTAATTCTTTGGGATGCCTCACGATCGATTTGATCAATTAAATCCACCCCTACTTCATTAGGAAACACTTGGATTTCCTTTCTCTGCATCTCTGGCCTGCTTTTTGAACATTCGGGATTCTTGCACTGTGAAATGTTTACTGTTCCTCAATTTGAAACACAAATATATATCCTAAGTTTGCAGCATAACAATCGTTTGACTGGTCTTTCCCCCAAAAAAAGAGTCATCTTTGTCTCCCCTGAAAGCTTCTCTTTCTCTAAATTTTGTGCTCTCTCTTGAAGTTCAAGATCAGGTGATTCCAATGTTTATCCAATACCATATTTTGTGAATGAAACATGTACTTTAGCAACTGCTGCTATGTTAGACAATTTTGGTTTTTACAGAGAAAAGCTGCTTTTACAGAGCCCATAGCCTTTTTGTTAGAACAAAACATTTTAAAACTCATTCAAATAGAACATCACGTGTTTTAAAACAAAGTTATATGTAAATTCTTTACAAACTTCATAAGCTTTGAAGTTGCAGAAAAGTCCCAAAGGTGAGGTTGAGGTACAGAAATGAGGATTTCAGTGCTTGTCAGGTTCTCCATGCCAAGACCACCTCTCTCTTTTTACTCCTCTCTTTTTACTATTAGGAGTATTCTACAAAATTTAATAATCTAGACAGAAGGGCAACTAGGTGTCGCAGTGGATAAAGCACCGGCCCTGGATTCAGGAGGACCTGAGTTCAAATCCGGCCTCAGCCACTTGACACATACTAGCTGTGTGACCCTGGGAAAGTCACTTAACCCCCATTGCCCTGCAAAATAATAATAATAATAATAATCTAGACAGAAATGAGATGGTTAATGAGTATACCATGTGGATTTGATGGAGCTGTCTTATTCAAAAGAATCTTAGAAAACCTTGGATTAATGAAATTAAAATGCACTCCAAACGAACTCCCATAGAACCCATATGATATACAAATGAGTGTCAAGCAAACCCCAGAGTTTTTTGGGGTGTTGCATACCATTTGCCTCTCCAAATGTATGGGAGTTTATAACTAGCAGATAAGCTCCCATCTACTGTGACTTCTTTTCCCAGGATAATTGGTAGATTTTACAGCTCTCTAATGAACACCTTTGCTGGAGCCATCTTGTTTTCCTCCCCAATACTTGTAAAAACATCTAAGCATTCTTATCTGTGACAACCCCTTTTGAATCGTATACTATAGCCATATTGTTTGTTTTCAAGTTTGAACTATCAAAAGAATTTGTACTTCATATACTCTTGTCATATTAATTGCTTTTAAGTTGAACTGTCAAACTGATTTGTATCATGTTAATGGAACTGATAGCCCCCTATAGTAACAAGCCAAGAAAACCAAAAATTAATCAATTTGGATCTGATTAATTTACCAATAGAGGCCTAAACCTTGAATGACCAAGGTCTGTAACCACTGAGTAAAGAAGTTTTAAATACTTTCACTCACAAAAGAATTTTGAGCTCCTTCTTTAGGAGTATCTGCATGTTCATGCCTGCTTGTTCTTGGGACAATAAACTGGTGCTGTGCTTTCCTAACTGTTCTCTGATCTATTCCATGAATTTTTCACTCTATTTTCTATAGGAGACAGTTATGAAAATATATATTTTTGACAGAAGACAACCTGTTTTCCAGAGCTAAGACACAGTGAGCAAGCTGGACCCTGAGCTTGGCATAACAACAATCCTTTGTACTCACTCTCTGGATGAACTCAGCCACAATAAAATCCCAGAATTTTTTCACACCAGCACCAGTTTGTCCCTGAGCTTGGAAAAGTACCTGTAGGGGGCAGCTAGGTGGTGAAGTGGATAAAGTACTGGCCTTGGATTCAGGAGGACCTGAGTTCCAATCTGGTCTCAGACACTTGACACTTACTAGCTGTGTGACTCTGGGCAAGTCACTTCATTGCCCTGCAAAAAAACAAACAAAACCACTAAGACTTTTGGGACATCTTGTATTTAATAAAGGGACATGGCTAAAGGATTTCTATGTTTAGAATTTTGAGCCACATCCCTATTCTCAAGAGAACCCTAACTACTTCTGAGAAACATCAAAGATGCATAAACACAGGTAGGTAGGGTTTTTTGTTACTTTAGTGTGAAACTATTTCTTGTGGTCTAGCCACAAAGTGTTTCAAAGCTTACCACATCCCAGCTTAAACATGTGAAACCATTCACAAACAAGTACCCCACAAACTTCAAAGGCAAATCAGAGTGGGGGTGAGTGGACTGCAAGTGTTCTAGAGATCCTGATAAAGCATTATTTTCACACAAATTGTAGTACTAGTCTGCCTCCAAAGCTATGCGGAAAGAATTATGTTTCATTTCAACTTCTTGGTCTTTCCAGTTGAATGTCCTCCAAGTGTAGGTGGTGACTTGAGCTCTGAGCCTAAGAAGCTGAAACCTAGACTAGCAGGGATATTGTACATGTATGTAAGGATGGGGTAGCAAGGGAGAAGGGATCAGACTGACAAGTATATACCACAGGCTTTGGGACAATTACTTCTGACATTTTTCAGAGTATGTTTGTGGTGTTACTCCCCAGTTTGGATGTTTCACTCTGAATCTTTTAGTCCTCAATTATTGATTGCCCCAACAAGCACAAAGTGTCTATGCCCATGTAGATTCCAACAATTGAATTTAACAGATAAAAACCTGTGTAGTATGACCTTAGTCACAGTGCCCACCAGCTAAGTCCCCCTAGGTTTGCATGTCACCAACATGATTATCACTTCTGGGGTATTTATATGATACTTGTAAAGCAACAAAAAGTATAAAGATGTTGCAAATGTTAAAAGATATCCACAGGGGACAAGGAAAATATTGAACTCAACACCTAGATTCAGTCCTATTCATCCTCCTTGTTTAAACAAGAAATTAAGCTTATAAGAAAAGCTTGGAGAGTAAATAAATTAGATTCTTGCTTTTCATTCCACTTCTAAGCCTATGGAAGGCCCTATAACTTTTTGCTTCTCTGCTGAATTTCATTAATCCACTTATTCATTCTGTGAAGTGTAAAGTACTATTATGTGTAAATAAAAGGAGGTATGACTTGGAGCCAGGAAGACTCCGCTTCAAACCTGGCCCTGGACACATACTTGTTCTGTGACCCAAGACAAATCACGAACTCTCAGTGCTGGAAGGAAGAGGTGCCAAATAGGAGAACCACAAGTCATAGCCCATTACACTACAGAGTAAGCCAGAACCAGATTAAAATGTAATTGAGAAATATTTAACAAAATAAATTTAAAATGTAATAGAACATAGATAATATTAATATGTGGTTGTTTAAGTGAATATGAGGCCCACCAGTATCTTTATGTATAGTTTAGTGGCCTCTGTTTCTATTTGAGTTTGACACCACTACTGTAGGGAAGACTATAAGTTACAGGGAAAGTAATGACTTGTATTGGTTCCCTATATTGGTGAAATCATAGTCCCATTTTCTGTCCCTATTATGTATATAGTATTGCAAGGGAAAACTTCAAAGATAGTTAAGACAAGATTTCTGTAATCAGCTGCTATGAACCATGCTATGATGTTTCAAAAGATTAAGCCAAAAGAACATTGTTTCTTTAGACCTCAATGATCACATTGAAACTTATAGCTGGGGACAGCTAGGTGGCACAGTGGATAAAGCACTGGCCCTGGATTCAGGAGGACCTGAGTTCAAATCTGACTTCAGACACTTGACACTTAATTAGCTGTGTGACCCTGGGCAAGTCACTTAACCTTCATTGCCCTGCAAGAAAAAAAAAGGGGGGAAAAAAGAAACTTATAGCTACACAATGTAAGATTAGGATGAGGATGAGGATAAGGATGATAAAGCATATGGTACTTACTTTGCTGGGGCTATTGTGAAGAAAATCCTTTGTCAGGTATAAGGTGTTATATAAATGTTATCTATTGTTGTTGCAATAATCAATATCATGGTTTTATGGTAAGGAAATCTCTCTTTAAAGCACTATATAAATGTAGTTTACTATTTTTAAAAAATGATGAGCGGGATGCTCTCAGAAAAACCAGGAAAGACTTACATGAGCTGATGCAAAGTGAAATGTACTATATACAAAATAACAGCAATATTGTAAGATGATCTGCTATGAATGACTTAGTTATTTTCAGCAATATAATGATCCAAGACACTCTGAAGGACTTATGAAAAATGCAGACCATCTACAGAGAAAGAACTGATGATATCTGAATACAGATTGAAGCATAATTTTTTTTGTTAGTTCCTTTTTCTAAATTTTTTTGTCTGTTTTCTTACACACCCTGATTAATGTGGAAATGTTTTGCATGACTAAAAATGTATAACTTATATTGAATTGTTTGAGTTCTTAAGGGGGTGGTGGGGAGGGAGGGAAGAAGAGAATTTGAAACACAAAGTTTTAAAAATTGATGTTAAAATTTGTTTTTACCTGTAATTTGGGAAAAATAACATTCTAAATAAAAATGTTTCATATATACATACATATATATTTTAAAGAAACTTACAACTACAGCTGTTTATATGCCCATCTTCATATTTAGGGTTTCCTTTGTAAGACTCTCATTTTCATAGCTGGAAAGAACTTCATTCTAGCTGAAGGAGATGAGTTCCTTCCCTCCTCCCTCCCAAGTGTAATTCTCAGATCCTCTCAACTTTCAGCTAATTCTTCTGACCAGCTTCACTGTATCTTTCCTACCAACATTTGTCTGAGGCATATTCTATCCTCTAAAGCAGCAATTCCCAAACTTTAATGGTTTTTTAAATAATAAAATGAAATAATATTTATATAACCCTTAGCACAATGCCTAGAAATAGCAGACTACTCCTATTTGTAAAATGTTTTGAATACAAACACATAATTTGTGTATGTGTACTTATTTATAAACTAGTACTACTGTACTTATAATTATGTATGCAAAAATAGACATTTAAAAAGGACTTGTACCTAGTAGTACCAGATCTCAAAATATACTACAAAGTAGTCATTATTAAAATAATTTGATTAAATAATAGAGAGGGGACAGCTAGGTGGCACAGTGGATAAAGCACTGGCCTGGATTCAAGAGGACCTGAGTTCAAATTTAACCTCATACACTTGACACTTACTAGCTGTGTGACCCTGGGCAAGTTACTTAACCCTCATTGCCCCACCAAAAAAAAAAAAAAAAAGGATGAGATAAAGATGAAATAGTATTTTATTCTAGAACCAATAGGGTCACTAAAGAGTGAGCAAACCAGTGAACTCGGTAGAAAATTTTTTAAAATTAGAAAAAGAGGGGCAGCTAGGTGGTGCAGTGGATAGAGCACTGACCTTGGATTCAGGAGGACCTGAGTTCAAATCCAGCCTCAGACACTTAACACTTACTAGCTGTGTGACCCTGGGCAAGTCACTTAACCCCAATTGCCACAACAAAAAAAAATTAGAAAAAGAACTAATTAAAAATCCCCAATTAAACACTAAATTGGAAGCCCTAAAAATTAAAGGTGAGATTAATAAAATTAAGTGTAAGAAAACCACTGAGTTAATAAATAAAACCAAGAGTTGGTTTTATTGGGGGGGGGGGAGAAATGAAATAGAGAAACCACTGCTCTATTTCATAACCAGTACATGATTTGATGGTTATTGCTTTATAATACAGTTTGAGATCTGGTATGATTAGGTTACCTTTCTTCATGTTTTTTTTTTTTATGGATTCCCTTGACATTCTTGATCTTTTATCCTTTCAGATGAATTTTTTAAAATTATTTTTCTAGATGTATACATTTTTTTAGTAATTTCATTAGTAGAGCACTGGATAAGTAAATTAAACTATATAGAATTGTTATTTTTACTATATTGGCTCGGCCTACCCATAAGCAATTGATATTTCTCCAGTTATTTAGATCTGACTTTATTTGTATGAGAAGTATTTTGTAATTGTATTTATATATTTCCTTATATATTGTCTTGGTAGGTAGATTCTCAAGTATTTTATATTGTCTACCATTATTTAAAATGGAATTTCTTTCTCTGTTTCTTGCTGTTAGACTTTGTTGGCAAAATTTAGAAATGCTGATGATTTATGTGGGTTTATTTTGTATCCTGCAACTTTCCTAAGGTTGTTAATAATTTCAACTAGTTTTTTAGTTGATTCTATATGATTCTCCAAATATACCATCATATCATCTGCTAAGAGTAATCATTTTGTTTCCTCATTGTCTATTCTAATTCCTTCAATCTTTTTCTTGTCTTATTGCTACAGCTAGCATTTCTAGTACAATACTGAATAATAGTGTTGATAAGGGACATTCTTGCTTCACCCCTGATTGTATTGGGAAGACATTGCATACAGATAGTGCTTGCTGATGATTTTAGAGAGATACTATTTATCATTTTGAGGAAAGCTCCATTGATTCCTATCCCTTCTAGTGTTTTTAATAGAATGAGTGATATTTTGTCCAAAATTTTTTCTATACCTATTGAGATAACCATAAGATTTTTGTTGGTTTCCTTATGATGTAATCAATTTATGCTGGTAGTTTTCCAAATACGGAACCAGCCATGCATTGCTGGTATAAATCCCACTTGGTCATAGTATATGATCTTTGTGATATGTTGCTATAATCTCCTTTCTAGTATTTTGCTCAAAATTTTTGCATAAATAACCATTAGGAAAATTGGTCTGTAGATCTGTTTCTCTGTTTTTGATCTTTATGGTTTAGGTATCAGCACCACTTTTGTGTCATAAAAGGAACTTTGTAGTGTGTGTTTTTTGTAATGATTTGGGGGAAGACTGTTTTTTTCTAAATTATTGCTATTTATATATTAATGGCTATTTATATAATAATGGCTATTGAACCCATTTTGGCAGTATTTATTATTAAAGAATTGAACGGGGGGAGCTAGGTGGTGCAGTAGATAAAGCACTGACCCTGGATTCAGGAGAACCTGAGTTCAAATCTGGCCTCAGACACTTGACACTTACTAGCTGTGTGACCCTAGACAAGTCACTTAACCCCAATTGCCTCACCAAAAAAAAAAAAAAAAGAACGCCAAAAATTGCTTCCCAAGTAGGAATGTAAATAGTTTAACTTTATTGACTCTCTTATGAATTCTCTTCCTTGTTTACCTTTTGGTATTTCTTTTGAGTTTTGTACTTGAAAGTCAAATTTTCTATTCAGCTTTGGTCTTTTCATCAGGAATGCTTGAAAGTTCTCTATTTCATTAAATATCCATTTTCTCCCTGAAATATTATGCTCAATTTTGGTGGGTAGGGGATTTCTGATTGTAATTCTAGCTCCTATGCCCTCCAGAATATCATATTCCAAGATCTTTGATCCTTTAAAATAGAAGCTACTAAATCTTGTGTTATCCTGACTGTGGCTTCACAATATTTGAATTGTTTCATTTTGGCTGCTTATAATATTTTCTCCTTTACCTGGCAGCTCTGGAATGTGACTTTAATATTCTTGGGAGTTTTCATTTGGGGATCTCTTTCTTGTGGTGATCAGTGGATTCTTTTAATTTCTATTTTACCCCCTGGTTCTAGGATATCAGGACAGTTTTTCTTTTTTCTTTTTTTTTAATTTTTTAAATTTATTTTTTTGTAGGGCAACGGGGGTGAAGTGACTTGCCCAGGGTCACACAGCCAGTAAGTGTCAAGTGTCTGAGGCCAGATTTGAACTCAGGTTCTCCTGAATCCAGGGCCAGTGCTTTATCCACTGCACCACCTAGCTGCCCCCAGGACAGTTTTTCTTGATAATTTATTGAAAAATTCTATCGAGGGTCTTTTCCTATTGTTGTTCATGACTTTCCAGTAGTCCAATAATTCTTAAATTATCTCTTCTTGATCTATTTTCCAAATGAGTTTTTTTTCTAATTAGGTAGTTCACTTTTTTTTTCATTCTTTTGATTCTATTTTACTGTGTCTTGATGTCTCATAGAGTTATTACTTTTCACTTGCCCAACTAGAATTAAGGAAGTCACTGAGATTTTGTACCTCATTTTCCATTTGGCTAATTCTACTTTTTTTATAATTTTTTAAAAATTCTACTCTTTTATATATATAACCTATATTGGATTGCCTGCTATCCGTGGGGGGAGGGGAGAGGGGAGGGAGTGAGGAAAAGTGGAAATTGGAAATCTTATGTAAACAAATGCTGAAAGCTATCTTTACGTGTAACTAGAAAATAATAAAATACTTTTATTTTAAAAAAATTCTACTCTATAAGGAGCATTTTTCTTCAGTGATTTTTAAAATATTCGTTTCCATTTTACCAATTGTGCTTTTTAATAAGTTCTTTTCTTCAGTGGATTTTTGTGCCTCTTGTGCCAAGCTATTGATTCTCCCCCCCCCCCATAATTTTCTTGCATCAATCTCATTTCTTTTCTCAAATTCTCCTGTTATTTTATTTTTTAAATACTTTTTAGCTCTTCCAGGGCCTGAGACCAATTCACATTTCTTTGTGTCTTTGCATGTAGCAGCATTGATTTTTTGTTGTTGTTTTCTTTCAAGTTTGTGGTTTTGGGGGGCAGTTAAGTGACACAGTGGATAAAGCACCAGCCCTGGATTCAGGAGGACCTAAGTTCAAGTCCAGCCTCAGACACTTGACACTTACTAGCTGTGTGACCCTGGGCAAGTCACTTAACCCTCATTGCCCCGCAAAAAAATACAAAATAAAAAAAAGTTTGTGGTTTTTATCTTCCCTGTCACCATAGTGACTTTTTATTGTAAGATTCTTCTTTTGTTGTTTGCTCATTTTTCCAGCCTATTTCTTGACTTTTAACTTTATGTTAAAGTTTAGCTTTGTTCCCAGAATAGAGAGAGCACTGTCCCAAGCACCAGGCTTTTCATGCTATTGTTATCAGAGCTAATTCTGGGGGCCTATAAGTTTTCAGATCTTCCAAGTTGGTATGATCTAAGGGGAGGTGTGGTCACTGTTCTCCTGGCCTGTGCCCTGGTCTTTGAATGACCACAAGTAATCTTTTCCACTCTAGAACTGTGACAAGGAACCCCTCTCCTTCTAGTGTTTTTTCTTGCCCTGTGACTGCAACCCAGAACTATGTATGAGCAAAGCAACAGAATCCTGCACCCAGTGCCATCAAAGATGTAATCTCCTTCTGATCAATTTTTTAACCCCTTTACTCTCTAATGTCACCCTAGAGGTCTGTTGCTGGCTTGCTCGGGCAGAGCCTGCACTGGACTGTGCTGCACTCTCACTTCACTAAGACATACTTTTCTTGCTGACCTTCTAAGTTATCTTGGCCTAGAAAATTGTTTCACCCTATCCTTTTGTTGGTTCTGTTCCAGAATTCATTTGGAAGCATTATTTTAAAGTTGTATGGAAGGAAATTTGAGAGAGCTCAGGTGAGTCCCTGCCTTTACCTTACATATCATCTTTGCCTGCTAGTGCATTTCTGTTTGGCCCTCATTTTCTTCTAGCTTTCCAAGTGATAATCACAAGTGTCTCTATCTGGGTATATAATCTGAAAGATATGCAAAATAGAGATAGGAATTTTTTTTCATTCATTAGAAATTAACCAATAAATTCAATATATTAGTTTCTCCCTGGGTTACCTCATCTTTTACCCCTTAGAGCTCTGTATTAAGAATAATATCTCAGAGACTTTCTTATTTACCACTTAGTCTTTTGTCTATCATCTATCTTTAAACTGCCATCATGGGGGCAGCTAAGTGGTGCAGTGGATAGAGCATCGGCCCTGGATTCAGGAGGACCTGAGTTCAAATCCAGCCTCAGACACTTAACACTTATTAACTGTGTGACCCTGGGCAACTCACTTAACCCCAATTGCCTCACCTAAATAAATAAACAAACAAACAAACAAATAAATAAACAAACTGCCATCATGGTTAATCCTTCTCCTTCTTCATCTTCCTATACAAACATAAATGTCGTTAATATGGAATGACTCACTCCTATCAAATGGAAGTCATTCCCCTAAAGCCTTATGAGTTTTCTTCCTTTTGGTTCCTCTCTAGGAGGAGGGAAACAGCAACAGTATCTTTATAGAGTTGCAAGGCCAAGAGAGAAGACTTTAGAGTTCAGCTATCACTGTAGCTCACCTTCAGCCATTCACAAAACTCTTTTTAAGAGGAGACCTGAAGTAACAGAATATACACTATTTCCATGAGAGAGGACATTCTCCTTCTCTGGTGATTGAAATGTCCCCCACAAGATCCTCTACCTGCTGGGTTCCACCATTCCACTTCTCCAGTGTTTATCTATTTCCTATCATCATATCACATTTCAAACCCACTTCCTGACCATCTCTTCCCCAGTGTCTGAATTCAATTTGGTGTCATCTCCTTTCTATTCCCCCCACTGATAGCAATCTTGAAGTCAGCCCTTTGATCCCCCCAGCTCTGATACTTAAAGTAAATTTTAACTTTGTTTTGCTGGAAATCACGCCTCCATACCACTTCTTAGATGTCTTCCCCTCCTGCTACTTCTCTATGTGCTCTTCCTTTAAGTGCTGCCTTCCCCCACTAAACCAAAATTAAAATGTCCCCCCTCAGGGGCAAGAACTGTCTTGCTTGCTTATATTTGTATCCCTGGTGCTTAGCACAATGTAATGCTTAATAAATGCTTTGATCTATCTTTTCCTGATCTTTAAGTTATCAATAATGCAATTCTATCCTACTTATCCAAGTGTATATCCATCACTATTTGTAGAATATTACACCCTTACAAAAACAAGGGCCTGGAAACTGAATATGAACTAAGCACTAAATACTAATAGAAAAAAGTGGCAACTGAGAACAAGATGACTTTGGAGGTTTTACTGACACATGCATTGGGGGCAGAGTGTGTGGGTTGTGAAATATCACCTATAGGTCGGAAAATTCATAAGATTCATAGATATTAACCATGTGTATGCCATTGAACAAGTCTCATAACCTCTTGGGTCTTAGTGTTCCCATCTATAAAATGAGTAAGTTTGATCAAATGGCCTCTGGGGTCCCTTTAAGTTCTATATCTATGGGCCTAAGAGCTGATAATATTCTAATTTAAATGTTGCTTCTTTCATGAAGCCAGCCATGATTCCCACACACAGTTTTTGGTGTGGGAATTACACACACACACACACACACACACACACACACACACACTTTAACTAGCACTTTCTTATACCTCTCTAATGTACTTTTGATGAAACTTTGTGTACCCCAGCCACCCACCCATCCTCTGCTAGATCATAAACTCTATGAGGATAGGGCCCAAACTGTAGTTAAGCTTAGATCCTCCTGTCATGGGGCGCAGAGCACCCCAGAATTTCTCTGGGGCACACCGAGGAATCTTCTCCTTGAGAAACTAAACCAGAGGACAGATAACGCCTAGAGGAACCAAATAGGACTGAGCTAGCTTGGGATTCCTACCCTTCATTCCGGTCTCCCTTATCCTGGGGAGATAAATTTGGGTGTGGCTTCGGCCTTTGTGTCCTGAAGAGGGATCCATAGCCACCCCTCACCCAATTCCTTTAGTCACTACCAGTGGGGGATGGTCCTCCACTGCTCACCCAATTCCCCCAGCTACCACCAGTGGGGGATGGTCCTCTCTCACTAAAGGAACTTTTCACGGGCAGATGGTCCACCCCCATCAGTCCTCTATAAAAGTACCTTCCAGTCTCCTGTTCGAGGAGATTTGGTACCTCTGAACCATGTGCTTTATGCCAAATCTCCCCATGAAAAGTCTAAGGATTTCTTTCATGGTTTCCCTCCCCCCACCCCACCCTTCCCTTGCTCCTAAATAAACTATCACCTTGTTCTAACTAAGTTTTGTGTGCAAGAGGGTGTAATTCTTTAAAGAGGAATTCCCAAGAACCCCAACCCGTACCCCATTTTCCACTATATCATCTGGCGCCCGAACGTTGTAGGGACGTGGGATTTTCCTCTTTCCTCTTAACACACAAAACTGGGGGGGTGGGAACCTCCCTTCTGGGTTTCCTTTCTCCCTCTCCCGCCTGACTCAACCTCCCGTTTGAGTCACAGAGAGGTAGAGAGAGGGTCAGCTTTCGCACGCGACAGTGGAGGGCAGCCTGAGTCTCCCTCCCTCGCTGAAAGCTCAAAAAGACGTCTGGACCACGCTTGGCACAAAACCTGGAGGTAAGGCCCTACCTTCTGGGTTTCTCTTCTCCCTCTCCCACCGGACTCAACCTCCCGTTTGAGTCACAGAGAGGTAGAGAAGGTCGGCGTCTGCACGACAGCAGAGAGCAGCCTGGGACTCCTAGATGTCCGAACCACGCTAGGACCCTCAGACTACACGTTTCTGGGTAAGAACATTTATGCTTATGTGTCTATCCCTTACCAGCTCTCTGCTCTTGGTTCAGACTATTCTCCTTAGACAGTAGTTATGGGACAGAAAGGGAGTGTTCCGAAAAATTCACCTCTGGGGTGCATCCTAAGAGATTGGACTAGACTGGAACTTAAAAACCTAAGAAAGAGATGTATGATACATTTTTGTAACAGTTTATGGCCACATTATCCTCTAGGAAGTGAAGGAAATTGGCCTGTACACGGCACCCTTAATTATAATACCATCTTGCAATTGGACAAGTTTTGCAAGCGTGAAGGGAGATGGACAGAGATTCCATACGTATCGGCTTTTATGAGTTTGAGCCAGAAGTCAAAGGGAAAGGATGAGGTCCCCTTGCCGGTTGAGAATCACCACAAGCCCAAGCAATTCGCTAACTCTTCGGGCACCTACTCTGAGACCTCAGCCTCCCCTCCTCCTCAAACTCATTCCCTACCTGTTTCTCGTTCCACTCCTTCTCCGCCTGCTTCCGTACCTATGGGTCAACCACAGTCATATCACTCTATGACTGAGACCTCTCCTTGCCCACCGGCTGATCTCAGAACCAATTCCCTGTGCCACACGGGGAGTGGATATCAGTCTCCTTCTATCCTGCTCTACCCCATTTACAATCAGGGGGAACTCCAATATGTTCCCATTTCTCCTGTTTTTTCCATTCAGCCGACCCCATCTGCTTTACCTAATCTGCAGTCACCTATGGCTATCTCCCTTTCCCCATCTCCACCCATGCTGCAGCCAAAGACTGTTTCCCCTCCCCCACCTACTCCACAGCCAAAGGCTGTCACCCCTCCCCCACTGGGCCCTGCGCCCAATCCTCTGTCTCCACCTGAGCTATCTCCCCAACCCAGGTCTTTACCAGTGTCTCCCACTGCTTCCCTGCTTCCATTAAGGGAATTTCCCATTGGGAAGGGCACAACATTAAGGCGTGCCCCTTTTTCTATAAGCAGGTTATCTCAGATTAAAGAGAAATTGGGGAGTTACTCAGAGAACCCCACAAAGTTCATAGATGGCTTTAAGTCTGTGACACTGGAGTTTGACCTTTCCTGGACCGATTTGCAAATTATTCTTGCCAGCTGTTGTACCCCTGACGAAAAAAAACAGATTTGGGACCTGGCGGTACAAGTTGGGGATGAACACTCGCAGGTTGGAAATTGGGTTGGGGTCCCTGGTTTTACAGCTGTCCCGGTCATAGAACCGAGATGGAACTATGATAACAGGGAAGACAGAGCTCGTAGAAATCACATGATCACCTGCCTAGTTGAGGGAATGAGAAGGGGGGTTAAGAAACAAGTCAATTATGGAAAGGTGAGGGAGATAACACAGGGGTCTGATGAAAATCCTGCTGTCTTCATGAGCCGCTTAGCAGACTCTCTGAAGAAATATACTAACCTAGACCCCCAAAGAGATGTAGGAATTACTGTCCTCAATATTCATTTTATCAGCCAGTCTGCTCCTGACATTAGGAGAGAGCTCCAGAAGTTAGACTGGGGTCCCCAGATTCCATCCTCACAACTCCTTGACATTGCTTTTAAGATTTTTAATAACAGGGACCTTGCAGTAGCCAAAGAGAGAGAAAAGATGGCTCGTGCCCGCTCCATAGACCAAGCTCATATAATAGCAGCAGCCATCACCACATCTGCTACCAGCAGAACTCTGGCTGGCCGAGATTCTGGCAGCTGCAGTAAACCGGAACACAGAAGTGGGGGACGCCACACGAAGGTGAGGCCTGCTCTCCTACCTCTTTGTCCCCAGGGCAGCACCCAAGAGATCGGCTCTGCAGCTTGCTCTCCTGACCAGCATCGTGTCAAGCCTATGGCCAAGCTGGACATAGGAGGCAAGCCTAGGAATGGTTTTGGGGCGACCTCTGTCCTCCTCTCTGGTTTAGGTCCTAGCATGCAATCAAGGCACAAAGTGGGGATGGGATAAAAGGACCCTTAATGTAGACAGACACTGCCTATCACAGAATTAGGCTGGAACTCCCTCCTGTAAAGCAGGCCACACCCTGTCCTGCAAAAAGGTCCCACTTGACTCCTGATCTGATAAAGTCCCTTTTCCTTTTTTGCTCTGGTCAGTTTTAATTTTTTTTGTTTAAGTCTGTTCCATCTAGGCTCAAGGATTCATGGCACTGTGCCTACGTGTTGCCTCTGGACTCTCTGGGCCCCTCACAACTCCGAGCATTCCAGGCCTTCTCCACTTCTCTCCCCTCCCCCTCCCTTGCGCCGTGATTCTTCGACCCCCCGGTCAGCATGAAGCAGTTTCAGAAGAATCTTCGTCCCCTTTCCTTATATATAGAGAAGTGGGGAATGTCATGGGGCGCAGAGCACCCCAGAATTTCTCTGGGGCACACCGAGGAATCTTCTTGAGAAACTAAACCAGAGGACAGATAACGCCTAGAGGAACCAAATAGGACTGAGCTAGCTTGGGATTCCTACCCTTCATTCCGGTCTCCCTTATCCTGGGGAGATAAGTTTGGGTGTGGCTTCGGCCTTTGTGTCCTGAAGAGGGATCCATAGCCACCCCTCACCCAATTCCTTTAGTCACTACCAGTGGGGGATGGTCCTCCACTGCTCACCCAATTCCCCCAGCTACCACCAGTGGGGGATGGTCCTCTCTCACTAAAGGAACTTTTCACGGGCAGATGGTCCACCCCCATCAGTCCTCTATAAAAGTACCTTCCAGTCTCCTGTTCGAGGAGATTTGGTACCTCTGAACCATGTGCTTTATGCCAAATCTCCCCATGAAAAGTCTAAGGATTTCTTTCATGGTTTCCCTCCCCCCCACCCCACCCTTCCCTTGCTCCTAAATAAACTATCACCTTGTTCTAACTAAGTTTTGTGTGCAAGAGGGTGTAATTCTTTAAAGAGGAATTCCCAAGAACCCCAACCCGTACCCCATTTTCCCACTATATCACTCCCTCAGTCCCTAAGGTAACTATGCTCTGCACATAGTAGGTGGTTACTAAATATTTGTTGTTTTTTAAAATTACAATTACACTTCACAGTTTACATATTTGAAGGAAAAAGAGAATCTAAGCTCTTTGGGCAGCACATACCTCCCCCCCACCCCCAACCATATTCCAGCACTTCCTGTTCTTATGTTCACCATGTTCTTATCTTCAAATGGTATAATACCAGTAAAGTTCTTTGCACTATACCTGTTACATATTAGATGCTTAATAAATATCTGTTCCCTCACCCACCTCATCCAATTGTTGCTGCTCTGCACCCACCCTCACCAGCCAGATAGCGCAGATTCTCTCAGCCAACTCTCACAATTTTAATGCTCTTTAATGCCATAGAATAGTGGACTAAACTCTGTTTAAATTAGTACTGGGTACATGAGCAGTTTCTCAAATCTAATCATACTTTCTTCTCTTTTTTGTTCTTGGCAATGAATAGGATATCTTTCTGGTCTTTGCTAAACATTGACTATCATGGAAATGAACTTAGTACCTGTCAAAATCCTGGACTGGCAGGTCCCAGTTTGTCTAGAGCCCAGGAACACTTTAAGAAGCTGTCTGCCTTGTCCTGTTTTTCAAGAAAGAATCACAGATATTCAGAAAGATGAGACAGAAATACAAAGACACAGAGAACAACAAGAGAGAAAGAGAGCTAAGGAGAAAAAAAATGTTATTTTGTAGCCTTTTCTTCTCTCCTCTAGAACAGAAGGTCTTTGACTTTGGGCTCATTTGTTTTCATTCCTTATCATGAAGCAAGTACAACTCTTTTATGTAGCAACATTGTAGCTAAAAAGAAAAGAGAATTTAGAGTTCCACAGACTTAGCAACAGACTCATCTTCCCCAGGGGGAAAAAAAGTTTGATTTAAAAGTTTTCCCAAGGTCTATAAAGCCATGCATACTCTTTAACCTAGCAATATCACTATCAGGTCTGCATCAAAAAAAAAAAAAAAAGGAATAAAAACCAAAAAGGAAAAGGACCTATAAGTATAAAAATACATATAACAGCTCTTTTCTGGTGGCAGAGTTGGAAATTGAGGGTATGTGCATCCATTTGAAATGGCTGAACAAATTGTGGTATATGATTATGATGTGCTAAAAGAAATGATGAGCAGGGTGCTCAGAAAAACCTGGAAAGACTTACATGAGCTGATGCAAAGTGAAATGTCTGTATATTGTAAAATGATCAACTGTGAATGACTTAGCTATTCTCAGTAATGCAATGATCCAAGAGAACTCTGAAGGAAGCATGGTGAGAAATGCTATCCATCCCCAGAGAAAGAACTGATCATGTCTGAATCCAAGTTGAAGCATAATTTTTTTTTACTTATTTTTCTTGAGGGTTTTTTGTCTGTTTTCTTTCACATGTCCAGTATGGGAATGTTTTGCATGACCACACATGTATAACATATATTGAATTGCTTGCCTTTTCAAAGGGAGACAGGGGATAGGAAGGGAGAGAATTTAGAATTCAAAGTTTTTAAAATTGATGTTTAAATTGTTTTGGTTTTTTGGCAGGCAATGGGGGTTAAGTGACTTGCCCAGGGTCACACAGCTAGTAAGTGACAAGTATCTGGGGTGAGATTTGAACTCAGGTACTCCTTAATCCAGGGCCGGTGCTTTATCCACTGTGCCACCTAGCTGCCCCCTTTAAATTGTTTTTACATATAATTGGGGGTAAATAAAATACTAAATAAAGGGGGGGGGAAGTTTTCCAAATCTCTCCCTCTAATGAGAATTCCAGAAGAGGCCCAGGATCCTCTGATGCCCTTCCCTCCCCTACTTCATTCCAACTCTTCAATTCCTTCTTGAGCATTAGGGGAATGGAGATCTTGTCAAACAAATTATGCTAGTCCAACCTAAGAAAATAGTGAGGAAACATGATAATGGTCTGAGTATCTCTTAATTCCCCAACATGCCAATCATGAAAAGAGCAGAACTTTGGCATCTTGAGGGAGTAGACCAAGTATGCCATCTGACATCACAGAGAGTTCATTTTTTTTTTTTGGTGAGGCAATTGGGGTTAAGTGACTTGCCCAGGGTCACACAGCTAGTGTTAAGTGTCTGAGGCCAAATTGAACTCAGGTCCTCCTGAATCCTGGGCCAGTGATCTATCCACTGTGCCACCTAGCTGCCCCTTAATATTTTTAATATTAAAAAATGTACACATAAGATATGTAAGGGACCTTCATTGTTCTCCCTACCCCATCCTCCTGTGCAGCTGATTACCTGGCTAAAATCTAGTCCCAACTGTGACCACAGAATGGGGAGGGGTTAAGTATTTCCTGTATTTTCTATTGATCCCTATTGTCCAAGAAGCCAGCAGGTGCACTCTTTGGAACACTGGAACAGTGAACTGAAGATGGGGTTATACCTAGTCTTTGAAGAGACGGTTGGAAGACTCCACAAAATATCATAAACAAATTTCAGGGATTGTTTGTGGGTTTTTTAAAAATCTTTTCAGATGTCCCAGCATAGAAGTTAACTATGAGCCCTGGTGCCATCCATGAGTACAGAGGAATCCACATCTCACAGGGAATAATAAGAGTTTCTCATCTTCACAATGATACTTACTTTCTGAATTTTGGTTTAGCACAAAAATGGGAATCCACTCAGGGAGTGATAGATTCCTAGAGAAAGCTGAGGGGCAAACATGATTATCCTGCTTGTAAGTAAATCTATTCAGAGAGGGCTCACTCTTAGGTTTTGGTGGAAGATGGAATTATTAAAAACACATACAGAAGGATACCTAGAGGGAACTTTAAGTTCTGATGTTTTAAATACCTACAGAAAATAGACACTTATTAGGAGTCAGTATTCTAATAGGGGCTTTGAGCCGGAGTCAGGCCTTGGAAATGAAAGAGGAGACTGTGAATAGGGCAGGGAAAAAAAAAATTAGAAATGCTATGTAGAACTTCACAAATGTGTGTGTATGGAGGGAGTTTACTCATGCACATATAAACCTCTCCCAAACCATTTATCCTACCTCCTTCTTTCTCAAAGAGGAGCAATGACATCAGAAAGGTGAAGTCTTGACTTGCAAGTGAATAGGATTTAAGAGAGGCAAGGTGGGGCAGCTAGGTGGTGCAGTGGATAAAGCACCGGCCCTGAATTCAGGAGGACCTAAGTTCAAATCTGCCTCAGACACTTGACACTTACCAGCTGTGTGACCCTGTGCAAGTCATTTAAACCTCATTGCCCTGCAAAGAGAGAGAGAGAGAGAGGCAGGCCTGTGCTATCCACTGCACCACCTAGCTTGCACAATATACTATGCCTCGATATACTACAATAGTGACCACCGGAAACATTAGTGACTTGGAAGGCCAAAAAAATAAATAAATGGTCACTTCTGGAGACAATGGCTTTGTATAAGTATTGTACAGGGTGTAGTATTGTACAGAACACACAGCTATTAAAATTCAAAACTGCACTGAGACGTTTAGGACATCCTGTACTATCTATCTTTGGTCTCCTGGTGTTTACAGCAAAGAATGGAACCTATAATATATCAAATAAGTACTTTTTTTTCAAACTCAGGGAAACTAGTTGTATGGTTTTCTGCTAAATTTCCTAGGAGAGAACAGGGACGGATTTTATTTTTGCTTTTTGTATCCTGAGAACCTGGCATGGTGAATTGACTATACTAAGCGTCCTTATGCATGTAAACTAAAATTCAATGAATAAGGGCATTTTGCTGCTTGGGTCATATATGTTAAGTATTGTAGAGTACAAGTTTTCTTTATCTGTTGTGCACACAGCACTGTTGGTTTAAAAAAAATCCAATGAATACATGTAGATGTTTTACATCAATAATTTAAGAGTAAAATTATCTTGAAAAGGATTTTTTCTTCTTTTTTCTCGTATGGGAAGTTGAGAAAAATATAGGAGCTTTGTGTCTTCCACTACTGATCGCGAAACAGAAGTCCTTTCCAGAGGTTTTGTAAAAACAGGGCTCGTCCGGGATTTGAACCCGGGACCTCTCGCACCCTAAGCGAGAATCATACCCCTAGACCAACGAGCCACGGTTGAGAAGCTGTTGAGATATTTTAAGTTCAGACAGAAGTTTTTGGCCACGTCAAACTTTTCCTAATTTAAGGAATATTTTATAATAGTTGAGGATTGGGAGCCACCTACTGGACAAAATTAATCTCTGAGATTTCGTGCAAAGCAATCAAACTCAGAAACTTTTAGTGTTCATAAACTTTCCAAATTGTGATTTCCTGCTTCCCATTCCCGCTTGTTTGCTTTTGTCTTCAAATTTTGGAGCGGGATAAAGATGCAAATGGATTATGCCTGGAAAAATCCAAAAGAGTGACAATTGGGGTGGGAGGAAAGGTCCTTAGGTATAACCAGTGACAGAGACGATATTGGGAAGAGAAGGGAGTGTGACACAGTGTTTGGGGGCCTTTAAGAACAAAGCATTTTTGGAAGTGATTTTTGGCCTAAAGGCCAGAGAATTGGAAGACTAAGATTACATGTTCGGGTTCTAAATTTGGGGTCTTATACTTCACTATGGGAAGGAGACTTCGGTTCTCGGTGCCCTCGAATTGCATCATCTTTAATCTGTTCCTCTTTTATCCTCAATCCGACTGGAGCCAGAATCTATCCCAGACTTTCACTGGCTCTGAAATGAGGAAGAGACTACTTCCTCCTGAGCCACTTTCTCCACTCCCCAAACTCTCCACTCCTCACCTGCTATCTGTGCCCTTTGTTTGCTCTGCTCTTTCAGTAACAGGAAATTCTGAATTCTGTCTACTCTCCAACATGAACTCTTTCAACCAATCCCACTTATCCCTATATGAAAGCTACTATACAGTTGTGAATGCCAAACAAAACGAGATAGAAGCCTAATCCAAACAACAACAACAACAACAACAACAACAACAACAACAACAACAAACCATGCGTGCAAAGAACTAAACTATCGTCCTTTAGGTTATACTGTGGCAGAGGGATTCAAGACGCTTGATCGAAGCGTCCAGCCTGCTTGAGAGCTTGGACTTGAATACTATCCTGTTAAGGTTTAGAGCCCATCCATACCCTTCGAGACTCCTTGGGATTTTATCAATTATTACAACTGCTGTGGGGAAATAGGTGGGGGGTTAGGGGTAGGAGTTGGGGGTAGGGGTTTGGGCTTCTTAGGAATTCCTCTTTAAAGAATTACACACTCTTGCACACAAATTCAATAGAATAAGATAATAGTTTATTTAGGGGCTGGGGAAGGGAAACCAAGAGAGAAATCCTTGGACTTCTCATGGGGAGAAGACATGGCACAGAGCTTGGCTCTGAGATACCAATCTCCTCGAGCAGGAGACAGGCAGATATTTTTACAGAGGACTGGTGGGGGTGATCATCTGACTGTGGAAAGTTCCTTTTTGGAGGGATGACCATCCCCCACTGGTGGTGGCTGGGGGAGTTGGGTGTGAGGTGGCTTTGGATCTCTCAAGCCATCTCTCTCCTCCTCCCACCACAAAGGCAGCAGCCACACTGAATCTTATCTCCCCAGGGGTGGGGGAGACTGGAATGAAAGGTGATGGTCCTGGAGCTAGCTCAGTCCTGATCAGGTTCCACTTATCTCTTTAGGTGTATCTGTCCTTTGGTTTAATTTCTCAAGGAGAAGGTTCTTTGATGTACCCCAGAGAACTTCTAGGGTGGCCTGAGCCCATAACACAACTAACCTCTCCTCTCCTCTATGTGGTTTGGAATTCCCACAGCATTCTGAAAGGCTGTGCCAAGTGGAGCTCAAGCACCTATCACCAAATCGGAAAGTAAAGACTTTTCAAGCTTATCAAAAAAGATGCCAGACCCTCTGTAAATAAAGCAGAACAAGGGGGTGGCTAGGTGGCGCAGTGGATAAAGCACCGGACCGGTATTCAGGAGTTCCTGAGTTCAAATCTGGCCTCAGACACTTGACACTTGTTGGCTGTGTGACCCTGGACAAGTCACTTAACCCCCATTGCCCTGCCAAAAAAAAGCAGAACACTTTGATCATGAGGGGTCCCAGCAACCTATTAAACTATCTAATAGGGCTTGTAGAAACTGTACTCTCACACTGATGAAATGAGGATATTTTAAAATGACTAGGCTCAAGAATTATGGGATCTATAATCCTCGCAGTCAGCTTAAAGTTTTCATGCAGTGTATTTGGTGGGTTTCTGGAAGGGGACGGAGGATGGCGCTGGTGGAGAATGTTTAGACCATCACTAATGTAGAACCATATATAGTCTAGTCACAGCAACCATTCACTTAGAACTGTTTCAGAATTTGGAGCTTAGAACATAGTGTGATGGGCCTAGATCAGTTTAAGGATATTTTTTCCTGTGAAAAACAAAGGACTAGAAAGGATATCAGAGGCCTGATAGTTAAACATCATTTTACTAATGAGGAAAAAGAGGCACAGGGAGGTAAAGTGATTTATCCAAGGTCACACATGTAATGCATATCAGAGGTGGGACTCCACAACCAGTGACCTCTCCTCTGGCCCACTCTGCTTCCCCAAAAATGGTAGACTGGAAATTGTATCAAACCGAGAATCAATTTGACTCTGGTATTCATTCAGTAGCAATGTGATGTTGGATAAGTCATTTGACCACCCCAGCCACCATCATCAGTATCTTCATCTTTAAAATAAGGTAGTTGTGCTAGATAATCTCTATGGCCTCCATCTATCTCTAAAGGTCCAAAAACTGAACTGATGGCATTAGTTGAGTCAACAAAGAATTAGGTGTTAGCAGAATTAGGTATTGGCAGAGAGAAGGCAAGTGAAGATTAGGGGGTAAAGAGTCCATCTTATTCATTTTGTGGCAGTGGAAGAACTTCTTAACATATATACAGGGTAGAAAATTGGGGGATATTACTGGGATATACTCATGATGTATTTGTTAAGATCCATGAGGATCAGAACATTTCTTAAATGAATAATTGGGGGAGGCTAGATGACACCAGAAGGACCATTTGAAAATTGTTTTTTGTCCTGGTAGTAAAGTGTGTAGTTGAATATGTGCACCAGATTGAGGGTAGGGGTGCATATATGAAAAATAGAGGCAAATGAAGTATCAAGATATATAGCTATCTGGCCTTATCATTGGGGTACCTTTAGGAAAGGTAGAAGTGGTAGTATGGTTGGGATGCACAAACAAGGTTAGAAAAATGGTAGAATTGGTATGATGAAGAACTGTGAATGACTTGGCAATTCTCAGCAATACAATGGTCTAAAACAATTCCAAAGGACTCACCATTAAAAATGCTATAGATTCCCAGAGAAAGAGCTGATGGAATCTGAATGCAGGTCAAAGTGTAATACTTGTTGCTTTCTTTCTTGGGGGAGGGGGGGTGTCTGTGTTTTCTTTTACAAAATGACTAATATGGAAATATGATTTTCATGCTTGCAAATGTATAACCAGTATCAAATGACTTACTCTCTCAGGGAGGGAATAGGAGAGGGAGGAAAGAAGAGAATTTGGAATTCAATTTTTTTTTAATGAATCTTAAAGGGGCAGCTAGGTGGCGCACTGGATAGAGCACCGGCCCTGGATTCAGGACTACCTGAGTTCAAATATGACCTCAGACACTTGACACTTACTAGCTGTGTGACCCTGGGCAAGTCACTTAACCCTCATTGTCCTGCAAAACAACAACAACAACAACAACAAAAACTAAAATGAATCTTAAAATTATTTTTATATGTATTGGGAAAATAAAATATTATTAAAAAAGAAAAAAATGGTAGAATTGGATTTTGGAAGCATGGAGAGGGTGGGCAAAGGAATGGTTCCTTATAAGGATTCTCTCAGGAAGAAGAGTCTCATACTCATCCAAGAGAATTTGAATTGGTCAAAAGGTGATGACTAGGATAGACCCAGGAATGAGGATGGATATGTTCTCTCTGTATTATAGAAAATATATATATAGGAAGCTATTATCCATCACCTAAGTCAGGGCATTTTAGCCTGAGGTTCAAAGATCCCAGGACCTGGGATAGATTTCAGGGAGTCCATGAACTTGGATGAGAAGAAAAATACATCTTTAGTTCAATATAACTCCTTTCCTTTCTTATCCTATGTATTTTATTATTTGCATTTAAAAACAACCAAAGGGGCAACTAGGTGACGCAGTGGATAGAGCACCAGCCCTGGAGTCAGGAGGATCTGAGTTCAAATCCAGCCTCAGACATTTGACACTTACTAGCTGTGTGACCCTGGGCAAATCACTTAATCCCAATTGCCTCACAAAAAAACCAAAAAACAAAAAACCCAACCCAAAGAATAGTTTGAGATCACCTGATCTAAGTGGAGCTAAGTGGAGCAGCTCTACTGGACTTCAAATGAGGAGCTCTCTCCACCATGGTATGAAATTTTGCTATTTCCTCTTTTGGGGACACTAATACTGGCAGGGCAAGGGGATGATAGTCACATCTCCTTTGTAAAGAGAATCTAGATGCAGTTGTTCTTTTGGGAAAAGGGAAAGTGTTTATTTCAGGGCTTTACCACAAGGTCTACCATTTTATTTCTCATTTCAATTAGCAAATGAAATATGTAATCTGTATGTTCCTTTAGGTAACACAAAGTTGGGAAGGACATAAGAATCTTTTCTAAACTAATTTTTATTAATGTCTTCTGTTTCTTACATCATCATGGTTATCCCAAGGATCTCTCCCTCTCTCCTTCCTGAAGAATCTTCCCATATAACAAATATTATTTTAAGAGAAGGGGGGAAATCAGCACAATTGAGTGATTCCTTAAAGAAGTACAAAAAATCTGGGCCAGGTATAATAGTTGTGGACTTCCCACCTCTGTGAAGGTATAGGTTGGGGGTGTCCTCTCATATATCTTTTTTGTGTGTGGGGGGCAATGGGGGTTAAGTGACTTGCCCAGGGTCACACAGCTAGGAAGTGTCAAGTCTCTGAGGCTGGATTTGAACTCAGGAACTCCTGAATCCAGGGCCGGTGCTTTATCCACTGTGCCATCTAGCTGCCCCTCATATATAAATATATATCTTCATTCAAGTGCTATTTGATCTTTTTAATTTTGTCACATTCTTTTTTTTTTTTTTAGTGAGGCAATTGGGGTTAAGTGACTTGCCCAGGGTCACACAGCTAGTAAGTGTTAAGTGTCTGAAGCTGGATTTGAACCCAGGCACTCCTGACTCCAGGGCCCGTGCTCTATCCACTGCACCACCTAGCTGCCCCCACATTCATTTTTTATTTTTTCAGTGTGTGGTTATTATTTCCACTTATATTGTTTTAGTTATTGTGTGTATTGTTTTCTTATCTCTGCTTACTTCACTGTGTACAAATTCATATAAATCTTTTCATCATCTCTGTATTTATGACACACACAATTCCTTACAGCACAGCAATATTCAATTATATTCATGTGCCACAGTTTGTTTAACCATTCCCTAGTTTATAGGAATTGACTTTGTTTCCAATTATTTGCTATCATAAAAAAGTGCTGCTGTATATATTATGGGGACTTTCTTCTTACCAATGGCTTCTTTGGATAGAAGTTCAGTAATAGAATCTCTAGTTCAAAGGATATGGATATTTGGGGGGTTTTATTTGTATAACTCCAAATTTAAAAGATAAGAATCTCAATAGGAATGGTAGCACAAGCCATTTTGATAAATTTATTAAGTGAGTTATGATTATCTTAACATTTCAAGTGTGTCAAAGAGGCAGATTGGAGTACTTCCATGGAACTGAAGTTTGCATAGGTTTCCATGGAGATCAGATCCATAAGAAGTGCTCTAATTCAACTCCTCTCCCCACCTTAACACTTGTGTAAACCCTAGATTAAACAAACTAGAACCCAAGCAGGGAAAAGAAAGCTAGGAATAGGAGCCATGTAAAGAACCCAGATTGGTAGTGGTTTGCTTACCCTCCTTACCATATCTTGAAATTGTACTTCTGTAGCTACTCCAACCTCACCTCTTAGAAGCAAGTAGTTATACTTAATTTTCCCAACTACCTTTCCAATGCCCAGATAAGAGTAGGTGTTTATATACTGAAGAAATACCTGATACTTGACTCTACTGTTACGTAAATATTCTTGAGAAAATATAAATCTTTGCCCTTCTTCCATATCCTCTCTATTTTTTGACTCCTCACCAAGTTGTGGAAGCCTTCAGAGTGAGGGAGTATTATATCACCTCCACTACCATTACTTATGGAGCAAGAGATATATGAAACTATTAGGACAATACCCTAGAAATTTTGGCCAGAAGTGCTATTAACAGTGTACATAGGGACAGCTAGGTGGCACAGTGGATAGAGCACTGGCCCTGGAGTCAGGAGTACCTGAGTTCAAATCCAGCCTCAGACACTTAACCCTTACTAGCTGTGTGACACTGGGCAAATCACTTAACCCCAATTGCCTCACTAATGTTAAGGGCTAAAATTCTAGCTAGTCTGTCTAAAATATCTAATGAGTGGTCGCCAATAAATTATAAGCTTTAGCAAGAGTTAGACTTTTAAGCATTTATTAAGGAGAATAAGAATTTGGTAAAGAGAGAGAGAAAGGCCTAGATTTCTATCTATTAAAGGGAGAGCACATTTCTAGCTCCCTTCTCCGCCAGAGTCCAGAGGAAAGAGCCCGAGACTGAGCGCCAGTCTCTTCCTTCCTCCTCCCACTAGCCCCCGTCACTTCCTGACTCCTGGTCTTGCCCTCAAAGACCTTCCCTTCATGGGCAGAACTCCTCTACAGTAAGTATCCAGCAGGTGGCGTTATTCCAATCGTTACACTAAAAAACAAAAAAACAAAAAAAAAAACAAAAAAACCCACAGTGCCCATAAAGTTGAAAGCGGTTATGTTTCAGTAGTACAGGGACAGAGCTCCAGTGGACAGAGTCCTAGGCCATTAGGATACCAGCTCCTGAAAATACACTTACTATATAATCATTGTTTTAGTCTGTGACTTAGAAATTTGTTATTTTTGTTACTTGGTCAAAACATATGACTTCATTTGTGTAGAGGGATGACAAGCATGAAAAGTCTCTCATCCAATGCAAATGGCTTGTCCTTTGTAATTTGTAATCTTAGGTAGTTGTCTGGGACAATAAAAGTTTAAGTGGCTTACCCATAGTTACACAGGCAGTGTGTGTCAGAGACTGGATTTGAATCTTGGTCTTCTTGTCTACAAGATCAGCCTTCTCTTCCTTATATCAAAGTATCAATCTTTAGAATTATATACACTTTTTTATCTTGAGTATATGAAAATAACTTTCATAAGATGAAGACATTCTGAATTCCATAAGTATAACAGGAAAGTAATTAATTTTTTCAGTATTGAAACTTGTGCAAGGAAGAACTAAGGAGTGCACTGTCTTCCCTTTCCAAATGATTATCCTCCTTTTCTTCTTATTTTTAACTTCATAGTAGACAATTATTGTATATGAACATCACTATCATATAACTGAATTGTTAGTCTAACACACATGCACCCACTTGAATCTTCAAACCATAGTAATCATTTGCAGCTTTGTTGATCAATTATAAACAGGTAAACCCAAGTAATTGCTTTAATGGAGGCAATAAGAATGGATATTACCAAAAAAACCCTTCAAGTGAATAATTCCTCATTTAGTTATAATAGATATTGAATTAATATTTACATTAAACATGAAATGATTCATATCAAACACACTTTAAAAAATTATTTTCAGTTCTGAATTTTCCTCTTCTTCCCTCCCGCTTCCACAGAGAAGGCAAGGGGAAAAAAATTACAAATATGTGTAGTCATGCAAAACAAATGCTCTCATTAGCTATATCAAAAAGAATGAAAAGAAGGAAGGAAGAATGGAAGGAAAGAAGGAGGAGGGGAAGAAAGGAAGAGAATGAAAAAAAAGAAAAAGAAAAATATATACTCTTCCCACTTCAGCACTGGGTAATAAGTAAAGTCAAACTAAGAATTTAAGATGAGTTATGGGGCAGAGAGAAGGAAGAGTCAATGAAGTACTCAGAATGCAGGCCATCCTGAGGAGACCTCAGGGTCATCATGGGAAATCAACACTCCAAATGGGTAATTTATTTAAAAAGAAAGCTGATGGCACATTAGTTGCACTCATATTATACATCCTGTAGTGGAGATAATAGCAATGATGTGTTGACCAGCATAGGGAAGAGCCAGAGTTGAAGAACTCCTTCACTACCAGCAAGGGTACCATGCAGTAAGCTGGGAGGAAGGGCCCAAGGGCCATTCTCTTCCTGTTTAGGACCTATGGCCCCAAGAGATGGGTTTAGAGCTTTGGTCTGTTTTATTTGTCTTTTTCAGTTCTACCTTAGAGCCCAGAATTCCTTGCAATCAGGCCAGCAGGTAATCTCTGGAAAGCCATTCCTGAGATGCAAGATGATCTAGGGAGTGGGGAGGGGAGGGAAAGTGGAGAACACACTTTGGACTTAGAACTGAGCTCAACTGGGAACCTAATCCCTTTCCCCAGCCCAAAGTTTGGGAGGGATTATAGCCCCAAGGTATTAGCAAGAGGGGAAATGTTTGTATTATCTGTTTATGCTATTGAAGTATATATTACTTTGTAAAAGTTAATCTAAGATTTTAAATTTTAAAAAGAATTTAAACAGAACTGGGGATCTTAGAACCCCCAAATTAACTTTAAATTTTAGATACTCTAGTTTGCAAGATCCTAGAAAAACTGGCAAATCTATTTGGGGGGGGGGGTGAGGCAATTGGGGTTAAATGACTTTCCCAGGGTCACACAGCTAGTAAGTGTTAAGTGTCTGAGTCTGGATTTGAACTCAGGTCCTCCTAAATCCAGGGCCAGTGCTCTATCCACTGTACCACCTAGCTGCCCCTGGCAAATCTATTTTTAAGGATATTGATTTCCCAGTACATATTTCCTTACAAGTCAATTTCATTGATGTATCCTGGCAAACTTTACATTTGTTGATTCCTTAAGTGTTGAGATTCTTTAGATACTATTGCTGAATTCTGCATAAGTATTGATATTAAGTTTAACGTGAAAAGTGTGGCATCTATAGCACCAGAATGCCCTGCCTAATTGACAAATAATAATCATCATCATCATTCCTCCTCCTCCTTCTTCCCTAATGATCCCTATCCTTAGAATTCATGAATTGTTGACTTTCTTTGCTATTTTTCTAACTGGGGATACTTGATTTTTTGTCCTGTTGAGTGAGTTTTTAACTCTTTATGGATTAATTTTAGAGTGGGAGGAATCTATTGAATTTGGGGTGTCCTTTGGAATAACCCAGAGGAAAGTTGTCTGGAACTTTATAAGTACTGCCTGTGGTACAGGGACTCTTAGAGAATTTTTGACTTGTCCCTATGGAGAAAGGGACATGAAAATTTTACCCAAATCCCAGTTGGATGACTTGGAATTAAGGAAGCATACACCCAGGATTATTTATCTGAGAGAGGAATGATGCCAAATTGAACTCAGGGCCTAAGTTCATGGGGGTAGAACTCCATGTGGTTTGGAAAACTCATTATGGATCAGGTTCCTGTCTAAGACAGGAAGTCAAATTTCTTTGCTTTTTTTTTTTTAATCTTTTGCTGATTTTTTTTTTAATCTTTTGTTGGTTAAGAAAGGTAATTTGAGCAACAAGGAAGACACTTGTTGAATACTAAGCAAGCAATAATCCTCAGTGAACTATATAAAATATTCCTTGTTTGTTGAATCTGTAAAACTTTGTATTTGGGATAATTGTGATTTTCATCCATACATGTGGGACTTTATATGATCATGCAACATTCACTGTTTTCAACATTCATTTTTCTAAGACTTTCAGTTGGCTAATTTGAGATTCATATACAGAAATGTGCTGAAGCCACCTCAAACTGGCTTGGGAGAGCCAGTGGGTAAATTTTCAATGTGAGCATTTACACTTCAGAAATTGTTAACCAGTATAAATCAGCACTTGATTTATCGTTTTGTTGATGTCTAGACTTGAGAAAATAATGAAAAAAAATGCCAATAAAGCAAATCAAATTTACACTTATATATCATCCATAATTTTTTTTTCTCAGAAAGCTGGATGTTAAATATTGACCAGAACCCTCCTAACTGTATGGCACTGGGAAATCAAAGGAAAAGACATTGCTTTTGCCTCCACCATGACTACAAAGGACTGTTTCTAATTGAGTACATGGACAGTGTGTTCAAAAAGCACCCCCACCTATTTTCCAGGGCTGGCAAATTTCTCAAATGGGGAGAGTATCTAATGAGAGCTTGGCACATGCCCAGACTACCAAAAATGGAGATACTCAAGTAGGGGATTCTTGAGACCTACTCCTGAGAAACAGGACTGACACAGGTGTGGACATTCTGTATTGGCTTGCCATGTGATTAGGAGTAGCTTCCTTCCATTGATTGCATAATCACAATTGTTTTATATCAATGTGACTCAAGCACTCTTTCTGGTGGCTGTTTCTAGGATAGAAGGACTCATTCACTTACATCAGGGGTACCATGCAGTAAGCTAGAGGGGAAGGACCTTAAGACCACCTTCTGCCCCTCTTGAGATCTGTGGCCCCAAGAAATGGGCTTGCACTTTTGACCTCTTTTGTTTATCCTTTTCAGTTGGTTTTTTGTTTGTTTGTTTGTTTGTTTGTTTGTTTTGGCAGGGCAATGGGGATTAAGTAACTTGCCCAGGGTCACACAGCTAGTAAGTGTCAAGTGTCTGAGGCTGGATTTGAACTCAGGTTTTCCTGAATCCAGGGCCAGCGCTTTAACCACTGTGCCATCTAGCTGCCCCCATCCTTTTCAGTTTTAAGTATGGAAAATGGAGTTCTCAACCCAGGAGCTCAAGCCATAGGGACCTTGGAGCCCAGGACTCTAGGCTACATGTTTCAACCAGTCCAACAGGGAATCCCTGAGAAACCAGGGTGCTGGGATGCAAGCCCAGAAGCAGCTTTGGACTTGGAACTTAAGGGGACTAATGCTATGTGGTAATGAGTTAAACTGGAAACCTTGCCCTCTTCAAAGACTGAGGTCATATGTAGGAAATTTAGAGGGGAGAAAATGTTTATGTGTTTGTTCTTGCTACATCTTTGAAGTAAATATTCTTTTATAAAAGATGTGATGATGGTGGTATTGATGATTTATTGAGAGAAGGTACCATTTGCCATTTTCCTTAGGATTTCTTTCTAATAAACAAGAACAATGGGCTTGAGAAGGAACTTTTGAAAGCAAGGTGCAGTGGATAGAGTGCCAGGCCTGGAGTCAGGAAGACTGATCCTTCTGATTTCAAATCTGGCTTCAGACACTTACTGGCTGTTTCCTCATCTGTAAAAATGAGCTAGAGAAGGAAATGGCAAACCACTCCAGTATCTTTGCGAAGAAAACCTCAAATGGTAGGGCAGCTAGGTGGTGAAGTGAATAAAGCATAAGCCCTGGATGCAGGAGGACCTGAGTTCAAATCCAGCCTCAGACACTTGACACTTACTAGCTGTGTGATCCTGGGCAAGTCACTTAACCCTCATTGCCCCACACACACAAAAAAAAAGAAAACCCCAAATGGGATCGTGAATAGTCAGACACCACTGAAATGACTATACCACCACCACAACAATAATGCCTGCTAACTAATTTTAGAGATGAGGAAAACTGAGGTCAAAGGAGCTTAAGTGATTTGCATTAAAGCACTAAAGAGAAGGGGACTTGCTTAGATGAAAGGTAACTGTAGATCTAATGGATGTTTTCTACCCCTCTTGAAGAACTACTGTGAAGAAAGTGCATGACCAACCTTAAAACACTTTGTAAATGTTAGTCATTATTATGGTTGTCAATGTTGTTGCTATTGTTATTATGTACCTCGCCAAGCCTCATCTTTGAAATGAGAGATTTGATAGATATCTCTACTTGGAAACATTTTGCATGACTGCTCATATATAGCTTGAATTCTTCTGGTCGGGGGGAGGGAGGGAGAGAATTCAGAACACAAATTTTTTTTAATTGATGTCAAAATTTGTATTTTACATGTAATTTAGGAAAATAAAATTCTAGATATCTCTAAAGTGCCTTTTCACACAAACATTATGTGAGTCAAAATGGTGGACTGGAAAGAACACTGGACTGAGTCTCACAGGACCTGTTTTGGAATCACCAAAGTACTACTTGCTATGTACATGACCTTGAGCAAACCACTTCCATTTTAGTCTCCATTTTCTTCATCTATAAAAGGAGGCATTGGGGCCAATTAATCTCTAAAGTTCTTGTCAGGTCTCAACGCCTACAATCCTATAAATCTGAGTGTTCATATGCCATATCAGCAGATTGTGGAGTGGGATGGGGGAAGAGGAAGTAGTGAGAGGGGACCCAGGCATATAATCTTGTTAGAACAGAATGATCCAAATAATGGATCAAGGGATTATCACTTCCCACAAGAGGCAGCTAGGTAGTTCAGTGGACAGACTGCTGGGCCTAGACTCAACAATAACTAAGTTCAAATTCTGCCTCAGATATTTATTATATGTATGACCCTAGGGAAGTCACAACCTCTGTCTGCCTCAGTTTCCTCAACTGTAAAATACAGATAATAAGAGCATCCATGTTGTGAAGATCAATTGATAATATTTGTAAGGCACTTAACGTGCTATATGCACAACACATAGCAAATGTTTAATACATGTTTTTCCCCTCCTCACCTACCATAGTAAATAGATTGTCCTTCATTATTAGCCTTTGAGCAGTTGCCACTGTTTGTCATCTAAAGCTACATAAGTCACCACTGAAAGTCATTCAGTACACAAGATGGTTGAAGCAGCCCTTACAGTTCTGCTAAGGAGAATAGTCAAAATCAATGCTCTGGTGTTTGGTGACAGGAGCTTGGGATTAAGCCTTACTACCAGTCCTCAGTAGTGTTGGGTTCCACCCCCAGTTCCGCAGGTACATGAAGTATGTGACTCCCTCCCTGTATGGTCAATCTGGAAGGCTAGAATTGTAGGGCCTATTGTTGAGTTTTCTGGAGAGCCTCCAGTCACCTTAGCTTTTTGTAGGCTATAAGAGTGGATTTAATGAGAGATCCAGAGAGGCCTGGGTAAGAGACTCAAATAATCCTCTGAAATTATACTAGAAACATTGATGTTAGACTGACCCTAGGCTTAGCCTAATCGTACATCAACTGGGGTATTTCCCTCACTCACAGTAAGGGAATCTGTCAATGAGTAAAACAAATCCCTCCAAAGAGATCATAAAAAAGGGAAAAGGACCCACATGTACAAAAATATTTATAGCTGCTCTTTTTGTGGTGGCAAGGAATTGGAAATTGAGGGGTTGTCCATCAATTGGGGAATGGCTGAACAAGTTGTGGTGTATGAATGTAATGGAATTCTATTGTGCTGTAAGAAACAATGAGCAGAAGTTCAGAGAAACCTGGAAAGACTTATATGAACTGATGATGAGTGAGATGAACTGAACCAGAAGAACATTATACATAGTATCATCAACATTGTGTGTTGATCTACTGTGATGGACTAGATTCTTCTCACCAATGCAATGGTACAGAAGAGTTCCAGGGGACCCATGATGGAAGGGGATCTCCAAATCCAGAAAAAAAGAGAAAAAAAAGAACTGTGGAGTAGAGATGCTGATTGAACCATACTATTTCTTTTGCTTTTGGTGCTGTTGTTTTTCTGTTTTGAGGTTTTTCCTCATTGCTCTGATTCTTCTCTTATAATATTACTAATGCAGAAATATGTTTAATGTTATTATGTATATATAAAACTTATATCAGATTACCTGCTGTCTAGGGGAGAGGGGAGGAAGGGGAGAGAGGGAGGAAAATCTGAAATTGGAAAGCTTGTATAAACAAATGTTGAGAACTATTTTTACATGTAACTGGAAAAAAATAAAATACTTTTAAAAATAAATAAATGAATAAAACAAACCTCCTTCAAGGTGTCCTACACTCAAACAAGCAGGTAGCTGGTTTCCAGTTATAAATTTGTGCTTGGAACATCCACACTGCTTCTGGAGTCTTCAGAGCTGATTATTGTCAGGACTTAGAAAACTCACTGGAAAGTTTATCATGAGCTCCCTGATAAACATAGACCCAAGATCTTCAGCAGAATATTGAGGTTCTATTGCTTTTACAATATATGATTCTGACTCACTAAAGCAATTCCCAGGCTTGGGAGGAGGGAAAAAGGAAATTCAGTCTGGTAGTTTAATCTTATCTTAATTTAGATTGAAACTGATGGAGTCGGGGCAGTTAGGTGGCACAGTGGATAAAGCACCGGCTCTGGATTCAGGAGGACCTGAGTTCAAATCTGGCCTCAGACACTTGACACTTACTAGCTGTGTAACCCTGGGCGAGTCACTTGACCCCAATTGCCCCACCAAAAAAAAAAAAAAAAAGAGAGAGAAACTGATGGAGTCCAAATCTTTCCACTATCCCAGCCCCAAAGCTAATGAAGGCCTCCCACCACAACTGGTTTTCTTTGGCTACTAAGAAAATCCAGTATTCTGATGCTCATCCCAGTATAGTGAAGAAGGAATCAGATGAGAAGCCAACAGATCTATAGCCTATGCTTGGCTAGACCACTATTAATTAACCTTTTGACTTTTAGCAAATCATTAACCACTCTGGGACTCACATCTACCATTTTTTTTTTTGGTGAGGCAATTGGGGTTAAGTGACTTGCCTAGGGTCATACAGCTAGTAAGTGTTAAGTATCTGAGGCTGGATTTGAACTCAGGTCCTCCTGACTCCAGGGCCGGTGCTCTATCCACTGTGCCACCTAGCTGCCCCCACATCTACCATCTTTCAAGTGACAATCGTAATATTCCTGGAATAAATAAATAAATATTCCTGGAAAAAAGACTACTCTTAGAGTCAAAAGGGACCAGGATTTGAATTCTGCCTCCAACAATGATTTGTGTGACCATGGACAAGGCACTTTCTCTCAGCTTCAGTTGCCCCAGCCATAAAAAAGGGATGAGGATGATGACTTATGAAGCTCAAAAAGTACTTAATAAAACATTGGACACAACATATCTGTTAGCTGTGGTATTAAACTCAAATAGAAACCAGGGCCATTATATCCTAAAAAAGAATCCTGCAGGCCTTGTATTGATTTTGTTTTTAAATGTACTATTATCTGTTTTATTTTATTTTTATTTCTTTGGTTAAATATTTCCCATTACATTTTAATATCGTTTGGCCCACACTCAAGAGTGTTATAAGCCACATGTGGTCCATGGGCCTAGTATTTGACACCTCTGGTATGTGTAATATTATTGGGAGTATTATGACAATCATATGATAAAATAACATATGAAAATGTTTTGAAAAGGAAAAATGATATACATATAAAAGCCTCACTATTTGTCCTTTCTCCCATCAAGAGGACAGGAAAAAAGAGATTTAACCCTTCCACAACTATACAAGGAGGTTTTTAGGGCATATAACCCAGGTCTTTTGCAGATTTTGTTTCTCTTCCTTTAGGGTCAAAGTATGCAAAGTTATCAAGTGGTTATAAGAGAATGAGCAAAGGATATTAAGGAATCAGGATTGGGACAGCTCCCATCTTTCACTAGCAGACAATAAGAAACTGGGAACTGAGGGCTGAGGGTGAAGACAACAGGATGGGTTTTACCCATCAAAGTGCACAGGCAATGAATCATCACAGGCAATGGCAACATGCCTGGTTCTGGCCGTGGCCCGGTACCTACAGTTTGGGGAAACAGAACCACCTGTCACTCTACAGTCTGTGACCTTCATAATGCCTTCATGGCAGTTCATTTGGCCATTCTTGCATTTGATTCCAACGGTATGGCATATACTATTGATGTTCCAGATGTCCTCATGGATGAAGGAGTTAACCGGCTTGCACCTTGGCACAGTCATCCGCCTCCTGTGCATCATCTGGTTGCAGTATGAAGCATCACCACCTTCACTAGTAGGATCCACATGCTGTCTCAGGAACTGTTGGTACCTCCGAACCTGGCCAGAGGAAGGCTGCACCAGCCATAGGCCAAGCAAGGCCAACAGTAGCAGCAATGTTCGGATCCCCTGCATGGCCATTGTCTTCTGCCTGGTTAAAGGTCCCTAAAAAAGAGAGAACAAAGCAAGAGGCAGGAGAGCAGCCCATAAGGATAAAGCATGAACTGCTTGTCTCTTGCCAAAAGACAAAACATCCCTCTGCTATGCTTCAATATTCAACTTTTTTCCCTCTCACAGGCCAATTCTTCTCTAGACCTTCATTTCCTACTTGCTCTAGATCAGTGGTTCTTGATTGAGGATCACTGATCATAGATTTCAAGTCATCCGTGAACTTGAATGGGAAAAGTATTATATCTTCATTTTAATATCATTGTGTTCCTTTATAATTCTATATATTTTATTTAATTTATTTTAAAACATTATCCTGAGAAGGGTTTCCTACACTGCAAAAGGAGCCTCCTAGCCCACATAAAAGATAAGAACTCATAGTCTTTAAGGTTTTTCCTCTTATCAATCAATCAATCAACAAACATTTGTTAGGTGCTTATTATATGCCAGGCATCATGCTAAGAGCTGAGGATATGAAGGAGTAAAAAAGTCACTTCCCTCAAGGAGCTTGTATTCTACTAATCTCTAAGACTGTTATCCCATGAATCTCCATCAGCTACCTCCCCCAATCCTACATATTGCTACTCTTCCTTCTCTTGTTCACAGCATTATTCCCAAGTGGTTCAGTTTCTAAACACTCTTTCCATCCAAAGGGGAAGTTTCATGTCAGAGAAGTTAAGTACTAGGGATTTTACAATGATCTAGGAGCAAGGCTCCAGTTTACCTTTGTCTTTTGAGAGAGCTGGAGATGGCCCTGATGAAACCTCCTGGTAAGGTCCTGTAAAAGAAAGTATCATGTATGACTAAAAGACCAACATATATAATACCTACATGAAATTAGGGTGAGGGTGGGGGACTACTTGGTTGATTCCTGTAAATGTAACTACTTCCTGGCTACTGTGTTCTTTAGGGAGTACTTAATTCCTTAGGATCTCCTAATCCCAAGAATTGAAGTGGATTTGTAGCTCACAAAGTTTAGGCATATTGAGCACTAGGATTGCTGTCTTGCCTAAAGAATGAATAATGTGGGTGATAACGAAAGTACCTCTCACACCATCAATGGCACTAAATAAGAGGAGAATTTCAAGATGAATTGTGGGTAATACAATCTACTAAGTAATAACTAGCATTTACATACTTTCAGATTTTCAAAGCACTTTACATACATTAACTAATTTGATCCTCACTATAGCCATGTGATGTAAGTGCTATTATTATCCCCATTTTACAGAAGAGGAAATTGAGACGAGGAAAGATACAGCAACTTTCCCAGAGGCATATGTTTACTAAGTGTCTGAGGCAAGATTTGAACCCTGGCTTTCCTAAATTAAAGTAGTGCACTGTATCCACTGTGCCACCTATCTGCCTATCAATGTCAACTGCCTAAGAAAGAACTTAAATAACTTTTCTTGCACATTCCTCAGGTAGAACTAGAAGCTGTTAGATTTTCTGGGGATGGTAAAGGATCATATTTCATGGTCCCTATCTGCTCCTTTTGGGTACTTTTAGCAAACCTATATTTTTTTCACTTTTTTTCCTGTTCTCATTTCTTCCCACTCCTATGGAGTGGGCCCCTTTCTCCCAGTACTCATACTTGCTTTTGTCCCTTAATCTCCACAGATTGAGGGAAACAGTGACATTCATCGTCAAAACTGGATGTAATCCTCATTTGGTTTCCAAAACAAATCTGTGAGCTAGGCAAAGCAGACAGTACCACCATTTTTTTTCACCATTTTTTACAAATGTGGAAATGGAAGCTCAGAAAAGACAAGTGACTTAGGTGCAAGGTTACACAAATAATAAAGTCCAGAGAGGCTTTCAACTCCAATTCAATAATAATAATAATAATAATAATAGCATAGTAGCATTTCTATTCCACTTTAAGATTTGCAAAATACTTAACAAATAGTATCTCATTTTATCCTCACAACAATCCAGGGAGGTAGGTATTATTATCCCCAATTTACCCATGAGGAAACAGAGGCAAACAATGGTTAAGTGACTAGAACAAAACTCCAACTGGTAGGATTTGAACTCAGGTCTTCCTGACTGCAGTCCAGTATTCTATTACCACCTAGAAGCCTCTTCAGGACATTGCTTTGTTCTGATTTTCCAGTAGCAGTGACATATTTATATTTTCCTGTCCACCGTCTCTTATCCTAGACATTTTGTAACTAAGAAAAATAATAATAGCTAACATTTATATAATTAGAGCAGCTTTGTGGTACAGTGCAGGAGTAAGGGAGGGGAAGAGCTGGAGTAGAGAAGATGCATCTTCATGAGTTCAAATCCCACCTCAGACACATATGTGACACCCTGGACAAGTGATTTAACCCTGTTTGTCTCAGTTTCTTCATCTGCAAAATGAGCTAGAGAAGGAAATGGCAAACTACTCCAGTATCTTTGTTAAGAAAACCCCAAGGGAAGCTAGGTGGCACAGTGGATAGAGCACTGGCCCTGGAGTCAGGAGTACCTGAGTTCAAATCCGGTATCAGATGCTTGATATTTACTAGCTGTGTGACCCTGGGCAAGTCACTTAACCCCATTTGCCTCACTAAAAAAAAGAAAAGAAAAAAAAAAAGAAAACCCCAAATGGGCTGGCTCATGAAAAAGTCACACATGACTGAAATGGTTATACAACAACAACATTTATACAGCACATTATGTGCCAGATACTATGCTAAGCACTTTATAATTATTATCTTATTTGATCTTCACAATAATCTTACAAGGCAGATATTATTATTATCCTCATTATTATTATCCTTATTTTAAATGAGGAAACTGAGACAAAGAGAAGTTAAGTGATTTGCCCAGAGTCATATGGTATCTGAGGCTGGATTTGAACTCAGGTCTTTTTCACTCCATACTCCAGGCCTGGTTCTCTATTTATTGTACCACTTAGCTACCTCATGCATTTTTGTGACAGTTGACCAGGAAGAAGACCTGGCTGGTTCACATAAAGATCTAATCCATAATCTCAGCCCCATTCTTAACTCACTGCAAAAACCAACCACATAAAAGGTATTTAAGATAAGGAGAAAATCCATATTGTGGAGGATTGGGGTCAATGTCCATTTTTAGCCTGGAATTTCAAAGGGAAATAACTGAAAATCAAAAGTAGATTAAGAAAAACTGGCACAATGCAGTCAATATAAAATGGAGTGCTGGGGCCTCACAAATGATCTGTACCTTGGGACATCTTCCTGATTTTATATTAATCTACCTCTGACTGGAATTCTGGAAATTGGTCCCAAGACCATAACAAAGCATGTCCATGATCAAATCTTAGCCCAGGTGTATCTTCACTGGACCTCACTGCCTCTCAATTAAAAAAAAAAGTTTTACAAGTTGTGGTATATGAATAAAATAGAATACTATTTTGCTGTAAGAAATAATGAGCAGGCAGACTTCAGAAAAACCTAGAAAGATTTAAATGGACTGATGCTGAGTGAGGTGAGCAGAACCAGGAGAACATTGTACAGAGTAACAGCAACATTGTAGGATGATCAACTGTAATAGACTTGGTTCTTCTCAGCATTGCAATGATCCAAGACAATTTCAAAGAACTCATGATGGAAAATGTTCTCCACATCCAGAAAAAAAGAACTATGGATTCTGAATGTGGATTGAACCATACTGTTTCTACTTTTTGTCTGTATTTCTTTTCTTTTTTGAGGTTTTTCCCTTTTATTCTGATTCTTCTTTCATATTATGACTAATGCTGAAATATGAAATAATAATAATAATCAATAAAAATAAACTCTTAGCCTTACGTGGCTAAAACATAATTTCTTCTGATTTCTTTCATCTCTTATAGCTGAATAAAATCATTAGTGAATCCACCTTAAAAACTTATATCAAGGGGCAGCTAGATGGTGCAGTGGATAAAGTATCAGCCCTAGATTCAGGAGGACCTGAGTTCAAATCTAGCTTCAGACACTTGACACTTACTAGCTGTGTGACCCTGAGCAAGTCACTTAACCCTCATTGCCCCACAAAAAACATATCAAAATACTTCCTCTATTCAAAGCCTCATAGAATGTTATCACTGAAAAGGGCCAGGAAGATTATTTAGTTGGCTGGTTGGTTGCTGTCCCTTCCTTCTCAAAGAGGACCAAAATATGCCTCTGATGGGCTGGCTAGATTTTGCAGATGACAAACGTATGTTTGCCTAAAAGACTATTCTAACGGAGAACTCACACAAGGCAGGTGCTTAGACAAGTTCAGAAAAGGCATTATGATGACAGTCTCAAAAATCTCTCTGGTTCTGTGCCAGTGTCTCTTGTGTCTTCTAAAGCTCTTCAGAGATTTCTTCTCTGGAGTAGAGTTTGAATGGTTGGAAGTTCAGCTGAAGAAATGACCTCAATATCTAGAACCTTTCCTTACCAGGTGATCTTTAGTTCAGAATCTTCCTAAGACAATTCAAATGGAATTTATTCCATTTCCTGGCATAGCACATGTATACTGTCCAGATTTCACAGGCATACAACAATGAGGTCAACACAATGGCTCTGTAGACCTTCAGTTTGGTAGGCAGCCTTAAACCTCTTCTCTCCCACACTTTCCTTCGAAGTCTCCCAAGCACTGAACTAGCTCTGGCAATGCATATGTCAACTTCCTCATCTCTGTATATATCCCTAGAAAGTATACTGCCAAGGTAAGTGAACTTATCCACAGAATTCAAAATTTATTCATTTGCTGTAACCCATGTTTCCACATATGGATGGTGCAGTGCTCGCTGGTACAGAACCTCTGTTTTCTTAGTTGTTAAGCCAAAATTATCACAAGCAGCAGAGAATCAATCCATACCTTGTTGTATTTCAACCTCAGGCTGCACTGAGTGTACAATCATTATGGGCATTATGAGCCTTGGAGATTATGTAATAGATTCCCCATGTATTCCCTTAAGCCCCTACGTTTTCAGGAACATGAAAAAAGATATCTGTGTAAGTTGTGATATTTCCTAGCTATGAATTATGCTCCTAATGATATCTCTTGTCCAACTTGCATACAATTGCCTTTCTTGAGTTCAGCCTTTTTCAAGTAATTTAATATCTTGGGATCCCTGTTTTCATTGCAGGACCAGGAAAGCACAGCCAGACTGTGATAAGAAGGACTTTGATATCTTCTATGACTCTGGTCTAATATACAATTACCTGAGCTGCTATATTGGCATATCATTATGTGGAGACAGTATTTGTTTATGTAAAATTGAATGTTTCAACTAAATGTGTCCTGCAGCTGAATGTCCTCAGGCTAGATACTCTCCATTTAGTCCCTCAAGTAGACAAAGTACTTCCATCCTGTGATGAAACATAACTATAAATCCCCAATGTGTCATCAACATCAGACCAAGGCTCTAAGCTTTTAATGTCATAAGTGGCTATTTAAAGTGGTTAAGAAAAATTACAGCTAGAGAGATTTTAATGTAGGAATAAAGCATATATGTTTTCCCCTCTTTTAATGACCCATATATGTTTTTCTCTCTATCTTTGCCAAGGGCAATGACCTATATCACAGTAACTAAGTCCCAGATCAGGGAGATAACAATGAATGGTGGTGTTCTAGAATTTGATTGTGATGTAATTCTTCTTTGGATATTTTTATTGTTATCCCTGACATTAAAAGTTTGGATAATAGTAGATGTCCTAACATTTAATATTTGGCAAAGCCTCTTCTTTCTCCTATCTCAGGTAGCTGATGAGTTTCAACAGAACCCAAGTTTCTAACTTAAGGAACTAGAGGTAAGAAAATTCCTCTAATGACCTCAGGAACTATTAACCCATTTCTCTATCTTCCATAATCAAATTGAGGTTAGCCAATAGGGCACAACTATCACAGAGATCTCTCAGGCAGGTTCTCAGCAGCCTAATGGGGAAAATAACCTATTCTTCTTGAATTTTTCAAGATTATGGGATGAGCAATGTCCTGACTCACCTAAATTATTTGCCTAATTGTCTAGAACTATGGGGATTTTTTCAAACTGCTTTAAGAAAGGTATCCAATCAATTCTAACCATAGAGACAATTATGAAGTTCACATATCAACCATTTCTAGCAGATACTGATAAAAGGGTACAGAGTAAGAAAGGGGGCTTCCATATTACTGGTTTCCTTCTAAGGAAACAGTTGAATGAGAAGAATGAGAAACAAGTTAAAATTCAATGAGCCAGTGAAAAGACTGATGATTGCTGATTTCAGAGGTATTTTATTTATTGAAAGTGCTCAAAGCACAGAAAAAAAAAGTGCTCAAAGGCTGAAAACAGAAGGAACTGAGCAATTCAGCTATTAAGAGACTCAGAATGACTGTTATAAGCACTCCTGGATATAAGGACATAACATTAAGGAAGAGATATGGAGTTCCAATTGCTTACAATGAAAGTAGAACTAGCAAAAATCAACAATCTTATTAAGCATATAGATCAGGGGTTGGTGACCTTGACAAAAAATTTTGCCAACATCCCAAGTTTATGATGTTGGAGGTATGAAAAGAGTAGCATATAAAGAAAAAATTACAACATGTCAACTCGAAAAGGGTCAGGACACTGGCATCAGGGAGGTGATCATAGTACAACTTTGGTATCAACCTAAATACCACTTAGGGCACCCATGTCTTAGGCTGCCAAACTCCTAATATAAATTATTTTGCAATAGTAGTTTTCTCAAGGTGAACAGGTAAGCCATGCTCACAGGCAATTACAATGTATCTAAAGCCAGGGGTGGCCCTGTACTTGCAGGGAGGTCTTGTGGACCCTCCTCGATGCTCACAATTGGTGACCTGAAATGGTGAGTTGCTTTTCCTAAACCTCCCCTCTTCATAGGGTTTCCCAGCTCTGTCTCCACAGACAGCCTTGATGCTGGGGTAATCACCATGGATGAAGGTATTGAAATCCTTGCAGGGCTGGGTCAACTGTCTCTGTCTCATGATCCTTTCACAGTACTTGTCATCCCGGCCCTTTGGTTTGGAGTCATAGTGGCGAGTCAAGAAGTTTCTCTCCCTGTTATTTCCTTGTGTCAAAGAAGGTGAAACCAGCCAAAGCCCCAGGATGAAGAACAGCAAAAGAAGGCCTATGCCCTTCAGAAACATCACCATCTCTCCCAATCAGACGTTCCTGTCAAGGGCTAGAAGAGGAAGGATATGGCAACCATTATAGGACATCCTTCTAAATGTAAGCCAAATGGATAAGGACATTTTTGTTCCTTTTTATTGTTTGTTTCTTTTTTTTTTTTTTTTTGCCAAGAGAGCAGAGCTCTGTAACCTCAACATTCCCACTATGGGGCTGGAGTCATGAACTTTGATCCTTCTTTATTCCTAATCTCATAACCACAGACCACTAACCATTAACAGGACAAGTCCACCAAGATACCTGTGCCTAGTCATAAGGGGCATCTGGACATTAGCTTTTATATCCTCTTCTCTCTACCAGGAATATTTATACTCTTATCCAGATATGCAGAGATGCTGCCCCCATATATACCAAAGGCAGAATAATCCATTCAGTTTGGGGACTGCAGAATTGTCTGGTTTAGAGGGTGAGTTGATCCTGACTTTAGTCTTCTTTACCTAGCAATCTGCAGTTATGCATCTTCCCATTCAACCATCCACCAATATATCAAGCCTAGAAAGTAGGAGCATCTTGCCATCTACCCTGTTGCAGCCTACACACTCCCCTGTCACCTTTCAACCTCTTTCATGGAGAAAAATAATCAAGTTAGTAATGTCATTATTATTGGAAAGAACGTGACAAATCTGCTGGGCTATGGCTTCATCCACAATCCTTCTGACTGTCTAGAACAAACCCCATTTTTCTGGCCATCATTCCCCCAACATATGTTGAATTCTCCTAGTAGAATATAAATTCATTGAGGGCAAGACCCATTGCACTTTTATACTTGTATCCCCATTCCCTACCAATGGATCTGATGCATAAACTGCTTTTTGATTGGTTAATTGGGCATTCATTTTATAATTAGATTACCTAGATGTAGATAGCAGCTTTGCTGCTTTCTAGGTCTGTGACCTTGGCTAAGTCATTAAAACCCTTCTGGGCCTCAGTTACCTTATATTCAAGATGAGGAGCTGGACGCAATAACCTCTAAAGTCACTTCTAGCTCTAAACCTATGGTCTGTCCATAGGTTCAATGATAAATAGTTTTATTGGTTTTAAGAAGTTGCTATAGAATTATACTATGAGCCACTAGATGGCAATGGTTGATAGGACTGTCAAGGTTGATAAGGACTGTTGATAAGGACCCTAAAGTCTCTGACAATAAAATTGTCATAACAAAGTGGTAAAGGAAAAAGGAACACAAGAGTATGACTTATATTTATTTTTTTTGTTACAGTGACTATGACAATAAATCTCATGTCAATAGTACAACTATTATTACACTTATTTTAAAAGTGAGAAAACTGAGTCTTTGAGATTTGTGATATGCCCAAGGTCATACAACTAGTATATGCCCAAAAGTGGAATAAAGATCAAGATTTTCTGGTGCTTAGTCTGGTTTCCCTATGCTACTTACCCCTTTTATATCTCAGATACCTTTCACACTCAGATTCAGTTTGAACTAGTTCTAGTTGTATTAGTTAAAAACAAAATGGCAGCTGATAAAAAGATCAACATTAATTCATAATTCCTACTGACATTATTTTATTTATGGCAGAGGGTAATGGGAAGGGTATGCCCTGATTGAGGTCTACTCCTCAGAGAAACACTAATACTTACTATTAAAATGAGAGCCTTATACATATACAGCATTAACTCATAATTCCTACTGATATTAATTTATTTATGTATCACTTTATGAATAAAGCACTTTTCAAAGTTTGCCAAGTCCTTCCATATTGTCATCATTCATTACACTTGGTATACATAACCCTGAGAATGTTTTCTGTTTGAGTTATTTGAGAAAAATATTTTCAGGGTTTTATTCACTATGATTACATACCAACCTGTCCTGCAGTGGAGAAAGATTTGCTTTTTATAGTTCAAGGTAACCAGAGACAATGCAAAGAGGACAGCCAATATATTGAAAAGTTGTTAGTTGTGAATCAAGATGGTCATATAGCTATCTCAAGTCTTTCTTTTCTATTTCAGCCATTCTTAGCAGAAATAGGGGGAAATAAGAAAATATTGGGAAAAAACCTGATAGAATCATCTCCTTAAACTGGGCTCCCTCAATATTGGTGGAAGGTATACACGTCGTGTTTAAGTCACAAGGGCATTACTGGTTAGAGGAGTCAGGAGACATCAACCACGTCTCTGCCAATCCTGCAATAAATATTAAGATCTAAATCTAAGTTACCTTACTAGAGATGACTGGTGATAGGTGAATAATGAAGTGGCAGATTCTAGTCACATGGGTATTATAGGAAAACTGAATTGTTTGGAATTCATCCTTATCACTGAAAGCCACCTTTTATGTAGTAAAAGTTAGATATCCAAAATGGTCAGATTCTGGTGCTCTCTGTGGTCATGCAAAATAGCTTGCCAAAGGGTAAAAATAAGTTGATAAGTTAAGTTCCCCTGTCATTGATATTTACATTCACTTTGGCCCAAAGTGTAGCACAATTCAGCCCCAACAGTTCAGCCCACACATATCACCTAGAAATTAAGACATTGGACAGTCTATATAAAGGCACTTTGTCTACTAAGAACGGTGCTTACAAAACAGTTTTGCCATTAGAAACTGAAGCACTCTAGGTACCTGCTTAGGGTAGGAACTGTTTTCAGTTTCTGACTCTCACGTCTATATATTCATCCCCAATTAATAGCACTAACATAGTTTGCCTCTGATTGATTGTGACCTTACCTGGCTATCAGCAAATTCCCTCTAGGTGCAACAGAAACTTATCTGTCTTCCTCTACCATACAAAAAGGTAGATACCCAGCATCTCCATCTCTCTTTCTCTCTCTTCCTCTGTCTCTCTGTCTCTGCCTGTGTCTGTCTCTGTCTCTGTCCTTCTCTCTCTCCCTCTCCCTCTTCCTCTCCCTCCTTCCCTCCCCACATCTCTCTCTTTCTGTCTGTTCCTCTCTGTGTGAGTCTGTGTATCTCTTTATTATCTCTGTCTATGTATCTCCATCTATGTCTCTGTTTTCACCTCTGTCTCTCAGGTACTGGTTTCACAAGCAACACAATATAATGTAAAACTATTAAATTATTAGTAGTACTGGGGTAAAATTTCTACTAGGGTAAAATTAGTAATGGGGTAAAATTTTCCTGGATATGGCTTTGGATTCATCTTTATTCCCAAGTGATCTTCTATAGAATGAAATGATTATACAAGCCATATTTTCTTACCTTTGCACATAGCTTTTGTTCTGTTTCTAAGTGGAGCAATTGGCAAGGAGACAACCAGAGAAACAGTGAGGGAGTCACAAGAACAAACTACTCCACCCTCCTAAGAACTGTCAAATTAAAATATTCCATGATTTACCTACACCTTATTCTAACATAAGAAAACTTTACTCAATTTGAAACCTCTAACACATATGGAACCAATTGTGCACCCCCTCCCCCCATTGAAAAGTCAGGCTCACAAGTTTCCTTCTATCAGTCTCAGTGGAAGAACCAGCCATCTCACTGATAGCTGCCATTAAACCTTCATTGTAGAAATAGTTTTGACAGCCTAGCTTATTTACATTTAGCTGGAATCAAAGACTTTAAGTAGGAGAGGAAGGACCATCCCACAATAGTTACATTAATATCTGTGAATCATAAAATAAATAAATAAATACAATGATAAATAGATGGATAGATAGGTAGATGATAAATAGGCATTTTGATAGATTAGATTAGGTTAGTTTAGATTAGATTATTCCATAGAAAAGAAGTCTTACAAAAAACAGTCAAATTTCCTTGACTGGGGAAGGGTTCCAGTTGTTTCTTCCCTGGTAGACAGCCCTTAACATCACCTCACTCCCTTGATTCTGATTATATAGTTTTCAGATAGAGAAGGGGTGGAGATAATTGATATGATAATTCCCAACCTCCATTAAAAACAGGGAAAGCAAGGGCATTCAATTTGTACAAACAAGAAAGGTCATTCACCTCCTCTTTGGGGGTGGCTGAGCGAAATATTAACCTGCCCAAAGGACTTTAGAGATTAGCCCTGAGAGCCAAATCTGTTGAGCATTGCCAACAGAGACCTAGAATCTACTCTAACTGCAAAAGCCACCTTAATCTGTTGCCTTTAGAAACAGAGAGCTTTTCTCTTAGGTCTGTTTGTTTGGGGAGGATGAAAAATTCAAATCTTCATGCAATTTTCCAGGTTATCTACTTGACCTAGGAGGCTTATCTCTCTTTCCAAAGTCACAGACAGTGAGGGTACTTGCATTCCCAAGAATGAAAGTCAATGGTCTGCCTGCTTTAGATGCACATGACTATGTTTCTAGTTTCTCTGAGCTTAACAAACAGCTGTTGGCATGTAAGTAAAGGGTATTTTACAGCATGATTAAGTGGCACACTTATGAGTAAAACTTAAGTTCTCTAACTCCTGATCCAGTGGCTTTATTACTCTTTATAGTACCTTTTTTGATATTTACAAGCTTTGTGATCATGAATAAGCCACTTAACTCTTCTGAGCCTCACTTTTCTTATTTCTAAAATAGGTTGATACCCTAAAAGAGATTTGGGGGGGGTTGGTTTTTGGGGGGGCAATGGGGGTTAAGTGACTTGCCTGAGGTCACACAGCTAATGAGTGACAAGTGTCTGAGGCCAGATTTGAACTTAGGTCCTCCTGAGTCCAGGGCCAGTGCTTTATCCACTGTGCCACCTAGCTGCCCCTAAAGAGATTTTTTTTTTAAGTTGAATTCAAAAATCGAGGTGATGCCCATCAATTGGGGAATGGCTGAACAAATTGTGGGATGAGATTAGGATGGAACACTACTGTGAAAAAAAAATATTAACTATAACTGCTAATCTGAAAGCTTAGAATTTGGCTGTCTGAAAAATTATAGCTAGCTGAAAAATTATACCTGGGCCATAAGTCCTGCCATGGTCGACATCCAACGTAAAAATATTATTAACTGGTGGGCCTAATCTGTGAACTGCTGGCTGGCTATCTGACTGCTCTGTGTGTGTGTGGGTGTGTGTTTGGTGAGGTAATTGGGGTTAAGTGACTTGCCCAGGGTCACGCAGCTAGTAAGTGTTAAGTGTCTGAGGCTGGATTTGAACTCAGGTCCTCCTGACTCCAGGGCCAGTGCTCTATCCATTGTGCCACCTAGCTGCCCCTATCTGACTGCTTTTAATTTAACACGGGCCATTCATAAATTCCCACAACTGCTTCTCCCAAATTGATAAGCAAAAACCTTTTTTTTTTTTCAATTAAAGCACCTCTAATGGACCTATGATGAAGTATATTCCTAAAGTCCTGATGGAGAAGTAATGTACTTGAAGTTTGGAAAGAGACATACAGTTTTAGATGTTGCTACTGTGTGGATTTGGTGTGTTTGACTAGTCTTATTTGTTTCAAGGCATTTTTTTTTTCTGTTTTCAGTGGAAGGAGGGAAAGGATGGAAATGCAAAAAGAACAAAAAAGAAAAAAGAGGATGGCCACTTAAATATTGTTTTAAGTGCAAAAGGAAGCACAAAGCAGCACGGTTTTGAAAGTAATGGGCTGTGATTATTACATATTTTCTTTAAAAGCATATGGTGGTATGAACCAGGCCGGCGCTATGGGTGAGGAGTGAACACACATGCCCAGTGAGTACAGTACCCACAAGGAACAAGAACATTTTTGAAATAGTGTGTCTGGAGCCCTAACTGTGGCTTAGGGAAGGAGAGGAGGGCCTGAGGTTAAGCCCCACCCCTCTCACCCCCATGCTCCCCCACAGAAGAAATTAACACTAAAGAGGACCTAAGACCTGGGGCACCATAGCCCACAATTTGGAATTAAAACTTGATTACAATAATAAGCTACTAAAAATAAAACAAAATAAAAATTAGTAAGCAAAGGAAAAAGAACCTGACCATAGATAGCTACTATGGTATAAAAAAAAGATCTGAGTTCATTATTATTTTTTTTTTTTGGTGAGGCAATTGGGTTAAGTGATTTGCCCAGGGTCACAAAGCTAGTAAGGGTTAAGTGTCTGATGCTGGATTTGAACTCAGAGTCCTCCTGACTCCAGGGCCAGTGCTCTGTTCACTGTGTCACCTAGCTGCCCCCTGAGTTCATTTTCAGAAAAAGATAGTAAGATTGCTTTTTTTTTTAAAGCTACTCCTACCCCAAAGAGTAATGTCAAATGGTCACAAGCTCCAAAAGAATCCTTGGTACAACTTAAAAAGGAATTCAAAAATCAAATAAGAGAGATAAAGGAAAAATTTCCCTAGCACCTAAATAAACTATTATTTTACTCTAATTGGATTTGGGTGCAAGAGAATGTAATTCTTTTTTTTTTCTTTTGCGGGGCAATTGGGGTTAAGTGACTTGCCCAGGGTCACACAGCTAGTAAGTGTCACATGTCTGAAGCCGGATTTGAACTCAAGTCCTCCTGACTCCAGGGCCAGTGCTCTATCCACTGCGCCACCTAGCTGCCCCCGAGAATGTAATTCTTTAAAGAAGAATTCCTAAGGACCTCTATCCCAACCCCCCTCCATTTCCCCCATAACACTTATATCAAATTACTTTTGATTTATGTTTGTGTTTAAGTTCCATCTATACTGAACTACTCAATTTCCTCTTATGTTATTCTGAATTCTCATTACTACAATTATTATTCCATTTTTTATCCCAAGTAACTAACATAGTGCCTTGAACACATTAGTACTTAATAAAGGTGGGGGGTGGGGGTGAGTGAATGAATGAATACTATTAGATAGAACATAGAGGTTAAAAGATAAACTGACAGTCAAACAACATTTGCATGCCATCCTATCTAGACAGTATAAAGGGAAATAAATGTAACTATCAACTATTGGGGAAAACTTTCTTCAGGTAGGCAAAGGGACCCTGGGCCCTCAGATAGGTCCAATTTTGAATAACCTCCATATAGGCATACCTTGGAGAGAGTACAAGTTCAATTCCAGACCACTGAAATAAAGTGAATATCACAATAAAGCAAGTCAGATTCCAGAATAGTCTAAACAAGAGTTTGGAGAGTAAAGGGGAGAGGGAGGAGGAGGAGGAGGAGCAAGAGGAGGAGTCTTGCCTCCATGTTGATGGCTGCTGACTGATCTGGAAAAGGTTGCAGCAACTGTTTCAATTTCTTAAAATAAGACAACAACGATTGCCACAAACTTTCAATTTGTAAAAAAAAAAATGCAATATCAGTGAAAGGCAGTATCTGCAAGGCACAATAAAGAAAAGTGCAATGAAATGAGGCCTATACTTAAAAAAAAAAATGGGAAACTAAGAACTGACCTCAAAAAGATAACAAAAAGTGATCTCCTAGGATAGCCAGACAACAAATAATTACCATTCTTATCTTAGTAGAAGTGACTGAAACAATCCAAGTAGCTACTATTTGGAGCCTGGAAATACTCAACCAATACTTTCCTTCCCTAATGTGAATATCAACATGCAGAGAGAACCACAGGAATGTCCCTGCTTGTGCTCCAGTGAGAGAGTGCCTTCATGCACATATGAGTGTGCATGCACACACACACCTCTGGACAGTAGCACCAGCTACATGACTAAGAATACCCAAGGCCTCCAATCTGATGATGATTCTACAGTCAGTCAATCCCTGTATATCCGGCTTCTTTGTCCCTTTCTTGTCCCTCTGCTACCACACAAACACACACACACACACACACACACAGAGCAAACCAGCCTGAGTGCTATCTTGCACAAGAATTAAAACTTGCACACACTATCGCCAATGGAAAAATGCCATGTGGGGAAATTTCTTGGAAAAGGAAAAAAGATGTGTTCTGCGTGTTTCCTCTGGTGATGTTCAGGACTCTTGTTGACTAAAGGAGAATGGGGGGCAAAGTCTTGCTTACATACTTATTTTTCCAAATAGAGACAGGGATTAAATATTCACTTTTCTGCAAACTTGGAGACAAGCACCCAGAACAGAGATAGTTTGAATATGTAACTGCTTATACAGGTTATTCTTTTCATGTGTACTTCTCAAATTAAATATCCTACAGTGAATTTCAGTCCTCTATCAATAAACTACTGCAAGTATGCCTGTACTTATACACTTATATACTCATATAAAAATGGCAATGTTTAACCCACCTTGTTATAACCATTATTTCCCTTCACACACTCCAACCTCTATTGCCACTTCAGTCCAGATCTGTCTTTCTTTTCCTTTCTGCAGTGATTTGGGGCAGGCTTCCCTCCATATCTGCACATACTTTGCTTTTAAGGCTCACCTCAGGTACCACCTCGTTCAGGAAATGTTCCTGGTTCCTCCTCCCAATTATTTTGTATCTAATGAGTATTTAATGAATGCTTCAGTTGTAATATATGGGGAGGAGGCAGAAATAAGTGTTTGGATTAGAAACCACTTGTTCAGTGTTCCTTATTATCTATAACTATTACTGTAAGATCTGATGGGGCAGCTAGGTGGTGAAGTAAATAGAGCACTGAACCTGAAGTTGGAAGGACCTGAGTTCAAATTTCACCTCAGACAATTACTTATCTGTGTGACCCTGGGCAAGTCACTTAATTCCAACTGTCTTAAAGATACAGGCCTCCAGTCATCCTGTGTATATCTTGCCACTAAACTCAGATGTCTCTGGAAGAGAAAGTGAGGTTGGCAACCTGGCACTGCCCTCCCTCACTTAAATCCAATTCAGTGCAAGTCATGACCACTGGATGTCATGATCCTCTTCCAGAATGAAGGACAAACATCTGATAAATAATCATTCTGTATCCTATGTTAATGACCAGTCCTAAGTCAAAGATTCTCCTAAAATTCTAAAGGAAGCCAAAGTATAAACATCAGAAATTCCTTTCTTGGGGTCCTGGTATATGCCATGGCAGCAAACACAAGTATGTCCTACTTTGGGGGGGAGGCATAACTTTTAAGCCTCAAAAAGTGGGCCCGGACACTAAGAAAAAGAAAGATTTAACTTCAACTTTAAAAGAAGACTGGTGTTTCCCACATACTCCTTATACATTTGCCTTAACTGATCAAGGAAGAGTCTAGGTGTCCTTACTGAGGAATAGCTAAACATGTATATGTGTATACACATGCATATATACACATACATAAAATTATAAATTTATACATATAGACACACATATATAAATGTAATGTGGTAGTATTGCACCCTTAGAAACAGCTATCAAGAAATCAGACAAACTTAGAAAGACTAGGATAAACTGAGACAGAGTCAAAGTAAGTAAAATAATACACATGATGACACAGTAACAAAGGGAAAACAACATTGAACGACTTCATTAAATAGACCAATGCTGTAGATCAATCTTTCCTTCAGAGGACTGAGAGTGAAGCAAGCACTCAAAAGAGAGGAGGTGGACTATATATTGTCAGATTTGTACAAAATACTGAATTGGGTTTTTTAACTGCAATTTTGAGGGGTGGAGGCATCATCTGACTCTGAACTTTCTTTTTAATGAAAGAGAGAGTCCAGGACTGGAAGTCAATAAGTCAAAAAAGTTCCTCGCTAAATTATTTCCCAAAACAACAGTAAAGAGTAACTTACTGTGTGACGGTTTGCAACAGGCCTGTCGCTTCCTTCAGTAATGCGAAACGGGGTTGATGATCTCTTAATAAGGGTTCCTTTTAGGACTGAAAATCTATGAAATGAAAACAGAAGAAGAATCAACAAAAGTTAACAGATTTATTCTATCACCAGGCATTCGTCCCTGGTAAGAAATCAGTGCAACAGGAGTTTATTGGGCTCCTTCTATGAGCTGGCTACAGTGCTAGGCTGAGTAGGGAAAGATGGGCAAGATAAAACCAAAAACAAACAAACAAACAACAAGCTGAGGAAGACAAGAAATGTATGAAATGTGGTCTTTTGGGCTCGGCTCATTGGCCGACAGAAGTCAGTAAGAGCCAAATGAAATGGGGGAGTGAGAGGAGAAAAAGGGGAGGGTGTTAGGAGAGGAAAGGGAAAAGTTGTTGTGGGCATGTGTTGGTGTGTAACTGTTGTGTATGCGTATTCGTGTGTGATGTGGATGTGTACACGTTGGGGTGTGTGTGTGTGTGTGTGTGTATTGTGTGGTGTGTGGATGCGTTTGAGAGACAGCATATAACAAATGAGTCCTCTGTTAAACTTACTTGGAGCTAAGGAGATCTTTACTGTACTTTCAGCCTGGGGATGCGCCCTCTTTCCCAGCTAACACGGGGAAACTTTCATTCCTGTACCCGCGTTCGCTCCAGGATGGGAATGGGGCTCTGAGGGATTGTTTTGGACCTCAGCACCACTAAGCAGCAAACTGGGAACCGCTGTTGGACTCCGGGAGCTTGTTCCTTTAATAACTCCAGGGGGCAGCAGAGGGATGGGAAAAAAATTGTATTTGGGGTGGGGAGGAGTTGTAACTCCAATGGGCTAGACACAGGGGCTTGCGAGCCTGAGGTAGGAGAAGGGGACGCGGGAAGAGGGCGGTGGAAAGGGACGGGAGAAGGCGGGTGGTGGATGGGTGGGGGCCTGGGAATAGAGGCAGTTTAGTTTAGTAACGAGGTCCCCAGTACTTTCCCTTTGCTCTCACTAATACCTCTGTTTAGCCCTGTTTCCTTTTAGCGGGGAAGACTGGGGTACAAGAAAAGTTTTGATATAGTTCGCTAGACGTTTCAGAGAAGAAAACTGGGGAGAAAAAAAACTGGGCTCGTCCGGGATTTGAACCCGGGACCTCTCGCACCCAAAGCGAGAATCATACCCCTAGACCAACGAGCCACACGCAAGCTAGGATAACTGAATTTCTTGTGTGTCATACACGAATGCAGTTTGTTTTCTGGTTTGAATTAAATAATTTGATTATCTTTCTTCTTTCCTCTTTTTATTATTCCTCATCTATCATTTATTCTGCTGCGACATCGTTTACTTCTTCCCTGCCACCATTTCCTCTCCCTGCCTGCACCCAAACCCATACTAATTGGTTTATTTCACTTCTAACTTTGTTCAACTCAGCAGCTGTTGTAATAGGGATCGTGACTAGTACCTAGACGAGATAGAAGGGAAGCGGAGAAATGGGATGAGAAGTAAGAATTTAATTTCTGCAGTAGGAATAAGTCTGTCTTGAATTCAGGAGCCAATTAACTAGAGACTTCTGTCTGCTCTCTATCACGATTGCGAATGAAAGCCAGAAATCCTCTTACTGGGAAGGGAACAGCAGCAAACAGTAGGAACTGAGCCTTTCCCCCCGTGTAGGCAACACTCGTTTTGGGGCGCTTTTTGAGGCAAGACAGAGTGCAACGTCAGAAAAGCTCCCCTGGTAGTGCTAGTTGTGGTGGTGGTGCTGCTGCTGCTGGTTTAATAGATGTCTCATTGAATTTAGACGGGGGGGGGGGGGGGCTGGAACCAAAATGCATTATTTCATGACTCCCTTAACATGTGCTATGTTTTGCAGCCTCTATTCTTGCTCTGGCGATTTTCCCCCACCCAGAAGCGCGTTAATCCCACCCATCTATGGCCCTCTAAATCCTGTCCATCTCTCAAAAACAAACTCAAATGTCTCTTTTTCCCAGAAGCTCTCCTGGATCCTCGCGCAGAATGTGACCTTACCTACTCGGAACTCTTAAAATACTGTTTCTATCTTTAGTGTGTGTGTGTGTGTGTGTGTGTGTGTGTGTGTGTGTGTGTGTGTGTGTGTGTGTGTGTGTGCGTGTGTGTGTGTTTTAAGATTCGCTGAATCTTGGAGTGTGAAGGGAGTTCAGGTAATCTTGTCCGACACCCTACCTGATACATGGATCTCTTCGCCAATCTCTCTGATAAATTGTCACCCAGTATTTGTTTGAATCCCTCCAGGGATGGGGAACAACTTCCTCAGTAGTAAGCCAACTATCTGCGTTAAGGAAGTTATTCCCCATAGTGAGCCCAAATCTGCCTTACTAACTCTAATTCGAATTCCCATTGTTTCTTTTTAGTCTTTTGGACTAGTAAGTCTAATTGTCTTCCATTTAATAGGCCTTCACATATTTGCAGGAGGAGGTAAAGCTCTCCACTCTTTTTTTCTCTAGCTTAAACCATACTAATCACGTAGGGACTTGTGTTATTGCCATTTGTATACACTGACCTCTTCTCTTTTGTATCCTCCTTAACTGAAGAGACGATCACCTTAATTCACTATTGTGTTCCCCCACAGTACCTTGCTCCATAGTAGATGCCGAGTTATTTGTTGAATAAATGAACCTTAAAATGGTATATAAATATAAATATGGTTCAGTTTATGAACGCCACAAGAGATCTGAAATGTCAACCATAAAATTAATCTCTGTATCCCCTTCGATAGCTCAGCTGGTAGAGCGGAGGACTGTAGGGTTTCAATCTCTAGTAATCCTTAGGTCGCTGGTTCGATTCCGGCTCGAAAAAGATGTGGTAATTTTTGCTGTTCCAAGTACCTAGCCAGCATTTTCTGTGTGATTGTATTTCTAACACGCTTTTTTCACACCATAATCTATAATTAATTGTGTCACTCGCATACCACAGAAAGCATATGAGTTTCTTAGTCTTCTTGCCCTCTTCTTCGGAATACGTGCAGTACTCAACATTTTCATTAAATTAGTCACAGAATTACTATGAAGAAAGCAAAGACCATATAATTTAGAGCTGGAAAGAAAGAACCTCGGAGGCAGAGTCCAACCCAAACTCATTATTTTACAAATGAGGAAACTGAGGCCCAGAAAGGTGACGTGCCTTGCCCAACCTCATAATAGTATGTGGCAGAAACCAAATGCTCTGAATCCAAATCAGTGCTCCTTTCTGCTTTGCGCTTTTAGTAAACTTTAAAGCTACGTAAATAAGAACTATCATATTGGGTTAGTAATAGAGGCAAACCCATGTTGGCGGTGAGACATGCTGATTGACATCACCCTGAGGACGAGGCCTGCGAGAAAGAATAGAAGGGAAATTAAAGGATTTGACTCGATTTGCTGGGCCTTAGAGGGCAGAGTCAAGGGTGAAAGTTTCATGGAACCGGATTTGGGTTAGATTTAAGGAAAATCTCCAAACTAGAACTACCCCCAATGAGGAATCAGCTGTCTTGCCGGTCTTCCAATGAAAGCTGTATGACTACTTACTTATTCAGGATTATTATCGAGTCGAGTCCTGATGAGATACCAGTTGAGCTAGAACAGAGCTTCTTAAACTTTTTCCACTCGTGATCCCTTTTCGCCAGAGAAATTTTTACACGATCCCAGGAATAAAGGTATACAACAAAACTTCTTAACTTTTTACTGTTGCCAAATTTTTCGCGCCCCCCCCCCACATTCAGTTACGTAACCCCATATGGGGTCGCCACCCACAGTTTAAGAAGCTTTGAGCTACAAAACTTTTGAAGTCACTTCTAAGATTTCTTAATTCATAATAAATTACTAGTAAAGAGAATGGGGGGGGGGACTGAGGGAGAAGAGGAGCAGGAGGGTTGAGGTAGGGAGAGGGACAATATAGAGAAGAGAAATGTTTGAGGTCCTAGGATTGAAGTCCCTACGTGAGTTGCAGTCCAAAACAGAAAATAAAGATCTGTATTACCGGATGCCCCGCTTGCCCCCGCAAAAGAAAAGAACCAAGCAAGAAAAGTGTGTCGTCCGGCATTTCGAAGGTTCAAGTCCAAGTTTTCCTAGGGAATTATTGATCTACTAGAGAAGGAAAGGCAGAGGGATATCTGAAGCCTACAAGAGTTTGGGTTTTTCAAAGTCCGAGAATTGCCCAGAATGTTAAGACAGATTCGCAATTATCGATTTCTAAACCTCCAAGTTTCAAGAAGCAGGCACTTATTTGGGGTGTGTCTCTAAAACATTTGTACCTCCTTCGAGCCGGAATCGAACCAGCGACCTAAGGATTCCCACAGATACACGACCTACAGTCCTCCGCTCTACCAGCTGAGCTATCGAAGGGTACACGAGAAGGTTGGACCCTAGAATCCTCTTTATAGGATAAGTAATTCTACAAGATTAGTTCTAGAAGTCAGATGCTTTAAAAAAAATTAATTTTTAAAGAATACATTTAGTAGACACTTTAATAGTGAGTCATGCCCGTCATCAATAACTACTCTCTCACTTTTTTTTTTGTTTTGTTTTTTGGTGAGGCAATTGGGCTTAAGTGACCTGCCCAGAGTCACACAGGTATTAAGTGTTAACTGTCTGAGGTCGTATTTGAACTCAGGTCTTCCTGAATCCAGGGCCGGTGCGCTATCCACTGCGCCACCTAGCTGCCGCCTCTATCACTTTTTATTTTCAAAATTTATTCTCTTTCTAGTCGGTAGCTACTGACCCAGGTGCAAAGTCTCTTGAATAGAAATCGTCCTGTGATTGACCTCTGCTAGTTTCGACGCATTGCTTCCTACTCTTAAAGGCTCTTTGTCGGAGCTACAAATGATCCTTTACCTAGGAGCAGGAAACAATAGCCATGCAGAGACAGAAACAAGAGTAGGGCTATGTGTTCATGGGCCTCTCAGCCTGAGTAAAAGTGAGCCAAGGGTTTGCTGTGGGTTGGAGGCCTACATCAATTGAGCCTCCTTATTCCAATGAAGCCAGACTCAAAAAAAAAGTCCTCCATCTGAGGATTGTGAATGCACACTCAGCTCCAGCTGAACAGCCAATTTAAAAACCACACAGTGAAAATGGCCTGGAAACAGTGACAGAGTACATGTGCATACTCTAAAGCAGAAAGCAGTACCCTCCATTATGCTTATTGGAAGCAGATTCACCAAACTATCACATGGATCCCCTGCCAATGCTCCCAGGAGCTCCCAGGACTAGGATCTCATTAGCCAGTCCTCATTATGCTTGTTTTTATATCATCTTCACTTCCAAATATGTTCTCTCTTACTCAGGAGTCATTCACTGTAACAAAAATTAGAACAAAAAAAAGGGATGGGGAGCAATCCAAGAAAACCAACTAACACACAAGCCAAGTCTGTGTTAGGCCATGTGGGGAGATTCAAATGTTCACAGACTTAAAATGTTCTGGTCCATGTCATGCACTTAAAGAAAATACCATGTGGTCTATGATGCATTGGCTCTATGAGCTAATGTTTTGGTTGTATATATCCATTGCACTTGTATGTCCAATCCCTGTGAAGATTGTTTGCCTTCATGCTATTAGGTGCCAAACAGAAACCTACCTCATTTTACAGCGAGGAAACTGAGACCTTAAGAGAAATGGTAAGAGCAGTAGAACTGGGAGTAGGATGCAGAAATCCAGGGCTTTTCCTTCAGTATAACACTAAAGGGTACAAAGTATCAGCTGGAAGTTTCTTTGGGGACAATGAGGCCATGGAGAGAGGAAACTGAAGGATATTATTGTGGTGATTGGGAGAGTTGAGAGCATTTGATTTGATTAAAGAAAAATATTGACATAAATATAACATCATTATTTCTTGGCATATACATAGGAATTTGTGAGATGATCTGGGGAGATGTTCTTTTCATTTTCCATAAGCACTTTGAGAGGATTTTCAGAAACCTGGTTGCCTTGGCAAAACAGTGATCCTGTTAATTATATATGGGAAGGAAGGAGGGAAATATTAGGAAGAAGCATCACTATCTTATACAGGGTGCCACCAAAAGTCTTGGTGCAGTTTTAAGCTACTGGTCAGTCAGTCAATACGCATGTATTAAGCACCTACTATGTGTCAGTCCTTATGCTAAACATTGGGGATACAAAGAAAGGCAAATGACAATCTCTGCTCTAAAGGGGCTCACAGTCTGAGGGGAGACAACATGTAAACAACCATGTATAAAGAAAACATATACATACACATATGTATGTACATGTATATGTGTATATGTGTAACATTTCCCACCCACCCTCCAGGATGCAAGTATATACTAAGGTTATTAAATCAATATTTTAGGCATTACACAAACACACACACTTACACAAGCCTATTGCTGGATTGCACAGAGTTAGGTTCGCTATGCTCCAGTCCCGATCCGTTACTCTGTGTAGTTGGTGTTCTTGTTGATCTTTTGGTCTCAAAGAAGACTAATAACATGAGGAGGGTCATGTCTTGACTTGCCAGTGAATTGGACCTAAGTGAGGCGGGGCCGTGTAAAGTCATCAGCCTCACTCTCTCCTCCAGGGCCCTCTGGGTCCAGTGGCAAGACAGATCAGGATAACTAGAGATGGCCATGGATGCAGTGGGAGACTCTGGCCTTTTTAAGCTAAGGTCTTTTCCAGGTCTCAGTTTGTCTGAGCCAATGCCCATTCAGTAATTAAAAGTTAGGTAAGAATTGAGGCAAAAGATGGCCTAGTTTGCCTTCATAAAAGAATCAGTTTGGTTAAGGGAAAACCCTCAGAGTTTATCCTTATTTCATTGGTCTCAACTATACAGTTATCTTTCCCTATCTAGGGTAGTTTCCTATTGGTGCCAGCTTTGTCTAAAACTCTATTTCTAAAAAGCCCTAAAGAGCTCTGTGCCTTTGATTGGAGCGTAAAATCCATTAGAGAGTTTCACATCCAGAAATTATCCCACTGAGTGCTTCCCTCAACCAAAGGCATCCAAGGACTCAAACACTGAATCTTACTTAATTGGTATCTGTTTTCCTCCTCCCCTTCTGAGTAGTAATAAAGTTCTGTTAACGGCATGATGCTTTTCATCCAAATCCTCCAAATGACAATATGTCTTCAAAGGAATTCTTTACTTCTTATTTGTCTGGTACTTTTTAATAGTTCAACTAATAAATAAGAGAACTGGATTAGTGTTTTTTATGGGAAAGCTTAAATAGTCAGTTAGAATCCACCTCCACCAGCTCACAAAACAGCAGTTTGATCTTATTATTTGACCTGCTTCTCATATTGAAGTCTGGCAAAGATAGATATGCCTTTCTTTTTCACTGTTAATGTCACTGATAGTCACCAAGTGGCACCAAGAGGAGCCTGGCAGCTATCATTCTGCTTTTCGCATTGAAAAGGGGGGGAAATTGTAATCCTCTTTTGTGAAAATTTAATATAGAATAAAGATTAGTTATAAAACTCATAGATAGGTAGGGGCAGCTAGGTGGCTCAGTGGATAAAGCATGGGCCTTGGATTTAGGAGGACCTGAGTTCCAATCCAGCCTCAGACTCTTGATACTAGCTGTGTGACCCTAGGCAAGTCACTTAACCCTCATTGCTCTGAAAAAAAAACAAACCCTCATAGGTAGATTTCAAGATGTTTTTATAAGAGTTTCTTGAGGTTTCCAGGGATTGAGATGGAATTAGAAAGGAAATTGAGGATCAGCAATGGGTTCATCAGATAGATGAAAGGGCCCTTAGGTTAGAGGTCCATAAGGGTGCCCCTCCTCATTTTACATGTGATGAAACAGTCCCAGAGAAGTTGTGACTTCATGCTCAGGTCCTATACCTCCAAATCTAGCATCATTCTTTGGTTGAACTGGAAAAATGGGAAAACATACAAAAAGAACATAAAATTAATTTAAAAGGAAAATGTGTGAATTTATTTCCATATTCAAACACTTATTAAGCACCTACTATGTATAATAAAAGTATATTACAATTTCTGTACAAGATTGAGAGATCTTGGCTAGAGAACAGTACAGGTAGGCAAAATTATGATCTGTTGAATGACCCTCACCAAGAGGAGTCAATAATAAGGTGTCAACTCAAAGGGAGTTCTGTCCTTGGTCCTGTGCTGCTTATCCTTCCTTTTAACAAAAACTAAGAAGAATATAGATTGGTACATAAATAGATGATGAAGATAATGATTGATTGATTGAAAGATTTGAGGCAGCTAGGTGGCACAATGAATAGCCTTGGTACTAGTTGTGTAACTCAGGCCGTCACTTAACCTCTCTCAGACTCAGTTTTCTCCTCTGTAAAAATGGGGCAATAATAGCACCTATCTCTCACTGTGGTTGTGAAGAAAAAAATGGGATAGCATGACGTTATATACAACATGATGTACTTTGCAAGCAAAGTGCTACGCAAATATTAGTTAGTTATATTATTATAGAGCTTTTAAAGAGCTTACTAAAAACCAGGCTCTGTGTTAAATGAACAGTGAGTGAGAGAGAGATACAAATACAAGAAGCATGATAGTCCCAGTCCTCAAGGGCCTTAAAGAAGGCAAAAGATAAGATGGAGGTGGAAAGAGGAGGAATGATGAGAACTCAGTGGCAGGCTGTGGAGATAGCCTGGGAGGTAGCCTGGTAGCCAGGTAGACAGGTAGAAATACAAAGTTCACAATAGATGAGGCGCTATGGTAAGCAGAAGGCCAGAAATGTAAACCCAATTTTCGTGGGAAGTAAAGGTGAAGGAATGGCAGAACCAGGATCCTAAAAGATTTCTCTATTGTCCAAACAGGATCTTAACCAGCTTTTTCCAGCCTAAGCTCATCTTCCCAGGGACCCAGTTTTCTCTCCTCCTGCCTGCACCCATCAACCCCATGCCCTTTAATTTTCTTCCCTCTCTTACTTTCTAGATGTGCTGCGATAGAGTAACGTATTCTTCGGGAAACCTCCCCACTTTATTTCCATTTTTTACAGAAGCAAACGTGATTGGTTCGGAGTTCAAAGGAAAGGTAAAGGTGAAAGATAATCGTACATATGTGGCCAGACGAGTGAATATTTTGCAGAATACATCCCTCCCTTCGAAACAATTAACAACAGTCGCACCTTAAATATTTTGTGGATCCTTAGGTAACTCTAACTCAGTTACCTCCCAAAACCAATCACTTTCTCCAGGCTCCACCGCTACAATATAATTTAGCATGCAGTAGGAGAGTTTTACCCGGGTCTTATTTAGAGATGAGACCGAGCTTCCTCCGCACTACGTGGCATCTTTGTATTGGGTTCCAGGAGGACGCAAGGAGCCAGAATTTGGAGAGATCTCCAGAACCTAGGGAAAGGCAGAGTCTCTGAGGAGAGATTAGACCACGAAGGAAAAGCTTCAAAGAGAAAAAGGAGCCTTTTGGGACTTTAGCCCACTCTCCCTACGATCTCTTCCCTAGTCTGCGCCTCAAGAAATAATTGTCGGACAAATAAAGTGCAGGCACGGAAGTGGCAGGACCAAAGAGCTTCTTCCGGGGCTCGGAGAGGGGCGGAGTTTGAAGATTGCATCCTTGCCTTCTTGCCCCAGATCGGGTAGCGACCCCTCCTCAAACCAGGCCTAGCCTGCTAATAAGTCCGAATGCCTGCAATTTGTTCTGCTGCGCCCGTTACTCCAGGCTACCACTCCAGAAAAGGTCTCTCTAGCTGGGCATGAGCATCCAACAGCCCTTCCACATCTCAGATTCTGCAGCGCACAGTCGCACCCTTCCCAGGACTGGACCGACTGACTTAAGGGTCCCGATTCCTCCTGCAAGGGCCACTTTCCACGTCTTGTAGCAGATTTGGGGAATTATGTTTTGGGGTACAGTTTGTAAAGGGAAAGGTAGTTTCGCAATTCAGTGACTTCCTATTCGTCGAGTCAGACAATGGATCTTAAATTAAATGTGGTAGGAAAGGTGTTCAGTTATATGTAGTCTGGGTACGCGGGTTGAAGAGAAAGGTAGACCTTGGTTCCAAATTCCCAAATTTAAAAATTTTTGATGAACAGGCCCCAGCGAGATTTGAACTCGCGACCCCTGGTTTACAAGACCAGTGCTCTAACCCCTGAGCTATGGAGCCAGACACAAAGAGCTCTCTAATTTGCACCTAGAAGAGGCCTTTTTAAAAAAAAAAAAATTATTCCAGCTAAATAAATTGTTGTTGTTGCTTTTTTTTATTATTTGTTATTTAAGCTAAGTTTCAGTTAGAAAGGAAAAAGAAAAGCTAATTGAGTATTCGGTTTGGAGATGAACAGGAAATTTATTTTCTATTGTAGTATTTGACAGGTATCAACTCCAAAAGACCTATCTTCTAGCTAGCTGGTGCAGGACCTAGCGAGCTGGGCCGAGAATTGTGGGAAAACGAGTTCAAATCTGACTTCAGATCTTACAAGAGCCCTCATTCAGACCTTATATGAGCATGGCCCAGTCGCTTAACCTCTATGTGCCTGTTTTTCTCAGCTGCGGAACGGTGCATCACACAATTGTGAAGGTTAAATGAGCTATTTTAAAAGCGTTTAGCACAATTCCTGGCACATAGTATGCGCTTAATAAATGCTGTTCCCTTTCACTTCTCTTCCCCTTTTCTCCAGGCTTTTTAGTTCCTTTATTTCATCCTCTCATAGTCTGATCTCAAGACCCTTCATCATGCTAAACTTGCCTTCCTCTTCCCAGCTCATCAGTGTCCTCACAAACGTGAACCCAATTGCTTTTGGGGCAACACACATGATTTTCTCATCTTATAGTCAGTTCACAAGCATTTATTAAGTGTCAAGCATTATGTCTTTATGTAAAAAAAAAAACTACTTTCAGGCACTGGATCTAGTCCAATCTTAAGGTTGAGGGAACTAGGTCTCAAAGAAATTCGTAAGTTGAGCTAAGTATAACTTAGTTACTAATAATAACTGGAAATTCAACAAGAAATCGAGAGTGGTAACTTGTCGTTTCTGAGATAGAAGTTTAAAGATTAAGTGGTGACACAAATAATAAAGCAACCTTGGGCTCGTCCGGGATTTGAACCCGGGACCTCTCGCACCCGAAGCGAGAATCATACCCCTAGACCAACGAGCCAGCCACCTGACAACAGCTGCTTTCGAATTTCCTTTAAGGCTTCTTTCTCGTAGGTGGTTTCTATTGTATGGATACATAATATAATTTGGAATTATATCTTTTTTGCCATAGATTTCTCAATGTTCTTCTCTGTGATCTATTCTTCCAGACGCTTCACTCACAATTGTCTATACTTCCTTTAAATCATTTCATCCTATACACTTCGACCTTTTGTTTTCCCCCTCCTTACCAACTCCTGCCCTACAGCAGAAAGAGCAATAATCCCTGAGTGAGATGAAGTGGGGTAATGGGGGTGGGAGGACAAAGATGGGGGGGGAGAAGGGCAAAGATGACGTCCCTTAGATCCAGGAAAGAACACCCCTCTTCCCAGGTTCATTCATCTTTTCGAACCTGACGGATTTGTCCAGCACAAAGACAAAGGTAATTTAGGATTTCAATGTTTTCCTCAGGTGTGTTGTATATGTGACAAAACAAGTACCAAGGCTCACCTAAAGCTATGATGTGGTTTTCAGGGCCTAACTGGACTTAAGCACTTATATTGAGTGGGTTCAGCACTTCTATTGTCTCTTCCAGGATTTGTCTTATGTAAACCCTAAAACCTCGAATAAACATTACTTCTTGGAATCTAAAAAGTATTGAACATATTTCTACTCATTCTCTTTGAGACAATAGCTAAATGTCATCTTTTGCTCAATTTGTAGGAAATTATCTCAACCTTCATACCTTCAGATAAGGGAGGGAGGTGTAGGACACATCATGCACTAAAAGATGGTTGGTTTTTTCTAAGAGCTGAGTAATCTTGACTGACATTCAATGTGGGTGATGTAAAGTCTTTTAATATTCCATGGATATTAGCGTAGCCTTTGGTTATGTTGTTTCTACTTAAAAAATACATAGCCCACCCACTTTTTCTGTCATATATTTCTTGAATCTTTACATACTTAGGGCCCTTCTTATTGTGGGAGTTCACTGATTATTCCACAAATCAGCAGATGCCTTTCTGTACAAACTTTCAAAAGAATTGTCACTATTCCCTGGGTAGAGATGTACAGGTGTTCAGTGGGAACACAGTCATTTGATCAGGACTTGGAAATGACTGATGTTTGATATGACTGAGGCCCCTAGGAAAAGTCATTAACTGATAGAGTTCACGCTTCCAAAAATAGAGTAAAAAGGCTCATAAAAATGGGTGCTAGGGGGCAGCTAGGTGGTGCAGTGGATAGAGCACTGGCCCTGAATTCAGGAGTACCTGAGTTCAAATCTAGCCTCAGACAGTTAACACTTACTAGCTGTGTGACCTTGGGCAAGTCACTTAACCCCAATTGCCTCACTTAAAAATAAATATATTAAAAATGGGTGCTAACCATGAAAGCCTGTCTCTTCTTGCAGTGGATCCAGTCTACTCCAAAAGATAGAAAAATACAGAGCAACAGGTTCTGTTGTGGGTTCAGGGTTTGCATTTAAAGTACACATCCAACCTAGGAAATTTCATATCACCTCATAGGTTACTTGTGCTTAGGTTACTCATAAGTTACCTGGCACATAGTAGGCCCTTCATAAATGCTAAGATGAATTGATCTGTGGCTTTTCTTCCCATATGCCATTTCACATCAGTGACCCTGGAGATTTAAGTTTGAAGAATGGGGAAATTATCAATTTCCTAATTATCAAAGGCTCACAGGCCTCTTACCTATTTGCCTAATAGGTAATATAATGCTTTGCCCAGCATTATGATAAAGACATTTTGGCTAATGAGTTAAGCTAAAATGTTAGATTCTCACTTCATATTCATAGCAAGTTGTATTTATGGTCTATATTTGTTTTTAAATCTACTTTCCTATTAAGTTAATTTTTCCAGGTTTAAAGAGGGGGAAATGGGAGGAGTCTTGGGATGAATGGATATTAGAATAATAACATTTGGGGCTTATTTTTATGTATCTTCCCCCCTGGGATTAGAGGTAGTTTCTCTTAGTACATTTTTATGTCAATTCAAGGAATCAACAAAAAATTATATAAAGACCTACTATGTTTCAGCTACTATGATGAGCAGTAGCCAAGTCTTTTTTGCAAAGTTTAAAAAAAATCCCTTCCCTAAAAGAGTTTATATTCTATTGAGGGAAACGATATGTACATATGTAAACATATTTATAACATATGCCAAATAATTATAATGTAATTCTGTGAGGAGACAATAGGGAAATTAAGAATCGAAGTGGGTTTCCAGGAAGGAAAAAAAGGTCTGTTTGTGTCAAGTTGGGCTCAAGATACTGATATAACATCCAATTAGAAATGTTCAATAAGCAATTACTTGGTGATGCAGAACTGGAGCCCAAGAGAGAAAGTAGGGCTGGATCTGCGAACCAAATGTGTAGGAATCATGATTGAATCCATAGGACCTAATGAAGTCATCAAAACAGAATGAAGAATCATGCCACAGCCTTGGAGTGCCCACAATTCCAAAAATAAGCAGTCAGATAAATGGGGAACCCAAAGAGAAAATAACCTTGGTAGGTCAGTAGGTGGTGTTAAGTGCTGCAGGGAGGTCAACAAAGATAAGGATTGAGAAATGGTTATTGACTTGATAGTTAAAAGATAGTATTATATTGAGTGATGAAATCATAATACATACTATAAAGGCTTGTAAATTGTGTTTGAGCAAGTGGGAGCAACCAGTTAAGAGTATAAGCAAATTTTTATAGGAGTTTGTTGTTTATTCTTTCTTCTGGAAGAGGACCAATGACATCAATTGGATTTGAATGAGGCAAAGCTGTGCAAAGTCATCTGTTTCACTCTCTCCTCCAGAGTCATCAGAGTCCAGAGGCAAGACATGGGTCAGCACAACTGTCGATGGCCCTAGATTGACAAGGAGGAGATCTTGACCTTTTTAAGCTAAGGTCTTTCCCTGGTCTCAATTTATTTGAGGAAACACTCATTCAGTAATTAAAGTCTAGGTAAGAATGGAGGCTAAAGATGGCCTAGTTTGCCTTCACAAAATAATCACTCCGGAAATGGAAGACCCTTAGAGTTTCTGGCCAGAACAGAAACAATTGCTATTTCACAAGGAATTGGGGCAGGAAAGGTAGAAGAGTTAGTCAATGATAGCTTGAGGGGGAGGTAACGTCAAGAGATGTTTTGGAAGTTTTGTTTGTTTTTGTTTTGTTTTTAAAGTATGCGGTAGGGAGGCAGGTAGGTGGCTCAGTGGATAAAGCACACAGGAGGACCTGAGTTCAAATCCGACCTCAGACACTTACTAGCTGTATGACCCTGGGCAAGTCACTTAACCCTCATTGTCCTGCCCAAAAATAAATAAATGAATGAATAGATAAATAAATAAATCTATAAAGTATGGGGGAAACAATGCCTGGCACCCAGTAAATGCTTAATAAATAAGATGATCGATTGTTTGGGGAGTGTTTATAAACAAAGATTAAACCAGTTGATATGTTGAGATTGAAGATGAGGAGGAAAGAGCAGGGAGAGAAAGAGAGGCGGGGGTGGGGGGAGACGGGGAGGGGGAGGGGGAGGGGGAGGGGACGAGAGGGAGGGAGGGAAGGAGAGAGACGGCGGGGGCGGGGGTGGGATGTCCCTGAACACTGGAGTTTGAAGAGTTCTTGCAGCTTTCCCCAAAATATTTCTGATAATTTCTTCATTTAGACACCTATTAACTTGAATTAACCCAAACCACTTACAAAATGATAATCGACCTGTCAGGGTTCTAGGACTAAACTTGTCATATCCACCTTTGTTGTGAATTATTTAACCGAGACCCTTTGCTTTGAGCAGTTCCCTGAGTTCGGGAAAATAGCAAGAATAGTTTTGCTAGGGTAGCGAGTGTTAAAGATCCTGTAAACTCCTCAAAATATCCATTATTCCGTCAGTTTCCGAGGCTAACTTTAAGAAATGATGGTATCGTGAGTTGCTATGATCAGCAAGTACTTGTCAAACTTCTAGTGATGAGTTTCTTTGACCAACTCAGAGTCTTTTCAGTTTAATACTTGATAGGTAAAGTTACTGCTCGTTTAACAAAACTTCGTAATGTTCAGGATCAACAGCAGATATTAATCATTGAAAATTGCAGAACTCTAGTAGATAATTGAATAGCTTTTAAAAATATGGCAGCGGTGGGATTCGAACCCACGCCTCCGAAGAGACTGGAGCCTTAATCCAGCGCCTTAGACCGCTCGGCCACGCTACCAACTACGGAGGTTAAAAAAATAGAAAAGTCAATCATTCTATATCTTCTTTGGTTTGTATAATTAGATCTTGACTGGTCTATTTGCTTTTTTAATGTACTACCATGTGTTTTTTCAAATAGAAGGAATATGGAAGAACTGAATTAGACTTGGTTAGAAATTCCAGTTAGTTGGAAAGAACCAAAAAAGGAAGTTGAAAGGACTGTGTTGACGAAGACATATTTAGCTTCTTTGTTTTAGAAGTGGGGAATGAGGGATAAGGAGTAGGGGGGGCGAGGTGGAGATGAGATTAGGGAAGGAAGGAGGAGGAAGAAAGTGAGGTAAAACAAAGAAGTGGAGGAATGATCGGAAGAGGAGGAGTATAAAGGGAGCAGAGAAGAAAACAGAACCGAGAGGAAAGGGGAAGATTATAAAGGGGGTGAGTAGAACAACAAAGATGGTGGGGAGGAGGAGAGAAGAGGGAAAACAGATGAGGAGGGGAAGGAAGATAGATGAGGGAAGGAGGGAAGGAGGGGACATAGGAGGAGGGGGAGAGGAAGAACTGAAGGAGAGAGAGAGGACAGAGAGGGAAGAGAGGAGGAAGGAAGCGGTCTCTCCTCATCCCGTTCTCATAAGGGACACAGTCGGAATGGCGGAAGAACAGGAAGACAGACCCAAGGTTAAAATGAGGAATGCAGAGAGTGGCATCTCCTATATCCATAAAATCATACGATTCTGGGCGTGAAAAGGACTTGCAGGGGTCATTTCATACACCCCTAGGGCTTCAAGACAGATCAGTAACAACCACTGAAGACACATTAAAGTATTACTTTCTTTAAAACACCTCTAAACGTAGCGTAGACACAGGCTCTCCTCCCTCACAGGCCATACCCAAAGATTCCTCTTTCCCTAATCTCTAATCTTCATTCACATTCTAACTCTTGAATGTTGCCCCAATCCAAAAACCCTGGAGGGGAAAATCTTCATCAGTAATTCAAAAGTTTGACAACAGGAATTCACTTATTGCGTCCAGCAGGTGGCTCTGGATTCCCAATTATTGCTGGGAAAGCATAAAAAAGTTTTACGGGCTGAAATCTTATTTACTGAAGTAAAAGAATCTTAAAAGTTCCCGTAAGTGGCTCGTTGGTCTAGGGGTATGATTCTCGCTTAGGGTGCGAGAGGTCCCGGGTTCAAATCCCGGACGAGCCCTTTTTTTTTTTGTCTTCAACAGAATTTTGTTTTTGTTTTCAATTACAAAAAAGAAAAATATTTATATCTATCAAAATACGTTTAATAATAAGACACAGCATTCAGATAGCGCTTGTTGTCAGACTGTTTTAATATACATTTTCTCATTTGATCCATGCAACAAACTTGAAAGGTAGGTATTCTTGTCCCCCATTTTAACGATGACGGAATTGAGATTCAGAAGAGTCTATATATAGACCTACTGGTACTCTCTTTATTCTGCATGCAGGATATGGGAAGATTACCTTTCTAGTAGGATAGAGGTGGGAATAGGAAAAACCTTTGAATTCCAATAGCTCTGCAAGGATACAGAGGGTCTCTTTTCCCTCTGACAGTAATAGAACTCCTAAACTTGAAAGTAATCCATCGATCTACAAGCATTTACTGAGGTCCTCCTATATGGCAGGCACTGGGCTAGGAGCTGGGGATACACACACACACACACACATATATGTTTGTATGTGTGTATATATACATGTGGAGAGAGAGAAAGAAAGAGGGAAAGAGGGAGGAAAAAACAGTTGGTAACCTCTAAGAGATGGAAATGAGGAGATAGTGTTTATCAGATATATTTGTCAAAGGCTGGGGAGATAGATGACATGTCCTAGGTGAGGGATTAAACTTGGGTTCTTTGGTTAGACCAAAGACAGCATGAAGGGGAGTAAAGTGTAATAAATATGGGGAAAATAAATAAACAAAAAATAAAAAGATAGATAGATAGATAGATATGGGGGAAAACATCAGAGTAAGATTGTGATGCGTTTAACATGCTAAACAGAAGAGTATGTATTTGATCCTTGAGGTAATTGAGAACCTTTGGAATTTATTGATTAGGGAAGTGTGATTGTCAAGCCTTCATTTTAAGATCAATTTGAAAGCTGAGTAGTTGATGTACTGCAGTGGAAAAAGACTTGAAGCAGGGGTGGAATCAGAAGGCTACTGAAATAATCAAGTTTCAAGGTAATGAAAACCTGAAGCAGGGGTGGCAGCCCTTTGAAAATGGAAGGGGGTAAATATGAGAGATGGTACAACTATAGAATTCACAGGTCTAGGCAACATATGATATCTGGAATGAGTGTGCGTAGTGAGGAGTCAAGGATAGCAACTAGGATTGGGAAGGAGAAGGGAATGGTTTATTAAGTATTACTACTTTATTTAAGTATTACTTACTTTATTTGATCCTCACAACTCTGTTCAGTAGGTGCTATTATTATCCTTATTTTACCATTGAGAAAACTAAGGCAAAGATTAAATGACTTAACTAGGTCATACAGCTAGTAAATATCTGAAGCCTGATTTGAATTCAGATCTTTTCTGACTTTAGGTCTGTGGCTTTATCCACTGTACCCCCTAGCTGGCTGGAAGGATAGTGGTGCCCTCAATAATAACAAGAAAGTGCAGGAAAGGGGTGGGTTTGGGGAGGACAGAAGATAATGAATTCCATTTAGGACGTGTAGAGTTGAAAATGTCTACAGGAAATCCAGTTAAAGATGTCCAGTAGGCAATTAATAATATTATCCTGGAGGTCAGGAGAGAGGCAAAGAGTGGATAAAAGATCTGAAAATCATCTACATAGAAATAATACTTAAACCCATGGCACCTGATAAGATCAAGCAAAATAGTATAGAGGGAAAAAAAAAAGAAGAAGATAGATATAGGAAGAACACCCTAGATTAGCAGATGTGACCCGATTACAGATTCAGCTAAGACTTAGAAAAAGTAGTCAAACAGGTAGGAGAAGGACCAGGAGAAAGCAATGTCATGAAAACCCGGAGAAAAAGAAAGTGATCAACAGTGTCAAAGGTTTGAGAGAGATAAAGAATGATGAGGACTGAGAAAAGGCCATTATTTTTATCAGTTAAGAGATCACTTGTAGATTATTTGTAGAGAGTAGTTTCAGTTGAATTATGAGATGGGAAGCCAGAAATCAGAGTTTCAAAGACTTTGATAGGAGAGGAAGTGCAGACACTGACTACATGGCTTTCTCAAGTAGTTTAGCCATGAAAGGGAGCAGAGATATAAGAAGATAGCTAAGGAGGATAATAGATAAAATGGGGGGGGGGTCTATTTTTAAGGATAGGGAGATATGGTGATATTTGTAAGTAGCAGGAAAACAGTCAGTAGGCAAGAAGGGAAAGATTTATGAGAGTGGAGATTATAGAAAGGACAATCTGCTGGAGAAGATGGGACAAAATGGGATTAAATTTACTTGTAGAAGGGCATGATCTACAAGGAAAAGGTCCACACCCTAACATAAAATAGGAGTGAAGGAAGAGATAAAAGTAAAAGGAATATGAGTGATGTAAGATGAGGAGGAGAGGAGAAGGTGGAGGTAGATGGCAAGGATCTCAGTTGAGAGGGTTCAGGAAGTGGGGGAGCCAAGGGATCCAAGAATTTTTTAAGGAAGTATAAAAATGTTTGGGGGAAAAATGATGTAGTGATTTTAATAGTAAATCAGCTAGGGGTGTATAAAAGGATTGCCTTTCTGCAGTGAGGAAATAGTTAATATTATGTGCCATAATCTGATGATAACGCCTCCCCTCTAAGATCATCTCCAATTTACCCTATTTATATCTAATTTGTATATTAGCTGTTTGCATGTCTCTCCCATTAGACCATGAACTGTTTGAGAGCAGGCATTCCCCACACACACACACACTTTTTTTGGTATACCCAGTACTTAGCACAGTACCTGGATCTAGTATGTAATAAATGCTTGTTGACTGACTTGTAATGGATCCAGTCAGCACAGTTTTGTGATTTCCTCCAGCTTTTTTCAGCATTACCTGAATAAGAGCGAAGACAGAAGATGGTGGGAGTGATCTAAAGATGGAACTTGGCAGGACAAGATTGACAATAAAAAAGGGTCCAAAACCTGAAGAATAGAGGATAATGTAGTACTCAACTGGTTCACCATGGAACTAATATAGGGAAAGCAGAAGAATGTAGCCAATGCAGGATTGATAGTCTGGTAAACTGGGTACTGTCACTGGAAGTGTGAATGAAGTACAGAGTGTGGGAATGTTAGGACAGAGGGAAAGATAGAGTGCTAAAAGATTACTATCAGGTAAAAAGAATTTCAGAGTGCATGACCACCTAAGTGGAACATTGTGGGTGATGGCAAATGGCAAAATGAAGAGTAAGTCTATCTCTGTGTGTAGCTGAGGTGGGACTGAGGTAGTCATAGGAAAGAATTTGGTTGAGGAATTAAGTGGTTAAAGCGTTTAAGGGAGTATCTGTATGTATGTAGAAAGTATGAGGGCAAGATTGATGAGGAAAGACTGAGGCAGGCACTGAACTCATTGAGGAAGGAAAGAGAACATTCTGGAGATTGTAGACAACAGCCAGTAGAATTTTATTTGGGTAATAAATATAGATTGAAAGACCATTAGATGGGGATGGCTAGGTGGCACAGTGGATAAAGCACTGGCCTTGGATTCAGGAGGACCTGAGTTCAAATCCAGCCTCAGACACTTGACACTTACTAGCTATGTGACCTTGGGCAAGTCACTTAACCCTCATTGCCCTACAAAAACAAAAAAAAAGAAAAACCATTAGAGGAGGAGAGGTTACTAAGTGATGGTAGTAGAAGAGTCTGAAAATGACAATGAGGAGCAAGTATTCTGACTTCCTTACCTTCACCAGTGACTTGGAGGATATGAATATGAAAATGCAACCATTACTGGAAAGGGTAGCTAGGGAAGCTATGTGATGAGGAAGGAGCCAGGTTTTAATGAAAGCCAAAAGATGGAAGGAGTGAGAAAGGAAATTTTAAAGATAAAATCAGGTTTCTTAAATAAGGAGCAGACATTCCAGAAGTAGGGATGGGAATAATGGAGTGGGCAAAATTAGAAGAGAAGCAGGGTTTGTGCAATTACAACTAGAGGTGTGCAGAATCACTGGGATGGGGAAAATATGATAAGGTGGGAGTATGCTAACCTTTGAAGAATAGGTTCTGGAAGATTGTCAGAACTCTTGAGGGAGAGAGTTAGACATTTTAGAGCCCTCACTTGATGTCCAATCTTATAGTATTTGGAAATATTGAATCCTAGAAGCTTCCCTCACAATAGGCAATAACTGGTCAAAGGTACAATCATGGGGAGTTCATATAGGAGGCAGAAGATAGCAATTCAATGTAACCCTGGGCTGAGTACAGCTTTTGGAGCACTGAAGAAGACCCTCTGGCAAAGACAGAAGTCAGACGCACTAGGCCTGGATTTGACTGATCAGGGCACCTTGGGGAGTAAGCAGGTAACAGGCAGACAGGCTGGATCAAGGCTGATGTAGGGAGGAAGGCAGAGGCCACAGGTGGTCTGGCACTTGGAGAAATCAAAATGTACAAAAAGAAGAGAGGGTGCAAGGCAGAGATTTGGAGATTCATCCACAGTTAGAGGGCATAACATGAATGATCACCCATCAAAGGATCGTGAGACTGTGTCAGAATTGATGAGGGAATCAGAGACAATATCCTACCAAATGTGTCCTCAAAGTATAAAAGCACAAGATTTGTGCCCTGTGCCCATTCTTTGCCCATGGATGTCCACGATTTATATAAGTGTGAGAAAACAGGCCAGCAAAAATATGTTCCATGGAGTGAATCAAAAAGTATGTATGGGCAGCAAAAGGCGCTCGAACCATATTTAAAGGAAGCACTGGACTGCTAATCTTACATAGCTCGACTTTTAGAGACTACTCTATGAAATGGCCAAGGATAATGGGGGTGAGGAGGTAGGGAGGAAGGGGGGTAAAAAAAAAAAAAAAAGATCGCAGCCTAGCTAGTGTGGCAGTGGATTCTAAGGTGCTCAATATAGGCTCTAGGTTCTAGACTCTTTGGCCGGGGGGGGGGGGGGGGGGGGGGGGGGGGGGGGGGGGGGGGGGTTTCGATTTTCACTGCTGCCGTCATTTGGGTTTTTCAATCTAGAAAAGGCAATATCTTTGAAATTTTAACCGGAATTTTAAAGGAAAATCGAAAGCGAAGTTAAAACAAAACAAAAGACTTCCTTGAAATGAACAAATTCCAAGTGCAATGAAAGGATTAATTGAGTCGACTTTCCTAGTCTTCCACCAGCACTTTAAAAAACAAAAACTACCAAATGATTGCTTACTTGGGATTTTCTTTTATTCAGAGGATAGTAGAGCTGGAAAAGGCCTAGTAAAGTCTTTTATTTTTACAATGAAGGAATGTGAGGCACTAAGAGGGTGAAGTGATTTTCCATAAGGTCAAGGAACTAGACACTGAGCCTGTCATTACTTACTACCTCTTCAGAGTAAATTCCCGATCTACTCCTCTTTCCACAACATGGGACAGCCTGCCTCTCACTAACTGAAGCTTCCCTCCCAAATGCTCCTTCTTCTCTTTTCCCTACCGCAAATAAAGTTTTTCACAATGAGCCTATGGATAATTTGAGGATAATTGCAGAATCATGCTACCTAGCTGTGTACCTGAGGCCATGGAAAGTAGAGAAAGAACAGCTGAAGTCTGAAATAAGGGCTTGACCCCATTGCCCCACAAAAAAAAAAAAAAGAAAGAAAAATAATAATGGCTTGAGACGCTGAGAATCAAAAGACAAACCAAGGCTGAAAGAAGGAAGCGAAGATTAGAGATGCCTCGAAATTGTTCAGGCAGAGAAAGTTAAAATTAACCAGGCTTGAACCCAGGATCTTTCATAGCCCTAAGGCCTCTTGTGCTCGCGCTCTCTCTCTCTCTCTCTCTCTCTCTCTCTCTCTCTCTCTCTCTCTCTCTCTCTCTCTCTCTCTCTCTCTCTCCCCCCCCCCCCCTCCAGTTCAAATTCGGCCTCAGACACTTGACACTTACTAGCTGTGTGACCCTGGGCAAGTCACTTAACCCCCATTGCCCCGCAAAAAAAAAAAAAAAAAAAAGTCAATCAAGGGGGCAATGGATAGAGCACCGGCCCTGGAATTCAGGAGGACCTGAGTTCAAATTCGGCCTCAAACACTTAACACTTACTAGCCGTGTGACTGTAGGTAAGTCATTTAACCCCAATTGCCTCACCAAAAAAACCAAAAACAAACAAAAAGTCAATCAAAAAATCTTCCTTTTCCTCTAGCTTTTTACTATGCTGTCTTTTGTTGTTGTTGTTGTTGTGCTGTCTTTTTCGTATACTGTTATTACACACAATATCCTCTCCTCCCGAATTAATCTGTGATCTAAGTTCTCTCCTTTTATATCTTCTTCCTTTAGGTCTCTTATGCTGTTTTATATCTCTTTTTAATTTCCAATATACATTTCAACTCTCTTTGTCCAGCAACCTTAGCTCAATGGATGGAAAACTATAGCCATATGCAGAAAATATGGTCATAACTGTTGGGTTTAAGCATTCGGGTCCTCCTATTCTCGAGCTGCTCCCTCCCGCTTCTCCAACAGAGACCAAAGATCATTCGGAAACTACACGTCCTCATCTGAAAAACAAAACAAAACAAAACAAAACAAAACCCAAAAAACTATCACTTCAGGATTTCCGTGAGAGAAGCTAGTTCCAGGTACAGTCATCACAGCCAAGAATTAAAGAATAAATAAAGCTCTTTCTTCTTCTTCTTCTCCTTCTCCTTCTCCTTCTCCTTCTCCTTCTTCTTCTTCTTCTTCTTCTTCTTCTTCTTCTTCTTCTTCTTCTTCTTCTTCTTCTTCTTCTTCTTTCTTCTTCTTCTTTCTTCTTCTTCTCGTTTTGTTTTGTTTGTTTTGGGGGGCACTCTTCTCTCTTCTTGACCCAATTGTCTTTTTTGGTTCTACCCTTATTACTTTCCATTTCTCATTCATCTCCCACAGTTACGATACTATTGTGACCCGTTCTCCCATTCTTAGGTCTTTTGTCTCAATGGACTCTTTCGCTCCCTACTTCCACCATACTTTATTGACATTCTTTCCCTTCCCTCAAGACTGAATTCAGGTGCTACCCATTCATTAAACCTTTTCTGGGCGTTTCCCAGGTAAAAGTGAGCTTTCTCTTCTGTTTTCTCCTGTAAGGAATACTTATCCCGATTTTAGATGAGGAAACTGTCTTAGGGGGCAGCTAGATGACGCAGTGGATAAAGCCCTGGCCCTGGATTCAGGAGGACCTGAGTTCAAATCCGACCTCAGACACTAGATACTAGCTGTGTGACCCTGGGCAAGTCACTTAACCCTCATTGACCCGCAACAAAAGGGGGGGGGAGGGAGGGAACTGTGTTTAAAAGATTAAATCATTCTCCTCTGATCATACAGATTACTGACTTACATGAAAACCTTCTGACTCCTTGTCCCTTCCTCTTCCCACTATGCCAAACTCCAGGCAGTAAGGTGGTTTCCTATTACTGTTTGGGCTTCTAATACAGTCCACATATTATCCTCTTACTATCTACTATACCATGCCGGAAAGTGAAAAAGCATAACAAAACTTAGGGCTCGTCCGGGATTTGAACCCGGGACCTCTCGCACCCAAAGCGAGAATCATACCCCTAGACCAACGAGCCAACCTATACGTATTGTTTACTGTCAGCAGTTTTCTGGATAGTATTCCCTAAATCTTTACCGTTAAGAAAAAAAGCTATCCCCCCCCCGCCAAGTTCTTTGAATTCTTTCCTCCTTCTTTCCCCTTCTTAATTCCACCTTCCACCTTGCTCTCATATGCTTATGTCTCCTTCATCTCACCTCATTCTACACAACAAATTTCAATCCATTTCCCCCAACTATTCTATGGCAACCAACGAAATAATATAGTTATCTGGCAGAAGGGGTGGAGAGTTGCCATCCATTCCTTGCCCACACTCAGTTCCCCACAACGAGTAAAATCGCCATACAACACTAAGACAAAGAAATTTGAAAAATGTGATTATCTTCCTGACACTTCTCAGAGAAATTTGCGTTAGTAACGGTTGCACTGAGAGCAAGAGTGATTGTAAGTCTTGGCCACAGTCAACGCAATTCAGGATCTCTGGACTTTGTGCTCTCTCTATTTCTGCCTCTGTTTCTGTCTCTGTCTCTCTCTCCACACCCATCCCCACCCCCAGTCTCATTCCCCCGCCCCCGCCTGTCTCCTCTTTATCTCCTCTATCTTTGTTTCTCTCTCCCAGTGTGTGTTTCATTTCATCTATTTGTCTCTCTATTTCTGTTTCTTTATCTCTCAAATTCTGTCTCCCTCTCCCCTCTTTGTCTCTCTGTGTCTATCTATCCGTGTTTATCTGTCTCTATCTCCATCTCTGTCTCTCTGTCTTAGTCGCTGTCTCTCTCTCCCTGTCTGTATGTCTCTCCACCAAATTAACATCACCACGTAGATACGGGTTTGTATGATTTTTCATGTTCATTTTACAGGAAATAGGGTATCGAGGGTCAAGGATGCATTGTGAGCTTACTCTGTACTGTGGTGGAACTGAGATTCTGATCAGAAATCTACAACCAGTGAAAGAACTGATAAATAGAATTATGTATAGAATGATTTTACATGCATAAGCATATGTCTAATGGCAGCCATGGGGGGAGAGGGGAAGAAAAGAAAGAAATTAATATAATTTTATTATATACTTAAAAGGAATAACAACTTTTACATAATAGATTTGCAGTTTCATGTACAATCATCTTTTTTAAATTATATTATGGAAATGTTTTATTTCATAAATTTAAGATAGAATTAATTGGGGGCAGCTAGGTGGTGCAGTGGATATAGCACTGGTCCTGGATTTAGGAGAACCTGAGTTCAAATCCAGACTCAGACACTTGACACTAGCTGTGTGACTCTGGGCACGTCACTTAACCCTCATTGCCCCACCAAAAAAAAATAGAATTAGTTTTTTAAAAGAAATTTTAAAAGGACTTGGGGAAACTGTATCTAACCATATATATGCATTTGTATCTGTCTGTAATATCCTAATGATTAGTCTTGCCTGTGACCTCAACTCACAGAGAGGAGGAATACTTTGAATGTTTCTTAATAGAATGAATGGCTATATTTCTCGAAACTCAATACCCTGAATTAATACAATGACGTTGGTCTTAGTTTTATTGAAAGCACTGAGAACATGTATGTATGTATGTGTGTGTGTGTGTATATATACATATACACATATATATATATATATTCTCAGTAAGGAATTATATATATATATGTAGATATATTGTCTCTATTCCTTTTCTCTATTGGAAAGGTTAGTATAAGATGGTAATGTTGATTCCATTTTGTGAGCTTGAACTGTAAACTTTATGATAGTAGACACTAGGGTCTTCTCTAACCTTTGCATCTGTCTTAGCTTTTACCAGAGTGTCCGCATATAATAGAGACTCAACCAATGTTTGTTCATTTTAATGAAATCCCATGGGAAATGATGAAACTTAAGAGCAATCCTGTTCTAAAGTGATACCCAATAGTCACAAATGACAGTTTATTTATTTAAAGTATTTAAAGAAGTTGTCAATCTTATTTTCAAGTCATCCTTAGAAGCTCTTATACATATCTGACCCATTACACATTTGAATCTCTTTATGAGTGGCTATAAATCATGGCATGTTAAAGTCTATATGTCCAAAATATAATTCATTATCACACACACACACTCCCAAAACCTCTCCTCACTTTCTTATGTACCTATTTTTATTAAAGGCACCACTATATTTCTAGTTGCCTAGGTTCAAAACCTAGAATTATTTTCTGAATCTTGTCTCTCCCTAACCTCCCATATCCAGAGTTAAGTCCCACAATATCCCAATTTAATGTATATTTTTTGTGTGTTGTAGCTAGGTAAACCCTCTCTTGTCAATGGCTAAATGACCTAGGGATGTTTAATTTCCTTCTAACTCCAAACCTAAAAAGATACCAGACTGAGTCAGGCCAGCCAGTATTACATTGTGATAAACAGAGCAGGCGAGTTCCTTAGTGAAGAAAATAAAAGAAGTGCCCTAGGCCTCTGGGTCCAGCCATTGTTTATATTTTTAGATGAATATCAACTGAAGAAATTGGGCATGATTAGCCTGGACACTTGTGAGGGGAGAGTGCCATTTTAAATTGTTTGAAGGACTCTTACCTGAAAAGGGAGATTGGACCTAAAGTTGTGACCCGACATAATTAGGACCAATCATCACTCACATTTATATAGGGTTTTAATGTTTGCACAGCACTTTATAAGCTTAATCTCATTTGATCCTCATACTAGCCCTTAGAAGTAGGTGTTATCATTATCTCCATTTTATAAAGAAAGTGAGGTTTGTCACAAAGCTCATCAGTGTCTGGGGCTGAATTCCAGTGCAGATCTTTCTAACTACAGGTCCAGCATTCTATTTATTGCACTCCATAGCTCTTAATTCTTTTAACAATAAGCAGAGGTTGTAAGGCATCATTTCAGGTCATTTCCAACAATGAAAGCAATCCTGTCATGAAATGGATTACCTAAAAATGAAGTGTGCCCTCAAAGTGAATATTTTTTCTCTTCAGATGATCAAAACTTATAGAGGTAGACAAAATGTACCAAACAGATAGAAGTTCATCATCAGGTATCCTCCCCAGACCCTCTGCCCCAATCCATCAACAAGGCTTCCTTGCCATTGTCCCTTGAGATTTCCTTGTCTATTGAAATACCTCTGGGAAAATACCTAGTTTTTCCCAATGTTATTAATCATATGGTATTTCTTGAGGACTGCAAAGCCCACCTCCGATCTTCTCCTGCCTCCCAAAAGGAGCATTTCCACACATAAAGTCCAGTAGAGAACAATTGGTGCTTAGAAGCTGGGCAGTCCTTCAAGCTAACTCCAAATAGTTATTCTCTTTGAGGACTTGGGCCAGCCTGCCAAGGTTGATTAATCATCACCTGAGAAACCTATGGCCCTATTGACTTCCTGGAGAGGAATGTGTCAGGTGCATACTTCAGATATTGCCTCATTTTCCATCTGCTGTGCTCATTTTGAACTTTTTAAAAACTTCTCCAGTAACACTCATTTTGGAATTCTTTGACTTTTTTTTACCATGGTCTTTCAAAGGGAACCTCTCTCCCCTTCACCTACTTTTTAGCTATCTCTTCTCCCATGAGATTGTAAGCTTCTTGAGAATAGGGACTTTTTTCTTTTACACATTGTTATCCTCAGCACTTAGTACAGTTCCTGCACATAGTAGGTGCTTAATAAATGTTTATTGGGATAGAGCACCGGCCCTGGATTCAGGAGTACCTGAGTTCAAATCTGGCCTCAGACACTTAACACTTACTAGCTGTGTGACCCTGGGCAAGTCACTTAACCCCAATTGCCTCACTTAAAAAAAAATGTTTATTGACTACTTCATCTAAGATAAAAAGGATCCTTCAGTGAAGGACTGGAATCTTTCCTTGACTTTTTCTCTGCTGACTAAACCCTTTGCAGATCTTCCTCCCTAGTACGATCTCATCTTGAAATTGGCTGGAGAACAGGTAAAAACCTTGTATCCCTATTAATTATCATCCCCTTGCTCTCCTCCCTTTTGATGGCTATACCCATTGAGAAGAATGTGGATAATCAATGTCTTTACTTCCACTCTCTTTTTACCACAAGAGAGACCATGATGGAATTGCAAAATAGTCTGGCTTCAAACCTCATCATTTGACTGAAACTCTCTCCAAAGATACCAGCACTCTCTTAATTTATAAATATAATGGCCTTTTCCCAATCCTCATCCTTCTTCACCTTTCTGCAGCCTTTGATACTATTGCCTTGCTTCTGTTGATTATTTTCCTATTTATCCTGTATATAGCTTGCTTTAAATATATATACATATATATGTGTGTGTATATGTGTATATATATACACACACACATACATACATACACACACATATTTGTTTGCATGTTGTTTCCCCTATTAGACTGTAAACTCCTTGAAGCTAAGACTGTCTTTTGCACCTTTTTGTATATTGTTGGGTAGTAAAAATCAGGAGGCAGAAATTATCTCAAGTTAATTAGACATTCATTGTCATATGCAGTAGTCAAAATACATACATAGAGAATGAACACATGTATGCAGGTAGCCCCTGAAAGAGACTACAAAATTTCTCATAAATTGCCCCAATTTTTATATCTTTGATCAAACCATTCTGGCTTGTTCTTTTTAACAAATATTGTTCCCCAGTTGATGTAATATTAACTCAAGTGCTCTTTCTTGCCTTGAAGGTATTCCGTTTTTGAGACCATTCAGAGATCTCCTGTACAAACAAGTCAGCATTTTATCTGCAACTCTATTGACGCTCTTTTCTATTTTGCAAACTTGTGGATAGGCCCAAATTTTTTTCCTTTACTACAACATTCTGTTATAGTCATACACAAACATTTAACCCTTAGTTCCCACTTATAGACAAATAATAATCTCACAATTTTCTAACACTTCCTAAAGCAATATCAGTCCAAGCAGAAATGACACACAACTTATAGAATAGGTAATAGGTCCATGACAGACATAAAACTAATAAACAGACAAAATTACAATAGGACAAATAAAGAATAAAGCTGTGGCTTTAGGTGTGTTAGATCCTTTGACAGTATCCATGATCTGTTCTTTCAAGTGTCTGGTAAGCATCTTTGAGTGTTCTCTCCTGCCAGTTCCCAGATGACTATTCCCAGGAGAACCACAACTCCAATTAGGATGACCTTCCTCTCCCTTTTGAACATTATCCATGTCCCAGATCACTTGTGGAGATTCTTTAGGTAATGTTGCTAAAGCTTGCTAGATAAGATTTAGCATAATTTAGTAAAATCTAATTAGATTGGCCTTCCAATAATTAGTTCACATGATGAAAACCAGTTCAGACCTTATAGGGTAACCTTATAAACAACAGAACCATAGGAAGAACCTCAAAGTAGGCTACCCAAACCTTATACTTGCCTCACATCACAGCAATTCAGAGATGCTGGAGCATTGCAACAACAAAATTCATCATTTCTTTAAAATTGCAGTTTTACCTGCCATGGTTAGAGAAATTTGCTAGGAAAGGAAGATTAAAGGATAGCTGTGATTGTAACAACACCAAGACCATTCTTCTAGGCCTAAACCTAAGATCACAGGGTGACTTAACATAGGTATAACAGGATAAAGCTTCCTTGGTTCTGACAGATTTCAGGTAAGAATCATAGTTAGTTCTTTGGAACAGTCAGTCATACAGAAAAGTTCCACATTATTCACATAGTACCATAGTAGGCTCAGGATTAACCAGGTGTGAAATATTCCTGTTCAAAAAGAAAAGAGCACAATGGGGAAAATGAATCAAGAGGATTCTACGTTCACTTATGAAAGGTTGTCCCCTCAACTTTTTCAGGCACAGACATCAACCTATAGCAGTTCTTGAATTACACTCCCTTTGAGTTCTTGGCATTTCCATGGAATGTTGGATTACTGACTTAATGATAATTCAGACAATTATACCTGAATTCAAAACTCAGAACAATATCAAACTACAGTACTAAGACATTTTACCTCTAATAGGAAGTTTCATTAATCACAACTTAGGGCTAAGTATAGTTATTTCTCTCATGTTGATATGATGACACAATAATAAAAAATTTATCAGGACTTTGAAAAAATTCACTTAATATCCTTTCCTTCTTTTTTTCCCTTGAGTTTAAACTTATCCTAGTCTAAGAATCATTCATTAGAAATTAATAACATAATTATATTCTGGAATTCCACATAGATATTGACATATGCTATCAAAACTCAGAAATCAAACCCCAGAAAAATACTGGCTATTTACTTTAAGTCTCCAGACTAACATCTATTAATCTCTTAAGGTATTGTATATTAAAGATTTGTATAAATCTTTGAGACTGGAATCTGTTGATACTAAGTTGGATCAAGATGTAACTTTAATATATTCTATTCTGGGCATAATTTCATACTTTCAGAATCACAAATCATCATATAAATCACATTTACACTATAAACAAAGTGGTAAGTCCCCTCCCCTCCCTATTTTGGTGGTGAGTGTTTGTGATGGAAGAGTGGATCCCATTTCTTCAGTAAATTAATTCATTGTTTTAGCATTTCACAATATTTAGCAAGTTCTTTCAAAAGACCAACAAGATTTTAGGACCTTGCCCAAGTAGATGGTCCTAGAGAATCTGGAAAGTTTACAAATAAGAAAAATTTACACGATCCTTTTAAAAAAACTTTTCCTACACGGTAAGTAATTATTATTCTTCCTTTTAAAAATATAGCCAGTTAAATATTTGATAGGTTTTAACATTATGACAATAGCCTCTAATAATTTAATTAATAATTTCACAGTATACAGATTTTTAAAAAAGAAGCTAATTACCCAATGATATAATTGCATCATCCTCTTAACAGCATTTCTTATAAAATAGTTTCCGGGGGCAGCTAGGTGGCAGTGGATAGAGCACTGGCCCTGGAGTCAGGAGTACCTGAATTCAGATCCCGCCTCAGAACATTGACCCTTACTAGCTGTGTAACCCTGGGCAAGTCACTTAACTCCAATTGTCTCACCAAAAAAAGAAAAGAAAAGAAAAGAAAAGAAAAGAAAAGAAAAGAAAAGAAAAGAAAAGAAAAGAAAAGAAAAGAAAAGAAAAGAAAAGAAAAGAAAAGAAAAGAAAAGAAAAGAAAAGAAGAGAAAAGAAAAGAAAAGAAAAGAAAAGAAAAGAAAAGAAAAGAAGAGAAAAGAAAAGAAAAGAAGAGAAAAGAAGGGAAAAGAAAAGAAAAGAAAAGAAAAGAAAAGAAGAGAAGAGAAAAGAAAAGAAGAGAAGAGAAAAGAAGAGAAAAGAAGAGAAAAGAAGAGAAAAGAAGAGAAAAGAAAAGAAAAGAAGAGAAAAGAAGGGAAAAGAAAAGAAAAGAAAAGAAGAGAAAAGAAAAGAAAAGAAAAGAAGAGAAAAGAAGAGAAAAGAAGGGAAAAGAAAAGAAAAGAAAAAAGTAGTTTCCTAATATTCAAAATAAAAGAAAATTTAGAGACACAATAATAGCATATACAACGTTGTGGATTTAAAACATTAAACAAACTTATTGCCAGTCAAATGTCATCAATTCCGATTAATGCATCTCCAAATTATCTCATGTAGAAAATAATTTCATTCATCTAATCAGTTTTGGCACTCTATACTGATTGCATTTAAGACCAGTATAGAGTACTTTTGATCCATTTATATATTTACAATTTTCTTTGCAGTTTCTAAGAATATTTCCATAATGCCAAATATCAAGTATATTTTTCATTAAGGCCTGATTTATGTATAGAGGATTAAAGACCACAACTATCCTAATAGAAGAACACATCTCACTTAAAATGAAACTAGACTAAACTCAATCACATTCAAATCTATATTTATAAATGTTATTCAGAATATCAATTTTCCCAAGACTGTTTCTTACTAGCATTTCATATAATAGGGCTCATTGTTTTCAGAGTCTACTATCAAAGTTTTAAAGTGGCAGTCTTGCATTCGTTCCCCCCTCTTTTAGGGTCTGTGAGAATTTTCTGAAACATGAAAAGTGCAAACATAACCTCTGTTACATAGTAATGAAATTATGGTATATAGACATCACAAAATAAGTAAAATATATCCCTCTAATGGTAATTGAATTATAGAATTTTATTATACTATCCTCAAATAATTCCATACTGAACATTTATTAGTACAGTTTCTATCTAGCAAATGTTGTAAGTAGATGTTTAAATTACATTCTTCCAGTTATTTTCCCATGTAAAGAAAAACCATATAAATGAAAGAAGGTTCAGAGAGCATGCAAAATCTCAGAATTGGTTCTAATAGGCATTTCTCTAAATAATGTTTACAAATTTACAGGTGTAAAAAGTTTTTCTTATCTTTTTTTTTTACATAAATCCCATTTGCCCAGTAATTGTTTCACATTTACATTGTCAGTGCAAATGGATTCCAACTTTCTTTAACTTTGTGCCAATTCTCTCAATCCTACTTGCTTGAGAGAAATGAAATAAAGTCTCCCACCAGAAAAATACTGTTATCTCAGAAAACAAAACAGGGAGGGAGTCTGGGTAAGAAAGGAGGATTGCAGAAAGGAACCTCAAGGCTAAAAGGCAATCTTGCAGGTGCCTTAATGTAAATATAGAAAAGAACTTCAAGGCTAGTAGTCTGGCTAGTCCAAGTGTGCAAAGGGTTAAAGCTAGTTTGCACTGTGCTTGCTTAATTAGCTTGTGCATATTAACTGCCAACACCCCAAAGTCAGAGATTGCCACCATTTTCAAATATGTGATATATGTAAGGGGAGGGGGGACATGTTAAGGGGAAATATGTAGAGGCCTCCGGGAAGATTGTATACCTCTTAGTCCTCAACCAATGAGGCAAGAGAGGAGGGACCTTTTCAATAGGATTAGGGATTTAAAAGAGTAGTTTGCTGTGACAAATTTCACCACTTTTCTTTATAGTGCGTGCCCATTCTTGCTAGAATGTAATGAAGTCTTCATATATTCACCAAAAAGGGAAGTCCAGTATTTTTATTTCTGACATTGCTTAAACTTTCTCTCTTCCTTTCTTTTTTAAAATTTCTTTCCAGTGGACTTTGATTAAAGCCCTTCAAATTGTTACTTTTCTTCTTTCTTTCAAATTCTGATCTTACACTTCTCTTATTTTGTTGATTCCTTTAGTCTTTATTTCCCAAATATAACCTAGAATATCTATGAAACTGAGTGGGATATGGTAGACTTGAGTCAGTTCAGATTGTGAGGCTTGGATCTAGGAAGCACCCAGCCCCCTGTCTCTGTTATTGTTAGACCATTCTGTCCATATTCCATCCTATTGCTAAAACACACCTCTTCCCCACTTGTTCTGTGGCCAAGCAGTAGAACTGTCTCCTGTTAGTGCAGACCCACCCTGTTACTACCTCTCCTTCTTGCATTCCTAAGCCCTAGCTCCTGGTACCAGCTCCTGGTATCATCTCTCCCTTCTTCCCCCTTGTCCCCTCCTTACATGGGTGGAGTGGTTTCAACCTTTCCCCTTCCTCTTCCCTCCAGCTCTCAAACCCAACTGAGCATGCCTCCATACCATGATCATACGCTGAACACACATACTGGGTGAGACAGAATTGGATGTTAGACTGTGAGCGCACCCTGTGCAGGAGGGGACTGCCCCCTCAAACTTCCATAAAAACCCAAGTCATGAGCTCATCAGAGTGCTCCTCATCTCTTGTATGGAGTTGCCCATTCTCATGAGAATGAAATAAATCTGTCTCTGCTGGACTTGGTGGTCTCCTCGAATTATTTGGGTAAACTGAGGCAATTGTCCCATACAGAAACCAATCTTCTTTACTCCACTGATTTTTTCCTTTGCAATTTGCCACAAGTTTTGAATTATACCATTCACAGTTAATTAAAATATTTTTAATTTTTGAGTTCTTAAGAGTCTACAAATGCATGATCCATTCCAATTACTTTTAGGTAACTTTATTTCTAGTTTACCTAAACCATTAAATTCAGTTATATAATTCATAGAAGAAAATACAGTGGTAATGTAAAACATTATTCAAATTAAATTTTGTTTATTTTCAAGTTGCTCCCTGATTTAAACAAACCTCTCTTTTTTATGGTCAAGAGAAGAATTAATAATAGGTGATTCTTAAGCACCAGATAAATTTAAACTTCAGACTGCAATCCTATTTTTTTAAAAAACTTTTGGACTTCACTGATGAATTCTTTCAAACAACTTTCAGTTCTTCTCTTTTTCTTTTTTTTAGTCAGTGAAATTACATTCTTCCCTTGTACTAAAACAATACATATTATTCTCCAGAGAAAGAGTGTTCAAAGACTAAGTGATGTTTCCATGTAGCATTCATAAAATTTTATTTTTAGTTTTCCTTAAAACAAATTCTACAGAGCTGTACTCCCAAACTCACTAAGGCATTTCAGCATTTATTTTTTAAAATTCAACCCAAAATTTGAAAATCATTTTGATTAGAAATTTAGTCTCTAGTTAGTTTACAATAGCATAATTTCTGCAGACTGGGAAAAATATTTTTCTTTCATCTGTGCCATCCACTGTCTGCCTCCCCAACTTATCTAGAGTTAAAAATGGAGAGAGAAAGAGAGAGAGAGAGAATTTTTTTCAAGTTTTGAAAGTCCTGCAGGAAAGTTTATACTCTTTATACTCTTTTTCCTTTAGCTGGAAAAAGTCATTTTGGATTTATCAAGATACAAAATTCAAACAATGCTTACAACATCCTTACATTATACAAATAAAATACTTAATACTTCAAATTCCTGAAGCATACAGGATTGACCAATTTATTAACCAGATCTTCTTAAAGAGGCCCAGAAGGTATCTTTGTCTGTCTGTCTCCCCAGACCACAAGGGATAAGTAGTCCAGGTGCCTCTTATCTGGACTTTACTTCATTTAGATTCCCCTTTTACGACTTGGCAAAGCAGAAGCAATCATGTTAGACACTTTTAAATTTATTTATTTATTTATTTAATTTGGGGTGAGGTATTTGGGGTTAAGTGACTTGCCCAGGGTCACACAGTTAGTAAGTGTCAAGTGTCTGAGGCTGGATTTGAACTCAGGTACTCCTGACTCCAGGGCTGGTGCTCTATCCACTGGGGCACCTAGCTGCCCCCTAGACACTTTTTAGATATAAATTGCAGGGCCTCTTACCTGCTTAGTCAAGGCTTCTTTGCCACTCAATGGTTTCCCTCAGCCTCAAGTCCATCAGAGTAATCTCTTCATTGTCATTATTGTTGGATTGCGTTAATGATCTCAAGTTAATAAGAAGTTTATTGATTGTCATATACAGTATGACATGTATGCTAAATCCACCCTCACAGGAGACTAAATTATTTCAATTTTTACACCCTTGATCAAATAACTCTGACTTTTTCTCTTTACCACATATTGTTTCCCAGTTGGCCTAATACTGACAAGTCCTTTTTCTTATCCTGAAGACACTCAGCTTTTGAGAACATCCAGAAGTCTCCTATACAAACAGTCCTGAAGTTTATCAGCAAATCTGTTGCCTCCTCTTTCTGTTTTGCAACTTTGTGGGTTGACACAAATTATTTTTCCTTATTATAGCATTCTGTTACATTCATACCCCAAAATTTAACCCTTCAATACCCAGCACTCAGCCCAGTACTTGGTACATAGTAGGCACTTAATAAATGTTTATTGATTGATTAATTCATCCCCCTCTTCTCCTTGATAACTTCTTCTTTTTAGGTTTCTATGACACTACTCTATCCTGGTGTATCTCCTACCTGTCTGTTCATCCCTCAGTCTCCTTTACTGGTTCTTAATCTAGGTCAACTGGGATGAAGAAGATGGGTATCCTCCAGGGCTGTTCTGGTTGGGTCTTCTCTCCTCTCCTCTCCTCTCCTCTCCTCTCCTCTCCTCTCCTCTCCTCTCCTCTCCTCTCCTCTCCTCTCCTCTCCTCTCCTCTCCTCTCCTCTCCTCTCCTCTCCTCTCCTCTCCTCTCCTCTCCTCTCCTCTCCTCTCCTCTCCTCTCCTCTCCTCTCCTCTCCTCTCCTCTCCTCTCCTCTCCTCTCCTCTCCTCTCCTCTCCTCTCCTCTCCTCTCCTCTCCTCTCCTCTCCTCTCCTCTCCTCTCCTCTCCTCTCCTCTCCTCTCCTCTCCTCTCCTCTCCTCTCCTCTCCTCTCCTCTCCTCTCCTCTCCTCTCCTCTCCTCTCCTCTCCTCTCCTCTCCTCTCCTCTCCTCTCCTCTCCTCTCCTCTCCTCTCCCCTATATCATTTCACCTGGTGATCTCATTAGCTTCTCTCATCAGATTTCATTAGGAGATTCAGTTATCACTATGCTGGTGACTCTCAAATCTACTTAATGCAGTCCTAACATCTCTCCTAACTTCTAGACTTGCATCTCCAGCTCTCTCTTGGACATCTCAAACTGAATGTTTTGTAGCTATCTTACACTCAAGATTTCCAAAACAGAGCTCAATATACCACTCCCTTTTCCCAAACCATCTTCTCTTCTTATGTTCCTTATTACCGTTTAGAGTATCACAATCCTCCCAGTCACTCAGGCTCACAGCTTGGATATAATCTTGTACTCCTCTCTCTCACCACCACCCCTCCATCCCTCAAGTACAGTTGTTTCTAGCAGCCATTCCTCCTCTGACGCTGAACTCACTCTGGTGTGTCCCTCAGCCCCAAGACCTCAGGCCTGGACTACGGCAGTAGTCTTGTGATTGGTCCCCCTGCCTCAAGTCTCTCAGTACTCCAATCAATTCTCCACTCAGTTGTCAAATTGATCTTCCTACAATGCAAGACTTATCCTTTGATCCCTCTATTCAGTAAGCTCCAGTGACTCCTTTTTACTTCCAAGATCAAATATAAAATCCTGATTGATTTAACTTGGCCCTTTCCTACCTTTCCAGTCTTCTTACTACTTTTACTACTTTTTTTTTAACTTTACTACTTTTTTCTTACTCCTTACTACTTTACCCTCTCCATTTTCTCCCCACCCTTCATGTATTTTGCAGTCCAGTGACACTGGCCTACTGGCTGTTTCTCGTACGAGACACTCAATCTCCAAAATCTAGGAATTACAGCTGACTGTCTCCCATGCACGCAATTCCTCTCCTTCCACATGTCAAGTCCCAACTAAAATCCCACTTTCTACGAGAAAATTTTCCTGATCCCCCTTATGCTGCATCATCACCACTTTATGCAACAATATTTTGCTTTTATGTCGGCTTCCCGCTTTGGTTATAAACTACTTGTATTCCCAGAATTCAACCAAAGGCACCTAATAAATACTTATAGACTGACTAAGAAAACTAGCACAAGGCGGTAGCGTGGCCGAGCGGTCTAAGGCGCTGGATTAAGGCTCCAGTCTCTTCGGGGGCGTGGGTTCGAATCCCACCGCTGCCAGATTTCTTTTTGAGAACGTCGGTTACTCTATTCTTTTCAGTTCAAGGATTCCATACCTTTTGGAGGGAGCGGCTAGGTAATGAAACAATATTTTTAGAAACGAAGTTCAAGAACCTCTTTTCTAAAAGAAATAAAATGATCTTCTCTTCTGAAAATATGAATACAAAAGTAACCTTACGGAAGAGACAAGAAGAGGAGAGAAGGAAGGGGTTATTGTAGTACAAATACAAATCAGTAGTCCAGAGGAGTTAAAGTAGAAATAATGAAGAACGGGACAGCACCAAAAGAGGCTATTCCTGATGTATAATAAGTAAAATTAAATGGGATTTCGTTACTTTTCAAGTGAAAACCAGCATCTTTGCGAAAGCAGAGAAATCAAATGTTAGGCATTACCCAAAGGTCAAGAATCTGCAGATCGTGAGTGGAGGAAGGCCCTGAGAGAAGGGAGATGGAATGAAGTCTAATGACTGTAAAATCTAGACTTTCTAAAGGTGACTTTATCAACCCAAGTCCTTCTGAAAGAAGGCGCTATGAAGTTTGTGTCTCCTCTTAAGATGCCATAGGTCTTTTCTGGCTGTCTGAAATACATGATTTAATTTCTCATGTTTAAGAAGGTGCATCCAAAATGGGAGTGACTAGGAGCTGGGGATCAAGACCTATTGCAATGTCCCGAGCCCCCACGGTCGCGGAAGAAGATTAATAACAGTTCCCCTTTAGAAAAAACTAGGATCTTGCATCGTCTGGTTTCTAAACAGTATGGGGCAGGGCGCGGTTGCGAACTTGATGAGAGGTAGATATTTCAGAGCTCTTAGCTTGCGGTTCCAAAAAGAAAAATTACCCTCCATCCCTTCTGCTTTTCCCCCAGGACATGAAAAATGTTATCTTTCTCAACATCGTAGATAGTTAAAGTTGGAAGCAATCTATTAGACTTTTCAGGTTGGAGGACTCAGAAAAGAAATGAAACCTTGTCCCATAAGTTATTCTCTCCCACAGGTCTGAAAAGTGCTTGATTCTGAAATAAACTGTTATTAAAGTCGTCTGTTCAAATATCATAAGATTTCAGTAGCTTTTTACCAGCTACTTCAAGTTGTTAATTTGCATTACGAGGCTTGCCATTAATTCAAACCTGAGGAAAAAATTAAAGCATTTATTTTTATGTGAATTTGTAAAGCAAAGTTCTTATCGTAAAAGCAGCATACTCCATTAAAACAAATTCACACACCGGTCACATCAGAAAATATGTCTCTCTGCATTTTAAATTCATCACTTCTCTGTCAGGAGATGAATGGCCTGTTTCATGTCTGTTCTTTTGGACATGTGATTTATCATTGCACTGTTCAGAGTTCTAAGTCTTTCAAAGTTGTGTTTCCTTACAGTGGTGATGTCTTGGCATAAATTGTTCTCCTAGTTCTGCTCACTTCACTCAACATCAGTTCATCGTGGTCTTCCATTTCCTATGAAACTATCAATTTCAGTATTTGATGTGGCACAATAATAAATATATTTCTTCCTTTGAAGACTACCTGTTCATATCATATTTATTTATTGGGGAATTGCTCTTAGCTTTAAAGATTTGAACCAGTCTCATATATACTAGTATATGTGTACTTTAGAAGAAAAACTTGCTGCAAAGACTTCACATACAAGCACATCTGTTTCCCTTCTAATTTTAACTGTTACATTTGTTTTGCAAAAACTTTAAAATTTTATACAGTCAAAAGTGTCCATTTTGTCTTATGTGATTGATCATTTGTTTGGTTATAAAATCATCCCCTGTCCATAGATCTGAAAGGTAATTTCTCTCTTACTCCTCTAATTGGTTTCTCATGTGACCTTTTATATCTGCGGATTTCCATTTTGAGCTAATCTTAGTGTATGCTGTGGTGTTGCCCTAAATCTAATTTTTGCCAGACCATTGTCCAGTTTTTCCAGAAGTTTTGGTCAACCCTTTATTAACTAGCATATTTGAGTTTATCAAACACAATGCTACTGTGGTTGTTTGCCTCTGAATATTATTTACTTAATCTGATCCACTAATGAACCTTTTTCTTTTAAGCATTATTAAAATATTGTAATGATTATTGCTTTGCAGTACAGTTCAAATTTGTTACTTCCCATATTATTATTGTTATTTTTACCCCTGTGAGTAATCTTATTCTTCCATATGAATTTCATTATTATTTTTCTAGGTCTATATAAATATTATTTGGAGAGTTTGGTATAGCATTGAAGAAGCAAATTAATTTAGGTAGAATTATCATTTGTGTTATAATAGCTTGGCCTAACCATGGGAATGAATGTTTTTCCAATATTTCAATGTGTCTTTATTTCTGGAAAGAGCATTATACATATGGTTCCTGGGGGAATCTTGGTAGATACACTTCCAAACATTGTAGTTATTTTGAATGCAATTTTTCTATCTCTTCCTGTTGGGTTTTGTTATTGATATGCAGGAATAACGATGGTTTATAGAGGTTCATTCTGTATACTGAAATTTTGCCGAATTTATTGTTTCGGGTAAATATTTTTGTTTGCCTCGGTATCCAAAGTAAGTTATCATATGATCTACAAAAGGAAATAATTTTGTTTCCTCTTTGCTCGTGATTATTCCCTTGATTTCTGTTTATTCTCTTACTGTTTCAGTTAGCATTTCTAGAATGCATGCATCATGCTTTACTTATGATCTTATAGGAAAGGACTTTAACTTTTCTCCATTACCGTAAATGTTTGCTTTTGGATTTAGATAGTTACTATTGATTATGCTAGGAAAAGATGATTTATTCCCATTTTTTAGTTTTAAATAGAAATAAGTGCTGGATTTTGTCGAAGCCCTTCTGGCATCTATTATTAAGATTACATGTTTTATTATTAATATTACTAACATGATTTATTATATTTATAATCTTTATGTCCAACAACATCCTACATTCCTTTTATAAACCAAACCTGTTCATAGTCTATAACTCATCTGATATGCTGTTGTAGCCTCCTTATTTATATTTTTCTCATTTTCTATGTTTTTCTTTCCCTTTTTTCCCAAAGTTTTTTTTTTCGTTTTGTTTTGTGCTCAATTAATTCATTTGTTGTTTCTCTTTTGTTAACAATAGCATTTACAGATTTTGTTTTTCCTCCAGAATCTGGAGGGGGCGGGGGAGGGTCTGGTCCTAAACACACACCCAGGCAAATACAGACATAACTCTGCAATTCAAACACTATTCTTCCCCGCCTCAACGAATCAGGGAGTCTTTCATTCTCTTTCCTCTCCCCTCCCCCCCCCTCAAAGTGAGGAGGTAGCATTGCACCTTAATGAGTTGTCCCTTCAATGCCTTCCAGGCTGCATCCGGGATCCTGCCTGAAGCTGCCCCAGTGAGGCTCCTCTTTGCAACTGCCCTCTAAAGGAGAGAGGATCAGGGATGAATTTGTTAGGACTCGGCTGCTTCCTCAGAGATTTCGACCGCTTGTCCCCTGACCTTCGCCCCAGTCGCAGAGCAAGGCCACTCCCTCAGTCCGAACCAGCAGGGACTCAGCAAGATGCAAGTGACTCGGTTCCCAAATGCACAGGGGAGCGGGGATTCTGCAGGGTGGGAATGTGGGGCTAAAGAACAATCACAAGAGGATTAGCACCACAATGACAAAAGGGTCCTTCTTAACCGTCCCAGCTCCCACCAGGCCAGGAGGAGTGCGTCTCTGGGTCTGAGCGGATCGGGCAGGCTTTGAAAACCTTCTCTTCACAGGTAAATAGCCTCTATTGGCATGCAGCAGGGACAGGGAGGACAGTCCTTCCCTCTTCTCCCCACCCCGGCTCAAATTTGGCAAATGAGGCATTACCCAGAAACTTAAGAAAGAGGACCCACTGATGCCAGACCACAGTATTGTCCTGGTCAGTCTGTTGTGGCAGACAGCTGAGAATGCCAACAGACCACCCCTCCAGAAGCACAGAGAGGGATCTGGAAAGCGGACAGTGTTTATATAGAGTACTCTATAGAGAGAGAGATGTGGTATGTCATATACTATATAGAGATAATAATCAACCCATTAAACATGTAAAGAAGCCTTACAGTAGCTCTGGCTGGAAATTTAGTAGCATGAAAGTTGATTGTATGCAAAGGAGCCATGTGGAAGAATCCTAAAGGTGAAGGAACTTGAATATCCACTTCCCGTGGACCACATTTGTGGCTTTGCAAATGTTTCCTGCACCAAAGTTGGCATACACAAAGGAACTCTCCTGATCTGGGCTAGCATTCATTCATTCATCAGAGAGATATTTTTCAAGTCTTTATAATGTTCTAATATGTGCCAGGCCCTATATTTATCACTGTGTATAGAAAGACTAAAAACGAAATCGTGCTTGCTTCTATGGAGGTTAAACACAATTGGAATCTCTCCGTGCCTCCTGCAGCAAATAGTTCTGCTGTGAGTTGAGGTATCTATTGTTTCTGGACACCTGTAACACACCTGAAACCCTGGGTGTGATAAAAAAAAATCGTTTTAAATGAAAAGAAAATGGGGGTGGGGGAAGGTTAACAAAGGGAATTGGTCATGGAGGTGGAGAGAAAGAAAGGTGTTGGGAAGCAATTTGGAAAGGAAGGAAAGTGAGCCCCGCTTTTGAGGTGATTTCAAGTGTTTTCTAGGAAAGTTAGAGGCAGCGGAAAGAATGTGGTTAGAAAGAGCTGGGGTGATGGCACTTATGGAATTCGAAAAGAGTTTGTGCTTCTAGGGGAAAATGAAGCCATTCTCCTCCGGAGTGGCGAGAGTGGCAAGTGTTCAGGCGGCGGCTGGAGCACGTGGGAAATATGCAGGCTCTATTTCCAGGCAGTGTCCCAAATGGCATCATTTCTTTCGATCAAAATAAAAAAGCAAGAAACGTTTTGGCACAGACTAGTACCACACCTTTTAAAAAGGATGTACGCAAAAGGTTCAACGTGCAGCTCAGTTGGTAGAGCGGAGGACTGTAGGAGGAGAATGTCTGGTTATCCTTAGGTCGCTGGTTCGACTTCGGCTCGAAGGAGGTGCTGTAGTTTTGTAGCTGTCCTAAAACTTACTCATTCAATCATGGGGGAGGAAATTGCACATTCACTTGTAAGACACTTTTGAAGTCAAAAGTGCCTCACTTGGAGAGGTTCTCCGTTAATTTCAGAAGGAATCTGAATCCAGATCACAAAGAAAGGAAGAGAAACGAACAGGAGAAAAGAAAGACCAAGTTATCTTTTTCACCACAACTTTTTTCCTCATGAAGAAAAATATCTTATAGGCATGACTGCTTGGTGCCACTTCCCCAGGGGGCTAACAAAAGTTGGTCAAATGTATTGCATTGCACTGAACTGGAAATTCACCTGCTCAAAACTTATTATTTATTTTGGGGTTGTTCAAAACTTATTAAAGGACACTGAAATTTCAGTGCAAACTGAGTAAATAGAAGTTAAGTGACTTTCCCGAGGTCACACAACTAGTGTCTGAGTTTTCCTGACTTCAAGTCTAGTTCTCTACTGTGCTTCCTACCTGCTATTACTATTCTATTTATTATTATGAACTTGACAGATGTAAAACAAACTAAAACATGAGCTTCTCTGTACAAATAAGAATATGGGAAAAGAACTGCATAGGAAATTGTAAATCATCATTATGTGCAACTTGTAGCCACATATTTCAAATTTAAGATGGTATTTCCAGTATTGTCATGCTATCTATGTCTTCTTCCTTCTGTTCTCTTTCTTTTTTTTTTTAACGTGACCCATTAAGGTACTTATTGGTTTTTTCTTACTTTTTTATTTTACTTTATTTTTTGCAGGGCAAAGAGGGTTAAGTGACTTGCCCAGGGTCACACAGCTAGTGTCAAGTGTCTGAGGTCAAATTTGAACTGAGGTCTTCCTGAATCCAGGGCCAGTGTTTTATCCACTGCACCACCTAGCTGCTCCCCTTTCTTCCCTTTTTAAAAGTATAATTATCATTACCCCTCTCAACTCTAGATGGCCCACCCCAGTGAAATATTTCTTTCATAACAAATAAATTGAGTAATACAAAAAAAAATTGTCTTTGTATGAAAATATATGGCTCCCTCATTGCTAGTCAATCACCTCTCTGCCAAGAAGTGGAAAGAATGATTCAGGTACTTTGATTAGTCATTGGACTTATTTCATTCTAGAGGCTTCCCTAGTTATTTTCCTTTTTAATGCAGTAGTCATAATATATATTGTTTTCCTACTTTACCTTCTTTATTCTGCATCGGTTCATACAAGTCTTCTCAAACTACCATGGATCCATCACTTTCATCATCTCTAACATTGCAAATAATACTCTTTACATTGATATCCCATAAATTGTTCAACCCAATTCCCAGTTGATGGGTACCCATTTTGTTTGCAGTGCTATGAGAAAAAGTGCTGCTATAATTTTTTGGTGCATATGTGTCCTTTCCAAATTCTTTCTTTGATCTTTTTGGGGAGCGGGAAGGGCATTATATTATGTTATTAGGGTATAATAATGTTATGCATTGGTCAAAGGCAGAGCAGAGTTTAGTCGCTTTCAGAATATATCCAAATTACTTTACAGAATGGCTAGACCATTTTACAGTTCAACCCATAGTGCATTCATGTGCCTACTCTTCTATAGCTCTTCCAACAATTGCCATTTTTCCTTTTTTTTTTTTTTGGATCTTTGCCAATCTGATGGGTAAGAGATAGAAAGACAGAAATGCTTTAATTTGCATACAACTTGATTCAGTGGATACCCAACCAACTTCACAGCTGGGAAGAGCTTCATTCAAATCCTACCTTTGAGAAATATATGATCCTGGATAAGTTGAAACACAATAATACATAAGAATCCCCATGGGCTGCAGATTGATTTTTGTTTTTACTTTTTTTTTTTGGTTGGGCAATGAGGGTTAAGGTACTTGCCCAAGGTCACACAGCTAGTAAATGTCAAATGTCTGAGGTCGGATTTGAACTCAGGTACTCCTGACTCTAGGGTTGGTGCTCTATCCACTGCGCCACTTAGCTGCCCCTGATTGATTTTTAAAATCACATATTTATATTATCTGTCTATTTTTGTATTTTTATTTCTTTTTTAAAATATTCCCCAATTACGTTTTAGTCTTGTTTTGGTTACCTCAAAAAGCTCTGGAAACCTCTGAATCAAGCTGAACATTTCTGTTAGATTATTGAAGCAGTGAGAGTGACTAAAGACTCATCATAGTTTAACTGTAGAACTTGTATAATTGTAGTTGTTCATATTTTATTTCTTGCCAGGTTTGTTAACATTTATTGCAAACTTTACATAATGCCAGTTTTATTTAAATCCCTTTAAGAAGAGGAAGATTGTGTGCACAACAAAAACAGAAATAAATAAATACAGCATAAGAACAACACTTTGGATATTAAAAGTTTTTAAAGATGTAAAAAGTTATAAAGTTTATTGTATTAGTAAATTAATTCAATTATTTTACTTTTTTCTAAGTAATTCTCACAGCACTGAATTCATCCCTTCATTTCCCAAGGCAGAGAAGTAACTTAATTAGCATCTGGTAGACTTGGTAGACTTGGTAGACTTGGGCAGGCTGCCTGAAACATTGATGACTAGACATTACTCGTTCCTTTGAGGGAGTCCTAAAAGCCCTGGACTATTTATCCAAGGGTTCCTTAACTTTAGGAATCTTTTCTCAGCTGGATTCACTGTTATCACTCCTCAGTATCTAACTAACCTTAGGTCCAAAAGTTTCTGGCTCCTTCATAAACAAGACACTAAGCCTAGCTACCAAATACACCCACAAAATGACTCCCCAAATTATCCAATAATCTAGAACTCTAGAAAAAAGTTTTTCTTTGTCTTTGGTCAACATTAAACTGGATAAGCCTAAAGCATATTACTGCTGTTGTCCTGCCTGTGGTTTGAAAAACAGTTATATTTTATTTTTTTTTAATTATACCTAGTAAAGTCATATGAGCCAAGAGATTTCACTTATTAAAAAGAGGGAGAGGGGCAGCTAGGTGGTGCAGTGGATAGAGCACAGGCCCAGGATTCAGGAAGACCTGAGTTCAAATCCAGCCTCAGACACTTGACACTAGCTGTGTGACCCTGGGCAAGTCACTTAACCCTCATTGCCCCGCAAAAAAACAAAACCCAAAAAAACACCCCAAACTTTAAAAAAAAATTGTTTTAAAAAAAGGAGAAAACAGAATCAAATTGCTCTAAATACTGCTACATTTCTATGATTCACCACTTTGCATTCTTATAAGGTTTAAAGGGTGAATAAATTATACAACAATGGAAAATAGTTGAGCATGTTATAACATTTTGTGATTATTTCTATGTTTAAATTCTCAATCTGAAATATCTCTACCTCATATTCAAAACAACTTTGCCTCATAACGATAATTTTTATTTCACAAAAATATATGTCTTATCAGTTTTAAATATCAAAGTTGCTCCAAGACACAACCAGTCTTGTTCTCCTTCTTTGTTCCCCTTCTTGTCCAAAATAAGAAATTCCCTTGTTACAAGACAAGGACCATTGGCTCACTGAACCTGAAGAGTTATTTGATAATAGAAGGAGATTTATTAGCTAAGGAACAGTGTAGTTGGGAGAATATGACATGCAAAAGCTTATAGAAAACATATAGATAGCAGAACAGGCTTAAGGAATTTGTTCCAGTGGTAATGGAAGTAAGTAGCAGTATTTTCTAGCCCTGTGTCCCACGGATTCAGAGATAGCATACGATAGTAGCAATGAGAGTCATCATAAAACATTTGTGGTTCTCCTGCTGGAGTCAGAGGAATTTACCATGAAAGGAGGAAAATGAATAACATCAAAACTGTTCTGTCCAGTCTTGCCTAAAAGTAATAGACTGACTTGTGTTAAATATTACAAGAGAAAACTCCTTCAACCAGGCAAATGGCATAAATACATTTTGAGACAGTCAATTTGTTTAAGGAATAGCATAGGCAAGCTTGTGATCTAACAGGAAGTTTTTCTGCTTGTAGGGTATCAAGCAAAACAAGGAAACTAAATCAGGAGGATCCTGAGGCTGACACAGGACCTTCCAACCCAGAGGGTGATACAGACCCTGAACCAGAAGCTAATATAGCCTTGTACCAAACTGATACAGAGCCTCAGAGACTAATAGAAGACCTAGATGCTAACTGTTAAGGGCTAAAATTCTAACTATTCTGTCTAAAATATCCAATGAGTGGTCGCCAATCAATTACAAGCTTTAGCAAGAGTTAGACTTTTAAGCATTTATTAAGGAGAATAAGAATTTGGTAAAGAGAGAGAAAGGCCTAGATTCCTATCTATTAAAGGGAGAGCACATTTCTAGCTCCCTTCTCCGCCAGCTTCCTCAGGAAAGAGCCCCAGAGTCAGCGCCAGTCTCTTCCTTCCTCCTCCCACTAGTCCGCGTCACTTCCTCCCACCAAAGAAAAGACTCCTGGTCTTGCCCTCAAAGACCTTCGCTTCATGGGCAGAACTCTTCTACAGTAAGTCTCCAGCAGGTGGCGTCATTCCAATCGTTACATAACAAATGCTTAATGAAAGGAAAAGCTCCCAGTTCTAATGCTAATACTTACCTTGGGGGGCTTAGACAATAGAAAGATCCACCAGAGATGCATTTCTAATCTATTTATTGTGAGCCTTCAGGACCACATACATAGGACATATATGGATGGAACCTACAAAACTGTTTTTTAAAAAAAACATACCAGACAGAGTAAAAGTCACATAAGTCAAGAAATTTTACTCATTTAAAATATGGGAAGGGGGTAGGGGAAGATACAAATTGCCCTGGACATTGCTCCATTTCAAAATGGCTGTCATAACTTTATAGTGTTATAGACTTAAAGGTAGAAAGCATTAAGCAACAGTGCAGAAATAATATTAAGGAAATGATGTTAATAATGATCTTGCAATTTAAATATTTACATTATCAAACTTCAATATCTATATTTTACCATTGGAAACATTTTTCCTCTTAAGCATTTGGATGATTTCACAAGAATGTGCTTGTTCTACAAATTCTGATTTGTCGAGGTTGATTCAAGAGAAAGTCAGTTTTATTCTCCATGTATTTTCACTCAAGTCCTGCTTCCTCTTAATTCTCTACTCTGGGGTTCACCCTTGACTTTAACCTGGATTCTGAACCAAAACTGTCATATCTCTTCTTCAGCCAAATATAATAAAGTGCAGAGGTTTTCTGAAAGAAGCCCAACAACAAGGGAAGAAAGATTTGGGAGTGTGAGCTAGAGGAAACATTTGGTTTGTATAATGAAGTGATCCCTGAGACAGAGAAGCAAACTACCTTTCAGGACATATGAATAAATCCTTTTGAATGAATGAACCTTACCATCAATTCTTTTCCCACTCTAGAATTTTTAAATGTTTTTGTTTTTCCTCTTTGCCACAGGAGCATGATGAAGTGCTTTTGGCTGTGTATTTTGGGAGACTGCCTTAAGAAAGAGCAGGGATGATTCAGCTCACTTAGCATGAGGAAAGACCATTTATAAGGCAGAAAAACAGCACCAGCAGCCAACACCCAAGCAATAAATTATAAGGATGGAATTGTAGTTCTCACCAGCTAAACGGTACCTGCTTTCCCAAGTGCTTCTCCCACTCAAAGGTCTTTGTGTTGGTCATAGACACTTGTATTAATAATGTCACAATATGTATGGCTATAACAATGATCAAAGGAGATAGGGAGTGTTTGAGCTGTTGTTGAGAGACATGGAGGGAAGAAGCTTCTCTCTAATTCCTCCAAACACAGTAACTAACAGCCTTTGATGTTTTGAGGAATCCCAGGACGTTTTAGAGGGGAGACTAAGGAGTGGATTCCCCAATCTAAGAACATACTCATCAATTTGGAGACTTAGTTGAGTAGTAAAAGGTGTTGGACTTGGAGTCATGAAGACATGGTTTGGAATACCCTTTGATGCCTCTGATTCTTAATATTTTGTATGATCCTGGGCAAGTCATTTAACCACTTTAAAGCTCAATTGCCTCATCAGTAAAACTGGAACAATAATAGTTATAATACCTACTTCTCAGGGTTGTGAGGATCAAAGGAGATGTTGTGCATAAAGCCTTTTTAAAATGTTTAGCATGTCTAAATCACCCGTAATAAAAGAAATACACATCAGAACAAACTGAAAGTTTCACCTCACTCTCTCAAAATCAGTAAAAATGACCAAAAAATGGCAACAGTCAATGTTAGGGGGGTTGTACACAAATACTTATTGGTAGAGTTGTGAAATGGTACAATCATTTTGGAAAACAATTGGGAATTGTGCCAATGAAGGGACTAAAAAATCCATACCTTTTAAACCAGAGACTCCATCACTGGGTTTATGCCCCATGAAAATTATCAATAAGAAAAAAATTGTCCATTTACTTCTAAATATTTGTAGCAACACTTGTTGCAATACCTCAGAATTGGGGAAAAGGAGATGCCTATTAGCTGCAGAATGGCTTAACAAACTGTTACATGAACGTAATGGAATATCACTGTGCTGTAAAAAAGATATGTGATGAATATGTAGAAGCATGGAAAGATCTACTTGAAGTAATGTAGAGTCAAGCAAGCAGATGTAAAAACAACACACACAGGGCAGCTAGGTGGTGCAGTGGATAGAGCACTGACCCTGGAGTCAGGAGTACCTGAGTTGAAATCCGGCCTCAGACACATAACACTTACTAGCTGTGTGACCCTGGGCAAGTCACTTAACCCCAATTGCCTCACTTAAAAAAAAAAACCAACACACACCATAACTACAACAATGTAAATGGAAAGAACAATGACACACCAAAAAAAAAAATCAAAAGTAAATGTTGTGACAATTGCTCCAAAAAACATCCAAATAGTACCATAGGAAAATGCTTGGAGCAGCAAAACCCACAGAAGAATGTGCTGAAATCATCTTTTAATCAAGAATGGCTTGGAAGAGCAGAAGGAGGGAGCTGCTGTGCTAAGACAGGAGTGGAGCCCAACCCCACAGTCACCCTGACACAGATCCAGTCCCAGGAAGGCCACACCAGAAAAAGAGACCCTCCAGAACCTCTGAATCAGCTGAAGCACCAGTGTTGTCTGGAACTAAGCTCACAGTCTGGTGAAAGGGCTGAGCCCTGGGCAGGGAGGAGACTACAGGGGTCTATGCTGGTGCTGAGGCAGAATTTGGGTTTTTCACCTCTGCTGGAAACCAGGAGGTAGGCTTGAGTAGCAGTGTCCCAGGTGGGGGAGGGGCACAGGCTCATCAGAGCTAATAACCACAACACACAAAGCAGGTTGATTAGCAAGTTGGTCTGGGGTCATCTAAGGACCAGGGTACAAGCCAGGCAAGTGAAGAACCTGCTCCTCCTTAAATCATACCACCTGGGACTTCTGAAGCTTGGGATATTGCATCCTGGAAACAGTGCCCCACTTTAAAGAGCTAAAAGTCAAGTAAAAGAAAGGCAAGATGAGCAGACAAAGGTGAGGACTGCAGAAAGTTTCTTCAGTAACAAGGAAGACCAAGGGGCACCCTCAGAGGAAGATGTCAACATCAGGGCCCCTATATCTAAAGCTTCCAAGAAAAATATGAATTGGTCTCAGGCCATAGAGGCACTCAAATAGGACTTTGGAGATAGAGAGGTAGAGGAAAAAATTGAAAGAGAAATGAGGGCGATGTAGGAAAGACATGAAAAAAAGTCAACAGCTTGAAAAGCCAAATGGAAAAGCTCTCTGATGAAAATAATTGCCTAAAAATTAGGATTGAGCAAATGGAAGCCAGTGACTTTATGAGAAACTAAGACACTATAAAGCAAATCCAAATGAATAAAAAAAAATAGAGGGCAATGTGAAATATCTTCTGGGAAAAACTGCTGACCTGGAAAATAAGTCAAGGAGAGATAGTTTGAAAATTATTGATCTAAAAAAAAAATATTGGTCTACCTGAAAACCATGATCAAGGAAAGAGCTTAGACATCATCTTCCAAAATATTCTCAGGGAAAATTGCCCTGAAATTCTAGAAGTAGAAGCTAAAATAGAAATTGAAAGAATCCACTGATCACCTCCAGAAAGAGATCCCAAAAGGAAAACTCCTAGGAATATTATAGTCAAATTCCAGAGCTCTCAGGTCAAAGAGAAAATATTGCAAGTTACCAAAAAGAAAGAATTCAAGTGCTGTGGAGCCCCAGTCAGGATATCACAAGATCTACTAGCTTCTACATTAAAGGACCGGAGGGCATGGAATATGATATTCCAGAGGGCAAAGGAAATGGGATTACAACCAAGAATCACCTACCCAGCAAAACTCATCATAATCTTTCAGAGGAAAAATGGGACTTTAATGTAAAAGAGGACTTTCAGGTATTTGTGATGAAAAGACCTGAACTGAATGTCAAATTTGACTTTCAAATACAAGGCCCTAGAGAGCAATAAAAAATTGGAGTTGGGGGACATACCTGGGATCATGCAGTGGGTGACTGTCTTGTGTCTGAGGTCAGGCTTTGGCTGGGATCCCCCTGGGTCTAGGGGTGATGCTTTATCCACTGTATCACCTAGCTGCCCCATGATGATATCCTTAGGGTTAAATTGAGGGGTGAGGGGAATGCACTGGGAATGCCTTTCTGGGCAGAGGCAAAATCCTACCTGAAAGAAACAGGAAAAGGCTTATGGAGTGGGGGAAGAGATGGGAGAGGAGCAGGGCAGTAAATGAATTTTACACTCATCAGAAAAGGCTCAAAGTCCTTAAACTCAACGGAGTTGGCTCAAGGAGGAACTAACATACACACCCAACTGGGTGGAGTAATCTATTTAATCTGGGCAGTAAATGAGCCTAACACTCATCAGAATTGGCTCAAAGACCTCAATCTCATTAGAATTGGCTCAGGAGGGAATAATGTACACACTCAATTGGGCGGAGTAATCTCTCTAACCCTGCAGGAAAATAAGGAGGGGAAGGGGATAAAGAGAGAAGGGCAAAAGAAGGAAGGGCAGAGTGGGGCAGGGGACAGGCAGAAGCAAATCCCTTTTGAAGAGTGATAGGATGAAAGAAGATGGATAATAGAATAAATATCATGGGGAAGGGAACAGGATGGAAGGAAAACAGTTAACAACAGTAATCATGAAAAAGAGAAAAGAGAGAAAATTGTACAAAAAATATTTGTAGCAACTCTTTGTGGAGGTTAAGAATTGATAATCAAGGGAATGTCCATCAATTGAGGAATGATGGAAGAAGCTGTGCTATATGATTGTGGTGGAATGGTCTTGTGCTATAGGAAATGACAAACAGGATGATCCCCGAAAAACCTGGAAAGACTAATGAACATCGATGTATAGTGAAGTGAGCAGAGCTGGGAGGACATTGTGCATAGTGACAGCAGTATTGTTCAATAAGCAATTGTGAATGACTTAACTACTCTCAGCAATGCAATGATCCAAGACAATCCCAAGGAACTAATGAGGAAGCTTAGTATCCACCCCCATAGAAAGAACTGATTAAAAAAAAAAAAGAACACTTTTGGATTATACATATATAACCTGGTTGCGATCTTGTGGAGGGGGGAGGAAAGGGAGGGAGGGAGAAAAATTTGGAACTCTAAATCTTGTGAAAATGAATGTTGAAAACTACCCTTACATGTAAATGGAAAAAATGAAATAAATGTTTGTTGCTTAAAAAAGATGGGAGCTAAAGAGTACTGATGTATCTGTCTACTACATATTAAAAGAATTGACCAAATTGTGTAACTATCTTTATCTATCTTACTCGTAGCTGGTATATTGAATTGTGCTTGGAGTCTCCTCACCCTAGATCAGTTATTTGTAAACCTACCAGCTCCCTTTGTTTACTCCTAAGTATAAAAGCAGTACAAAACCCAATCTTTCCAGGGTAACTAATGGCCAGTTTACTATGTTGGGAGAGCTAGCCAGCTCCTGCTGGAACCTCATATGTAATATCGTATGTCCCAAAGAAGAAGAAGAGATCTAAACAGGGGCAGCTAGGTGGCACAGTGGATAGAGTACCGGCCCTGGATTCAGGAGTACCTGAGTTCAAATCCGGACTCAGACACTTGACATTTACTAGCTGTGTGACCCTGGGCAAGTCACTTAACCCCAATTGCCCCACAAAAAAAAAAAACCAACAACAACAACAAAAGAAAGATCTAAGCAACCCCCATAAGAGTTTGGCATCCTTCTTGTAGATGTTTTGTAATGGACCAGAGCATGACAAGTCTATACTTCTTTTTTGTTTTGTTTTGTTTTTTGTTTTGTGGGGCAATGGGAGTTAAGTGACTTGCCCAGGGTCACACAGCTAGTTAAGTGTCAAGTGTCTGGGAATATCCACTGCGCCACCTAGCTGCCAAGCCTATACTTCTTAGACTGCTGTGCAGTAGGCATAGTCCCATTAAATCAAGACTACATTTCTCAGGATCCTAATGCTGGGGTATAGGGGATATAACACCATAAGTATGAAGTGGGAATTCTTGAGAAGAAATGAGGAAGAGAAGAACCCAAGGAGGGCCACACGGAGAAAATGGCTAAACTCAGTGTCTAGAGGAAAGGGGTCCTTACTTGCTGAAGGTGGAGAACCATTCTAGAGGAATCTCAAGTCATAAGAGCCAGTCTGTGGAGCAGGTAATTCTGCAATGAAAATGACAGATACTAAATTTTAGTTGCAGAGATGGAGGTGAAAATAAAGCTTTGCAATAAAGATAGCTAGGTAATCCACTGTTGGTGGAGTTGATGTTCTTCCCATCTCTGTGAAGATCTGCTTTCAATAGGTGATGTGCGCAGATCTGCTTTTAACTGGTGATCTATGGTTTAAGTGGCCATTGTTCTTGTTTGTCCTTTCTTCTCAAAGAGGATCATGATATCAAGGGGTGATCTCTCTAGCTATCTAGATAGCTGTCTCGGCATTTAGATATCTCTCTAGCTATCTACCTATCCCTCTATCTAGATATCTATCTCTTTATCTAGATATCTATCTATGGATGTGGATGTGGATACACACAATGTACATATGTATGTAATTGTATGTGTGTGTATGTATGTATGAGCTAGTTATACCACTGCTAAATACAATGCCTTTTCTACTTCGTTGACCTGGAGATCTCCCCTCCCTAACTGTATTAAAGACAACAGAGGGAGAACACACACACACACACACACACACACACACACAGAGTAATTAACTAAGTCTAAATCCAAAAGATCTCCTTTGATTTCGCCTCCAGGATATTTCTAGGAGAGCCAAGTCTCTGTAGGTAATACAAATTTTTCTTAAGTTCCTTTTCCTACCATGGAGCTCTCCCCAGACAAGAAACTTGCTCTCCACTCCAAAAGGGGCATGCCTTCTGTATCATCCATCTAGATGGCTGCATTACTTTGCCAGTTTGTTTTCACTAGATGGGGTATGAGGAAGGGACAGGACGTGAAAGGGGGTTGGAGTGGGGAAAAGTTGTAAAGGGAAAAAAGGCGAAAGCCAAAAGTGTACCTTTCTACCCGACCAAAGAGTTTTATCCTTTTTCCACCACGAACTTCTGAGTATATTCTTTTGCACCCAACTACAGTCTCTCACACCAAAAACTAAGAAAATACAAACTAACGTTTGTATATTTCGGAGACGAGGTCTCCTACTTGCCTTCCCCTCAGCTGTCTCGCTGGCTTTTTCCTCCCCGAATTTTGTTCTCACCTCCCTCCCCCCCACCCCCTTGCCTGCAGTCAACTCCTTCATTGTCACATTTTAAGAATAGGTCGTTGGCTGCATCGGGCCCGACTTAGAGTTTCGGCCTTTTACACGACTGAGGAGATTGCAGAGAGAAACACTGTTGGGCACCTCTACAAGACAAAAAGGGCTGACATAATGGAAGTTACCCCCTGTTTTAGAGATCTAGCTTTATTTGGTGGTGAACCCAGCACCAGGAATTCAACATTTGATTTGTTCAGAATATGAGGGATAAAAGGAAGAATAGAGTGGTCACACACAGAAAATTCGGACAACCTAGTCTTACCAAAAAAAGAAAAAAAGAAAAGATAAAAAGTCCGGGATTTGAACCCGGGACCTCTCGCACCCTAAGCGCGAAGCATACCCCTAGACCAACAAGCTACAAAGAAAATAGGTCTCTCTTCTCCAAGAAGTATTTTAGAATCACACGTACTACATTTATTCCCTGAGAAATATTGATTTTTTTAGGAATTACTCCCCTGAGGGTTCCTTAAAATTGCTCTTCTCCCCTTCCTTTATTCCTCCCTTCACTTTATACTCACTTGCCCACACCTCCTTCATGGTCCTTTATACACCTTTCACCATTGCTCTCACTCTGGAAAGATCATTAATGCACATTTCAATCTCCTGCAGTACAGACACAAGGACCCTGGATACCTTCTGTCCTCTCTCTCCAACAAGCCTGCCCCGGAAATACGCGCTTAGCAAATTCTGACCCCCCCCCCCCCAAACTGATACAAAGGAACAAGAGCAACCACCACCAGAACCCACCCGTAGCCCCACAAGGTCAGTCAAACTTACACGCTTCTTTCCAACTACCTCTACCTCAACCTCGCTCATCACCATGGATTATCAGGTAACTGGCAAGACCTTTCAAACAATACAGACGGAAACGGGATCAAAGTCAAACGATACGTCGCTCCCCCTTGACCATTGTTTCTTCAATTAGTGAACCACACTAACGCTTCTCTCCTTCTATACCTCCCACCTCCCTCCTATCTAAACCTTCAATCATTCCCTAGGACTTGACTATCCCGCTTGGGATGATTTCAGTGTGAGTCCTTTAAGTCAATGTATGGTTTTTCAGATCACGAGTAAGCTACTGGGTTCACCTTGGCGGCTTAAGGAGATGGCAGGACAAGAGGGCTCCCGAGTCAGCCAGGCTGGCCAGTGGGATTCCTGTCTACATTTTGTCGACACTAGTCGAGGATCACAGATCTATATCGAGAGCTGGCAATGATCTAAAAGGCCATCCAGTTCAGCCCCCTTTCTCTCTTTAGAGGTGAGGAAACTGAGGTTTAGATTAGTTAAGTGACTTGCCTAAGGCATCTTATTCATCTCTTCACATCACATTCAAGTCAACCAGCTTTCAACTCTCCCAAGTCAAATTCTATTTATCTCTCTGGACCTGTGAGTAAATTCTTGTGCAACACAAAGTCCTTAAAAACCTGAAATTTTCCAAAGTCAATATAGTCCACGCTAATTTTTCAGCGAAGAAGTGACAGTTCTCTCGTGGGTATCTTATCGGCTCTCTCTCTCTCAATAAACATTTTTATTTAAACTTTTGAGTCCCAATTCCCCCCCCACACACACACACACACACTCCTCCTTTCCCTCCCCTCTCCCAGAGGCGGTAAGCAAACGGATATAAATATATACAAGTACTATTATGTAAAACATCAATATATTAGTCGTCTTGTATAAGACGACTCGGAGAAAAGAAAAAAAAACTTCAAAAATAGCATGTTTCAGTCTGTATTTAATCAATATCAGTTCTTTCTCTGGAAGTGGATAGTATGCTTCATCATTATTCCTTGTCTTGGATCATTGTATTGCTGAGAATAACTAGAAATAAAAATAATTGCTAGAAATTTATATAGCTTTTAAAAGGTTTGCAAAGCACATATTACAAATAGAATATTGCTAGATCCTCATAACAACCCTGGGAGGCATTTGCTATTATTATTCCCATTTTACAAATAAGGAAACTGAGGCAGGCAGCGCTTAGGTGACTTGTCCAGAGTCACACAGCTAGTAAATATCTGAGGCTGAACTGAAACTCGGATCTTTCAGATTCCCCTTTCATTGCTTCATCTCAGCACAACTGAGCTTTTTTCCCCCCAGCCCATTTTTGATTGTGGAGTCTGATAGATTGGAACCTACATCAATTATGATTATGAAATTCTATTCTTCATACTTATCCGCTATCCACCCGGAGGTGGATTCCCTTTGAGTTTAGGGGGGAAAATGCACCCCAATCTCACAGACATGCACCACAGATCCATCAAATACTAAAGTAGCACCTGGAATCTTAATGGATAAAGAACAAAGAAAAATCAACTGTTCCTGTAATGCTTTCTTGAGGGAAAAGCCAAGGGTGGGCTCCATAGCTCAGGGGTTAGAGCACTGGCTCTGTAAACTAGGGGTCTGAAGTTCAAGTCTTGCTGGGGCCTTTGCTTACAGGGTTTTTACTCTCTCTTGCACTTTAGAAGTGAAAGGTTAGGGAATGAGAAAGGGATAGAATTTGGAATTCAAAACTTTAAATAAATAAACAAAAAAGTAAAAGGTTCACTCCAACTTCCTTCATTAGGAGTTCGAAGTCATCCCCCTTCCACGGTATAATTACACATCTCTTCTGAGAAAACCTCTTCTTTCATTCCTGAAACAAAGCCCTGATACTGTCACTCTGAAGCAAGGTGATAGTCTGTCTCTACTGTGCCCTTGTTTGCCACCACATTTGGAGTGCTGTCTTTGATTTCAATTCAATTCAATAAACACCTATGAAGTACCTAGACCTTTCTACTTCCTCAATCCTACTTCTCCTTGTTTCCTCTGAAGCCTTTGAAATTGCCAGTAAAACCCTGTTCTCCCTTAAGTTTTCGAAGCACTAATCTCTCCTTGTTTACCTCCTCCCTATCTGACTGCTCTTTCTCTGTCTGCTCTACTTGATCTTCCTCAAGATTAAGTCTTCTAAACTTAGGTGTACCTGAAGACTCAGTCCTAGGGCTTCTTCTCCCTGTATGCCTTAGCTTCTTAGGTAGGTTGCTTCTTGGTGGATTGCGAATCCATATGGGCTTTATAAGTGAATGTGGGGGGTCTTGAAATTTTTGGCAACAGTAAAAGGTGTAAGGAATTAATTGTGATTTGGGGTTTTCATAACCTTATCTTTGTTTCATTATAGTCAGACTAAAAAATGTAAGCTTAGAAGCCTAAGAGAAGATGGGTGTGTACTTTGGGAGATAATTGAACAAACAAGAGGAACTCTGACCATAGGGAACATTTATTGAAACTAAGTAACTAAGCCTCCCATAGTAGCTCCCCCACACCTACATGGGCCTGGCCAGATTATAATGGGGACAGCCCATGTGGGTGTGCTGAGCCAATTGGAGACTCAGCATGGCTAAGAACTGCCCCTTCTGGTGGGAGAGACAGTTAGAGGCAGTTGGAGTTTGAGGAGAAAGTGTTCTGAAAGAGACTGGAAGGAAGGTAGGAACAGTTAGAGGAGCTGTTGGTGTTTGACCTTGGGACCAAAACAGAAGAGACTACACAGCTAATTCTCATTTGAGCTACAGATTTCCAGAGGTGGTGAGTTTGTGTTTTTGAGGCAAAGTTAGCTCTTTGGAGCTAGCTGGGCTAGAGGCAGGTTGGGGTGCCTGGGACCTTTTTACCCCAGAGATTTAAATTATTTCTCATTGTCCCTAGCTCAATAATCTCACTTGTGTTTTAAATTTGTTCCCATTAATAAACATGTTTTGTTTTGGAAAGAGGCTGTTTCTTTTCTCACCCCAATACTATGGTGAGCCGCCCAATTAACTTTCCCATACTAAATTTGGCCCTTACAAAGGTTATGTATATCTATTCATATACCTATACATCTGGATTGGGTGAAAATTTCTTGGGTGAAAAGGGGTCGGAAGTGGAAAAAGTTTGAGAAGTTCTGCTCTATATGACTTCACTATATATTTCTCCCTAAACCCTCCTGGATCCTACCTTCCTTACTATTGTAGAGGACATCACTATGCTCCTAGTCTCACAGGCTCACTACCTAGTCATTCTGGATGCCTCTCCATCTCTCAATTCCCCCTGCACCCCAAATATCCAAGCTATTGCCAAGGCCTGTCTATTTCACCCTTGTAACATCTGTCAAAAATGCCTCCTTCTCTCCTTTGACACTGCCACCACTCTAGTTAGTGCAGCCCACTACTAGATTTGCCTGCCTTGAGTCTCTCCCCACTCCAATACATCCTCCATTTAGTCACTTGGGTAAGTTTTCCTAAAGCAAAGTTCAGTTCATGTCACACCCCCTCTGGCTTCCCCCCAACCTCCACCTCAATAAATTCCAGTAACCTCCTGTTGCTTCCAGGATCAAATGCAAAATCCTCTGACTTTCAAAGTTCTTCATGACTGAGGACCTGTCCTACGTATCCAGTCTACTTACACCTCACTCCCCAACAAAAACTCTTAGATCCAGTGACAATGGCCTCCTGTCTGTTCCATGAAGTCTCAGATCCTAGCATTCTCTCTGGCCAGCCCCTATTCTTGGAATACTCTACTTCCTCCCCTCTGACTACTAACTTCCCTGGCTTCCTTTAAGTCCCAGATAAAAATCCCACCCTCTACAGGAAACCTCCAACCTCTCTTAATTCCAGTACCTCACCTCCATTAATTATTTCCTATTTATACTGCATATAGCTTGCTCCATATAGATTTGGTTGCATGTTCTCTCCTGTTATATTCTAAGTTCCTTGAGGACAAGGACTGTCTTTTGTTTCTCTTTGTATCCGAAGAACTGAGCAAAGCTGCACGTAGTAGGTGCTTAACAAATGTTTATTGATTGACTGGGAAGGTGCTGACTTACACTGATGATGGGAACCTCCTAGCCCTGGAATCCTCTATACCAGAGACAAAAATGAAAGTGTGCTGGCCCCCAAAGAGGTTTAACTTCATCGGAATCTCCCCTTCTCTCTTGCAGCGAATAGTTCTGTTCTTGGGACATCCGGTGCCTTACAGGTTCTGGCCACCTCTAACCCAACTAAGACTTTGGGTGTGATTAAGAGAATCATTTTAAATGGAAAGAAATAGGAACGAGGTGGGAAGTGAATTGGGCACAGAGACGGGGAAAAAGAAAAGCGTTGGGAAGCAATTTGAAAAGGAAGGCATGTGAACGAGCCCTGTTTGTTTTGCAACGGGTCGAAATGTTTTCGCAGAGTTGAAGGCAGCAGAAAGAATGCGATCAGGACGAGTTGGGTGCGGGGTGACGCTGCGGGAATCGGAAGTGAGCTGCTGTTGGCAGCTTCCTGAGACTGTTCTTTCCCCCCTCTCTTTTTATTATTCTTCCCTCCACCTTACACTCACTTGACCACACCTCCTTCATCGAACACCACAAACCTTTCACCATCTCTGCCACTCGAGAAAGGACACATGCACACTCCAATTTCCTGCACCACAGACAAGAGGACCTTGGGCGGTTTTCATTCCTCCTCTCCAACCTCCACAATGCCTGGCTTCCCGGAAACACGCGCAATAGCAACTAGCACATGCACCCACCGTAAGCCCAGGTTCAGGCAAGCTTACACCCAGCTCTACTTCGATCCCACTTACTACAAAGGTTTATTATTATTTTTTTTAATTTTATAGGAATATTCTGGCGACGCTTTGGCTGTTGTTTCTTCAGTTAGTGAATCAAGCTGTCATTTCTGTCTTTCATTTCCTCCCCCACTCCTTCTGCTTAAACTCCCAGTCATTCTCAGACTTAACTGTCCCACGCGGATGATTTCTGCGTCACCTTAAGCCAATGTGTTGTTTTCCAGATCGTGGGTAGGAAAATGCATCGCTTTGGGGGCTTAAGGAGACCCTGACGCTCAGGGGATGACAGGACTAAAGGGCTCCCCAGTCTTCCTGACTGGCCCCTGGGAATCCTATCTACATTTGTCTATACTTGTCCACACTGGTTTAGGATCATAGCTCTAGATCGAGAGCTAGCAGAGATTTCAAAGGGCATCTCATTCAGCCTCCCCTCTCTCTTTATAGATGAGGAAACAGAGGCCCACGTGGGTTAAATGACTTGCCCAAGGCATTGCCATCTCTTCATGCTCCACACTGCACACTCAAATGGGTTTTCATCTCCCCTAAAGCAAGTTCTATTTATTTCTCTGGATCTCGTCAGGCTCTTCTTGTCCAAAACTGAGACCAAGGTAACCTAGAATTCCTAAAGTCAATATAATCCACGCTGACTTGCAGTGAAGAAGTGATAGTTCTCTGTCAACATCGTACGGGGTGCTCTCTTTTAAAACGCTGCATGCAGTACTTTCAAGGTTCGCAAAGCACATTAAAGACATTATATCGTTAAATCTTCATAACTCTGCTTTTATTATTCCCCTTTTACAAACAAGGAAACTGAGGCAAATAGAGGTCAAAGTCACCTGTGCAGGGTCACACAGGTAGTAAGTGCCTGAGACTGGACTGAAACTCAGTTAGTTCTTCCTCACTCCAGTCTCAGTGCTCTATTTACTGAACAACCGAATTGTTTTTTTCAGTCCCCTACTGATTTGGGAGTCTGAAGGACAAGAACCCACCTCAAGACCCCCTGCTATGACCCTGGCATTTCGAAGTTGTTTTGGGGACGAGAACATCGTCCGACTTGGGACTGGGTCCTTACTGGACACTTCAGTCTGGATGAAGCAAAGTTTGTCTAGCTCTGGCCGAGTCATTCCCAGAAAACATTCTGAGTTTAGGAAAGGAGATAAAACCACAGTGAAGAGAGGAAATCTAGTGGAGATCTTGCAGTGGAGGGTGCCGCGTGAGAAGGGTGGTCGGCGTTGCTAGTGAGCCTTCTGAATGTAGTCGCTTCCCAGTTGTTTTCTAATTCAGTTACGAAACGCTACTCTTGGCGGTTTTCTGCACCCTGCTGAGCTGTGGATTTTTTTTGACGACGAGTACAAGGAAGCGAATGGATCCAGCTTTGTATCCTTACCCTGCAAAGCCAAGCAAAAAGAGGAATAGCGGGTAGGTAACAGATGAGAATGCAGAAAACTGGGGCGTTCCTGGAATGCTGCCTTAAGAAGCCCTGTGTACGCGGGCTCCATAGCTCAGGGGTTAGAGCACTGGTCTTGTAAACCAGGGGTCGCGAGTTCAAATCTCGCTGGGGCCTTCTCCTATAACGTTTTTACTTGCTCTTGTTCTTTAGAAGTGAAAGGTCCACTCTAAAGATTATGTATACCTATTTAATATACCCGGCGTCCGGTAAAAATTTATCGAGAGCAAAGGGGGTCGGCAGTGGAAAAACTTTGAGAAGCGCTGCTCTATACAACTTCCCTAGGTGATCTCAGCAGCTCCCACGGATTTAATTGCCATCTCCATGCTAATGATCCTCAAATCTATCTATTCTTTCCCAGTCTCTCTGTTGGCCTCCAGTTTCGAATTGCCTGCCTGATCAGACATTTCAAACTGGATGTAGAGTAGCCATGATAAACGGAATTCTTCAGAAATGGGGCTTCTTATATTTCTCCCTACGGTCCTTATTACTGTAGAGGACAATACTATGCTCCTTAGTCCCTCAGGCTCACTACCTAGTCATTCTGAATTCCTCTCTGTCTCTCACGGCCTACCCCTACCCCCCCCCCCCCCCATATCCAAACTGTTGCCAAAGCCTGTCGATTTCCCGGAGAGTTGAAGAAGGCAGGGAGGGGAAAGAATGCGGTCAGGACAAGTTGGGTGCCGGGTGGCGCTGCGGGAATCGGAAGTGAGCTGCTAGCAGTGGGCAGCGAGAAATGAAGCCAGACACCTTCCGCGTGGCGAAGGTGGAAAGCGCTTAGACTGCGGCTGGGAGCAGGTGGGAAGGGCGTTCCGAAGCCAAGCGTGCCAGATGGCATAATTTCCTTGGTTCAGGAGAAGGCAAGAAAAGATGTAGTGCCAACCAGTCCTCCTTCTATAAAAGAAGACGTGGGGCAAGGTCTCTCCGTACACCCTTCGATAGCTCAGTTGGTAGAGCGGAGGACTGTAGAGGTGACTCTTCCTAGGTATCCTTAGGTCGCTGGTTCGACTCCGGCTCGAAGGAGGTGCTTTCTGTTTTGGACACCGGTCGCACAACTGGAGACCTTCTCAGGAACCACCAGTCTTCTCCAACGGTCATACACACACCGAGAACGAAAGGCACCCTACCTGTGAGCAACCCTTCAGCCGCCCGCGCCTTTCCGATGCTCGCCAAAGGAGCATTCCCAGCCCGCGTTCCCCCCACCGCCACCCCTTGCTGCACCTTCTTCTACTAGAGGACCAACCGCTTCCTGACTCTTCCCCAAAGGGCTAACTAACCTTCGCTGCATTGCACTGCTTTGCGTTGATCTGGAGACCAGCTAGTTAGTCTGTCTGCTCAACCTTACTCAAGTGATGCTCAAGTGAGGATCGCAGAAGTTAACTTAGAGTTGCTGAGAGACTGGGCGTCAACTTGAAACCTGGACCTTGTGGTGTACAAGGCCGATTTTAGAAAGACGGGAAAGCGAGCACTCTGGTGGATACTTATTTTTGTCCTAACCATCGACATGCATGCATGCATGCGTGTGTGTGTGTGTATGCATGCGTGTATGTTGATAGCAGTAAGGACCAAGATTGTTTCCATGAGAGTGGTTCTCTCTCCTTCTTTAAGATACTTGGAGACTCCATTCTTAAATTAGGCCAAGCTGTGGGCTCCAGCGGAGAATTTCCCTGCATGTGCAAGAAATGCACAGGTATTTGTGAAGAAAGAATGGAAGGAAGAGAAGACATAAGATAGGAAAGTTTGAAGGAAAGGGGAGCGGGGAGAACGAATTAAAGAAAGGGGGGGGGTAGTTTCTGTAGATGCAGAGAATGAAAGGAAAAACCGAACCGAACCCAAACCAGGGCCCGGACGAGACTTTCCCGCACTTTTCAGGTAGTCGCTGTGGAGCCGGCTTAGTATACCCCCTTCGATAGCTCAGCTGGTAGAGCGGAGGACTGTAGAGGCTAACTCTGTGGTGATCCTTAGGTCGCTGGTTCGATTCCGGCTCGAAGGAGAGGTAGGAGCCCATTTTAAGCTATTCTCTTTACAGAAACGTTGAAAAGCGTCCAAGGAGTAATTCGCTGGGCCACTTTGTCTACCTAGCTCCCAGAGACCTCTGATACTTGGAAGGGAATGCAGTCTAGTTCTGCAAGAAGTCCGTAGTTCTGCAAGAAGAGAGAGTTGCGAGGTGCTGCCTCAACACATTGAACTGAAGCAGGTCAGAGATATGGACTCTGCCAAGTAGAACAATTCCGTTTTCCTCGCAACTCTTCTTGCCTGGCAAACAGTAGCCTGGCATCCTATCTATTCTCCTTTGAGAGTGTCCCAGATATCTCTCTCTGACTCTGTGGTGTGCACTATTTTAATGTGCAATTTGAATGAAAATGTGCAATTTGAATGAAAATTTGAAAATGCATTCCGAGAACTGCGTATGGGAACTATGGATGACAGCGTTTCGATTGCTAAGGTTTTTATTTCCTGAAACAGTGAGTTGAATGTAATACCACGAGTTTCGCGTCCCCCATCCCCCCCAAGAAGCGAAGTGCTCTTTTCTGTTCATTCTAGGGATTTCTATATTAAAAAGAGAGAGAGAGAGAGAGAGAGCTGGGATGATTCAGCTCATTCAAGAAAGGACTCTTTCTTTATAAGGCAGAAAAACAGGATCTGCAGGAATACATACAGGCCAACAAGTTGAAGAGTAGAATGTAGTTCTCAACAGCTTATTGTTCTCTTGTTTCCCGAGTTAGTATCTTTCCAAATTAGTCACAGACACTTATATCACAACACAGCGTCAGACAATGGCAGTGGTTGCGGGAGGTAGTAAGTGCATGAACTACTGAAAGACTTGACAGGAAAGAGACTTTTGCCCAGTTTGTCCAGGCACTAGTAACTAAACTTTGGATGAATCCCAGGGCCTTTTAGAGGGCAGATGAGTGAATTTCCAGTACATCAAGCTGGATACTTAGTTGAGTAGCAGAAAGAATACTGGACTTGGAGTCATGAAAACATTGCTTGGAATGTTGCCCGTGATACTAGTTGGGATGATTCTGGAGAGTTAACCTCTCTGAGCCTCAGTTCGTTCATCAATAAAATGGGGAAGTAATGCCTGCAAAACCAAACACATCGGTATTGTAATACCTAAGATACTAACCTCACAGATATTATTGTCCCCACTTTACGGATGAAGAAATGAGGCTAAGAGGGGTTGTCAGCTGCCAAGGGTCACACAACTAGTGACTATCACGAGGATGTAATTACATTTAAAGGAGGTGGTGTGTGTAAAGCCTTTGCAAACTTCTTTATCGATGGAAGGAGCACACATATAGATGAGATCCCAGACGCATTGCAGTCTCTTGCAGGGTTTCGTGGAGTTCAGACCGAAACACACAAATGGGCACTTCAGGGAAGCAGGAAGAGTTGGTTTAATGGGATCCAGTCCAGGAAATTCAACGTTCAATTTGTCAGGATTTGGGTAATAAAGGGGAGGGTAGAGACGCAACATGCGGATAACTGGGGTGGATGATTGGATAGGTCCACTACCCAAGAAAGTCAAAGAGAAAGTTCATACGGCCACTCGTATCCTTCCAAAAAAGGTTCGTTCGTTCGTGGCCCTAGACCAAAGAGCTGGGGAAACCCGGGAAGCTTCGCCCTGGAGAATTTTAAAGCACACATAATCTACTACTGTTCTTCCCTGGAGCCCTTTGTGTCTATAAGATGCCACTTCCGAAAGATTCCCTAAAACTTCTCTTTTCTCCCTAAAACTCTCTTCTTCTCTCTTTCCTATATTCCTCTCTACATCTTATCACTTTTCCAAATGTTCGTCGCACGGCCTAGTAATTTTACAACAGGTTCTCAGACATACTGGCCGTTAGAGGTCATCTAATCCAATTTCCTCAATTTAAAATGACCAAATGGAAGGCCAGTTAGGGTAATCTACGTGCCCTGGTGCACACAGAGTAGGGCAGGAACCTGAAAGGTCCAGTGAGATAAATAGGACTTGCTCTCAGGAAGCTGAAAATGGTTTAGTGGGAGTATGGAATGCGAGTAGATCAAGATGTCTTGACTTGACTGTCCTAGGCCTCTGTTTCCTCGTTTGTAAAGTGAAGCGGTGGTCTCTAAGGTCCCTACCAGCACTCGATGTAGATTTAATGATGTTAGACTAGTATGGATCAGCGTAGACAGGAGTCCCAAGGGCCAGCTTGCCTGACTTGGGAGCTCTCCTGTCCTGCAGCCCTTGAGGGTTGGGGTCTCCTTTAAGCCTCCAGGGTAATCCGGATCTAGAAAACTTCACGTGGGTTTAAGGTGCTCCACTGAAATCATCCTGGGCGGGATAATCAAATCACAGAGAATGAATGGAAGTTTAGGTAGGATAGATAGGGTAGGGGAGAGGGAGACGAAAAGAGAGTTCAGGGTAAGAAGAAGTGAGAGTCTGATCCACTCTTTGAAGTCAGTGGACGAGCTTTCGGTAGGCTTTAAGCCTATACAGTTTACGTTTATCTGTGTGTTTATGGAGGGTGTGAAGAGTCATCAGAATTATCTAATAATCTTTGTGAATGGAGTTGAGGTAGAAGTAGTTGAGGGTTGGGGGTGAGGAAGAGAGTAAGCTTCTCTGTCCTTGTGGGGTTAATACTGGGAGGAGGCTGCTCTTGTGTTTTTGTAACAATTACAGATGCCAGGTTTGCTAAGCCCCTGTTTCTGAGGTAGGCACTGTGAGGGGAGGGAAGAGTCCAGGGTCCCTACGTAGGTGTTGCAGAAGATGGGAGTGTGAGTCTGTGACTTTTTCAGAATGGGAGCTATGGTGAATGTTGTGTAGTGGTCTTAAGGGGGTGTGGCAAGGGGAATTAAACTGGACTGAAGAATAATGGAAAGGGGGGGAGAAGAACACTTATGAAGAACTCATTCTGTGTAATGTCTTCAAAATAAAATTCCCCAAGAACAGTAGGCTATTCATCTTCTCAAAAGCTTCCGAAGAAATATTATTGTCATAGAAGTGGCTCGTTGGTCTAGGGGTATGATTCTCGCTTTGGGTGCGAGAGGTCCCGGGTTCAAATCCCGGACGAGCCCACATTTTTGTGGGATTAATTTCTTCTCCCAATTGCAGAGAAAGAATTTAGCAGGACACAGTAATCGAAGAGGATTTCTAAAAGTTGCATTCTATGGGTCATCTCTCTATCCTCCTCTGTTTCTAAAATCCTGAAACAGGGATCGGTAACTTCCCTTTGAATTTGGTGGTGCTTACCAAATAAAGCTAGTAAACAGGCGGTGTTTTTCCATTATGCCAACCCTTTTCTGCCTTCCAACAGTGTTCATCCGTATTTCTATCTGGGCTGCATTCAATTGAGTAAGAGGTTGAAATTTGGAGTTTGCTGCAGCCTAAAAGAGCGCCAGCTTCTACTCAGTCTAAGTCTAGACTCACCCATCATCTCCTATTTTACTATCCTATTATTTTACTCGAAGATGATTTCACTCTCAAATGCTTAAACGGATAATTTGTGCCCGACCTGTGGCAGAACTTTCTGATCAGCCATAGTCCAGCACTCTGTACCTTGACCCCAACATCTTGATATCATTAGTCCTCTTCAAGTAAGAAGGATGGACAACAGCAACAAAGGAAAGTTCAGAGACTTTTCAACATTTTTATAGACTTGCAACACTGATGTAGAAAACGCGACCTCGACCAGGGCTTCTTAAACCTTTTCCACTCACGACCCTTTTCGCCCGAGAAATTTTTACGGGACCCCTGGTATATAAGTGTATAAAATAGGTACGGTATACATAAACTTTTACTGTTGCTAAATTTTTCGCGACCTCCACATTCAGTTAGGCGATCACATATGGCGTCGCGACTCACAGCTAAAGAAGCTTTGACCTAGACGACGGTGGGACTCAGCTAGCACAAATGCTAAATTGATGCAGCACCTCCTGGAGTCTTCCACTCTTCAGAGTACATCACTTCCCCTTCAAAGATTCACCATGATTGTTTTTTCCCCATTTAATTATTCAATTTACTTATTTTTAACATTCATTTAAATTTTTTTAGTTCCAAATTCTCTCCTTTCTCCTGTTTCTCCTCCACCTATTGAAAACGCAAGCGATGATATCAGTTATACACGAAATTGATGCTTTTTTAATTGAATCACTCAGACTCATCACCTCAATGCTTCCATTGATGTCGTCTCCATTTTTCCAAGTTCCCCGCAACTTAACTAGTGCCCTCTGAAAAACCGGCTGCTTTGGATTTAATTTGTTCTAATCCTTCTCCTAGAATTCAATTTTAGAAGACTTTGGATGCAAGACTTGACTCTTGAAAGAGCAGCCTAGGGGTAGGTCTGAGAAATCCCTTCCGCACCTAACCTATGGCTTCTTTTCCCTTCTAGTATAGGAAGTCTCACAGCTTTTGCAGACTTCGAGTGAGAAAGATTTGTTCAAAAGAGGTTGCTACCTCTCCTTCGAGCCGGAATCGAACCAGCGACCTAAGGATCACCACAGAGTTAGCCTCTACAGTCCTCCGCTCTACCAGCTGAGCTATCGAAGGGGGTATACTAAGCCGGCTCCACAGCGACTACCTGAAAAGTGCGGGAAAGTCTCGTCCGGGCCCTGGTTTGGGTTCGGTTCGGTTTTTCCTTTCATTCTCTGCATCTACAGAAACTACCCCCCCCCCTTTCTTTAATTCGTTCTCCCCGCTCCCCTTTCCTTCAAACTTTCCTATCTTATGTCTTCTCTTCCTTCCATTCTTTCTTCACAAATACCTGTGCATTTCTTGCACATGCAGGGAAATTCTCCGCTGGAGCCCACAGCTTGGCCTAATTTAAGAATGGAGTCTCCAAGTATCTTAAAGAAGGAGAGAGAACCACTCTCATGGAAACAATCTTGGTCCTTACTGCTATCAACATACACGCATGCATACACACACACACACGCATGCATGCATGCATGTCGATGGTTAGGACAAAAATAAGTATCCACCAGAGTGCTCGCTTTCCCGTCTTTCTAAAATCGGCCTTGTACACCACAAGGTCCAGGTTTCAAGTTGACGCCCAGTCTCTCAGCAACTCTAAGTTAACTTCTGCGATCCTCACTTGAGCATCACTTGAGTAAGGTTGAGCAGACAGACTAACTAGCTGGTCTCCAGATCAACGCAAAGCAGTGCAATGCAGCGAAGGTTAGTTAGCCCTTTGGGGAAGAGTCAGGAAGCGGTTGGTCCTCTAGTAGAAGAAGGTGCAGCAAGGGGTGGCGGTGGGGGGAACGCGGGCTGGGAATGCTCCTTTGGCGAGCATCGGAAAGGCGCGGGCGGCTGAAGGGTTGCTCACAGGTAGGGTGCCTTTCGTTCTCGGTGTGTGTATGACCGTTGGAGAAGACTGGTGGTTCCTGAGAAGGTCTCCAGTTGTGCGACCGGTGTCCAAAACAGAAAGCACCTCCTTCGAGCCGGAGTCGAACCAGCGACCTAAGGATACCTAGGAAGAGTCACCTCTACAGTCCTCCGCTCTACCAACTGAGCTATCGAAGGGTGCACGGAGAGACCTTGCCCCACGTCTTCTTTTATAGAAGGAGGACTGGTTGGCACTACATCTTTTCTTGCCTTCTCCTGAACCAAGGAAATTATGCCATCTGGCACGCTTGGCTTCGGAACGCCCTTCCCACCTGCTCCCAGCCGCAGTCTAAGCGCTTTCCACCTTCGCCACGCGGAAGGTGTCTGGCTTCATTTCTCGCTGCCCACTGCTAGCAGCTCACTTCCGATTCCCGCAGCGCCACCCGGCACCCAACTTGTCCTGACCGCATTCTTTCCCCTCCCTGCCTTCTTCAACTCTCCGGGAAATCGACAGGCTTTGGCAACAGTTTGGATATGGGGGGGGGGGGGGGGTAGGGGTAGGCCGTGAGAGACAGAGAGGAATTCAGAATGACTAGGTAGTGAGCCTGAGGGACTAAGGAGCATAGTATTGTCCTCTACAGTAATAAGGACCGTAGGGAGAAATATAAGAAGCCCCATTTCTGAAGAATTCCGTTTATCATGGCTACTCTACATCCAGTTTGAAATGTCTGATCAGGCAGGCAATTCGAAACTGGAGGCCAACAGAGAGACTGGGAAAGAATAGATAGATTTGAGGATCATTAGCATGGAGATGGCAATTAAATCCGTGGGAGCTGCTGAGATCACCTAGGGAAGTTGTATAGAGCAGCGCTTCTCAAAGTTTTTCCACTGCCGACCCCCTTTGCTCTCGATAAATTTTTACCGGACGCCGGGTATATTAAATAGGTATACATAATCTTTAGAGTGGACCTTTCACTTCTAAAGAACAAGAGCAAGTAAAAACGTTATAGGAGAAGGCCCCAGCGAGATTTGAACTCGCGACCCCTGGTTTACAAGACCAGTGCTCTAACCCCTGAGCTATGGAGCCCGCGTACACAGGGCTTCTTAAGGCAGCATTCCAGGAACGCCCCAGTTTTCTGCATTCTCATCTGTTACCTACCCGCTATTCCTCTTTTTGCTTGGCTTTGCAGGGTAAGGATACAAAGCTGGATCCATTCGCTTCCTTGTACTCGTCGTCAAAAAAAATCCACAGCTCAGCAGGGTGCAGAAAACCGCCAAGAGTAGCGTTTCGTAACTGAATTAGAAAACAACTGGGAAGCGACTACATTCAGAAGGCTCACTAGCAACGCCGACCACCCTTCTCACGCGGCACCCTCCACTGCAAGATCTCCACTAGATTTCCTCTCTTCACTGTGGTTTTATCTCCTTTCCTAAACTCAGAATGTTTTCTGGGAATGACTCGGCCAGAGCTAGACAAACTTTGCTTCATCCAGACTGAAGTGTCCAGTAAGGACCCAGTCCCAAGTCGGACGATGTTCTCGTCCCCAAAACAACTTCGAAATGCCAGGGTCATAGCAGGGGGTCTTGAGGTGGGTTCTTGTCCTTCAGACTCCCAAATCAGTAGGGGACTGAAAAAAACAATTCGGTTGTTCAGTAAATAGAGCACTGAGACTGGAGTGAGGAAGAACTAACTGAGTTTCAGTCCAGTCTCAGGCACTTACTACCTGTGTGACCCTGCACAGGTGACTTTGACCTCTATTTGCCTCAGTTTCCTTGTTTGTAAAAGGGGAATAATAAAAGCAGAGTTATGAAGATTTAACGATATAATGTCTTTAATGTGCTTTGCGAACCTTGAAAGTACTGCATGCAGCGTTTTAAAAGAGAGCACCCCGTACGATGTTGACAGAGAACTATCACTTCTTCACTGCAAGTCAGCGTGGATTATATTGACTTTAGGAATTCTAGGTTACCTTGGTCTCAGTTTTGGACAAGAAGAGCCTGACGAGATCCAGAGAAATAAATAGAACTTGCTTTAGGGGAGATGAAAACCCATTTGAGTGTGCAGTGTGGAGCATGAAGAGATGGCAATGCCTTGGGCAAGTCATTTAACCCACGTGGGCCTCTGTTTCCTCATCTATAAAGAGAGAGGGGAGGCTGAATGAGATGCCCTTTGAAATCTCTGCTAGCTCTCGATCTAGAGCTATGATCCTAAACCAGTGTGGACAAGTATAGACAAATGTAGATAGGATTCCCAGGGGCCAGTCAGGAAGACTGGGGAGCCCTTTAGTCCTGTCATCCCCTGAGCGTCAGGGTCTCCTTAAGCCCCCAAAGCGATGCATTTTCCTACCCACGATCTGGAAAACAACACATTGGCTTAAGGTGACGCAGAAATCATCCGCGTGGGACAGTTAAGTCTGAGAATGACTGGGAGTTTAAGCAGAAGGAGTGGGGGAGGAAATGAAAGACAGAAATGACAGCTTGATTCACTAACTGAAGAAACAACAGCCAAAGCAGAGTGAGATATGGCTTGACTTTGGGCCTGTGTGATTTTCTAGTATCTCTGTTGAATTGGGTGAAATATATAATAAACCCTGGTGGTAAGCAACAGCCTCGGAAGCTGGGAGCCTCAGCAAAGACTTCCTGCCAGCCATCCTGAGACAGCCTGCTTCTCATGTCTTGACATAAGGCTATAACTTTCCAACTTCAGCTACAGTGATAGCTAAGTTTGGAAAGAAACAAAAAGAAATCCCAGCTACACCTTCTAAAAAAGGATTTACTAGTGTGTCATTTTTGTTTTGTTTTCTTGGTTTTGGGTGGTGGTGTCTCATTATTTGCTCTCCAATTAACAACAAAAACAACAAAACATCAAGAGCAGCAACAACAGCAGAGGACAAAGAAAAGTCAATCAGGAGCTCCTAGTGTCATGACCTGGATGGATGACCAAAACAATCATGAAGAATGCTATGGATCCTTTAAAGACTATGTTACCTCTGCAAAATTTCTTCTTTATCTCGGCAATTCTCTATTCACCTGGGGAGGTAAGAAATGGCATTTTGCAATATCTGTGTTTCTGGTTGAGCTCTGTGGAGAGATCCTGCTTTTAACAGTTCTCTATGGGCTGATGGTAGCAGGCTCTGTTTTGGTCCTGAGAGCCATCATTGGACAAGAACGCAAGGCTTAAAGGGGCCCAGACTTCTTTGTACAGAATGTTCAGTCATAGTGTATGGCATCATCTTAATGATGATTTTCTTACATAAAACTGGGCTTCTGGATATATACTGAAGGCTGGGTTCTTACTTCCTCATATATCCTGATCCTCAATCCTGCAAATACTGCAAATCTGACCAGCACTGCAACTGGATTCACAATTCAGAGAGACTGAATTGTTGTTGCAGGGAATGACAGAAGCAAATTAGCAGATATGAATGCTACAATAGGAAGAATTGATCACTTAACCAATATTCTGACCCCGAGGCTTTTGGTCAGATAATGCCATTTAGCACTCCAGTGATTGGCTAGCTGTGGGTTCACTGCTGGATGGAATTTGGTGTCCGTGTGTGTAGAGTACCTCTTACTTTGGAAAGTTTACCCAGAAAACCCCAGCTCTGGCTTTGAAAACTACAAAGCAGATGAAACAGAACTGAAGGAATTAAATTTACAGAAAGCTACTGAGTCAAAAAACCAGGTGGGATCCCATCTGATGGCTGGGAAAGATCCCAAAAAGTATGAATTTGAGGATGAACAAGAGCCTGGCTGTGTTTCCTAGATATAGGAGGCTTTCTATATTTTTTCACGAGGGATGAATCTGGAACTACAACCCACCAGTGTTTCTGGCTGGCACTACTTTTTCTTTCCTCTATATGACTGTCCTGGGCTTTGACTGTATCACTACTGGCTGTGCTTACACTCAGGGTCTGAGTTGGTTCAGTGCTCGGTCAGGTTGGCACTTTTGTGTTAGCTACTGATGCACTTTCATGGAGACAATATGTTGGCTTTGAGCTCTTTCTTCTTTTTCTTGTTAATGTTTAATCTTTTTCTTCTTCCCTTTTCATTTTCCCGACAGTATGACCGTGTGATTTACTTTGCTGTAAAAAAAAATAGTGAATACTTCAATATAAATTTTTAAAAATAATAATAAACCTTTGTGGGGAAGTGGGATCGAAGAACAGGTGGGTGTAAGCTTGGCTGAACCTGGGCTTAGGGTGGGTGCAGGTGATAGCAATTATCTCCCATGTTTCCGGAACAAGCATTGTTCGGTGCGTAGAAGTTGGAATGAAGAGCACCCAAGGTCTTCTTGTCTGTAGAGCAGGAGACTGGTGTGTGCATTTGTGTCCTTTCTTGAGTGGCAGAGAAAGGTGAAAAGTGAAAGGTGTGTGGTGTTCCATGAAGGAGTTGTGGGCAAGCGAGTGTGAGGGAAGAATAATGGAAAAGAGAGGGGAAAGAACGGTTAAGGGAAACTCTTGCCTGGTATAGCGATTTCTCAAATCAGTCACCTTTTTCTTAACCTACTTCTGGGGAAAAGGCGAAGGGACTTCGTGTGGCTCGTTGGTCTAGGGGTATGATTCTCGCTTTGGGTGCGAGAGGTCCCGGGTTCAAATCCCGGACGAGCCCTAACTTTTTTACCTCTTCACATATCCTTTCGACTATTATCACTCTTCAGGTTAGGTTTTACAGCTTGGCGACACCCACCTGAGTTATTACTAAAGCGCATAGTCTGGACGTGAATAGATACGTGGTGCAAATATATACAAACAAAACAATAAACAAGTCAATCTCGGTTAGTGTTTTAAACTTTCCACTCTCGGACTCTTCCTGACCTGACTTCTTGCCCCTTCTCCCTGTCCGCTGCCTCCCTATATTTCTAATTACTATACTGGAACTTGGTGACTTTGTTTTCCGCTTTGCTGGTATGGGTTGGGGGGGGGGGGTCGACCTCTCTTGGGGGAGGAGAAGGTTCCTTTTACGTAGGATGTATGGGATGCTTTAAATAATGTAGCATAAAATTCAGATACTGTATGGGTAGACAGTAGCCTCACACTTAGAGCACATGGCTTAATTCTCTACTTCCCGGAGAAGAATGAGGAGATATGGCGTGAATTCTCATCATATTATTGGGGGGGGGGGGCGGAGAACATCCTTAAACAAGCATTTTCTACTCCTTCCCTCAAGCCACAGAAGCGCTTTTATGTACTCCTCGGGAAGGAAGCTACCTGAGCCAGTAATTCCATTCCCTTCTAGCGCCTTGATTTCTAGTTTTCTTCCTCCTCTCTTTCTCCATCCCCTCTACTCTTTCTGTTTCCTTCCCTCTCCTTGTTTCTCCCTCCCCTCCCCTTTCCCCCCCTCTTCTCTCTCTCTCTCTCTCACACACACACACACACACACACACACACACACACACACACACACACACACACACACACACTCTTCCGGGTCTTTTTCTCTCTGTCTCTGTCGGTCTCTCTTTACTGCCTTCCGATTCTGGGTCCTTGCCCCAAACCCAAAAACATACCTGACTTTCCCCGGTCTTATTTTTAAAAACCTTCGCTTTGACCTTGGTAACCCCATCTAGCTATTATCATCCCTTTTCCCTTCAGCGCTGTCTAGAAAAAGTCTACAATGGATGCCTCCATTTCCTCCCTAACCCTTTTCTCCTGAATGCCTAGCAGACTATCTCTGGTCCCCACCATTCCAATGAGAGAGTTCTCCCAAGGGTCTGTCATTCTTGACAAGACCTTCTCCCTTGTCTTCTCTATTTTCTGCTTTTCTGTGCTCCACTTCCTTCTCTCTGCAGATCTTGAAATTGTTGGCTGTATCCCTTTACTTGCTAACCCCTCCTTTTTTTAACTTATTCTTCTGCTTGACCTTTGATAGCTCACCTGATAAAGAAATGCGTTGTGGAGTTTGAGACTCTGGGGACACTTAGATTCTGACTTTTAGGAAGGACAGCATTTTTTTGTAAGGACTTATGAAAGAAGCCTGAGAACACAGTTCAATATTGAATAGTGAAAGAAGATTGTTAGTTGACCAGACCTAGCTGACCAAAATGGTTTTAAGGAGTAATGCAGACGTCGGTATATCTCACTTGAAGCAGAAATCTAAGTCATCTGCTGTAAGAGTGGAGAGGACTGGGGTTATCTCCTAGAGTTGATCTTCTCCTGGCTCAACATTCTTCAAACTATCTTCCTGAGGCACAGCCTTCATTGCCCTCACCATTTTGGGGGCTCTCTATTCTTTCGATGCCCTTCCTAAAATTTACTGGCTAGGGCCAAACATACAAAATGTATATTTACATATTATGAACAAATGGGATGTAGTGGTGCCAGCACTGCAGGAATACCACCTCCCTGGTTCTGACCACCCCTTCAACCAATCCTTTATACATCTATGATTTTATCTATATGTATACTCCCTGAGAAAGTGAGAAGTTTGCAAAGGCCTTACACAACTTTTCTCTTTTAATCCTCACCCCCACCCCCACCCCCACAAAACCCCACCAAAAAAACCACAGATAATATTGTCCTCATTTTATTTATTAGGAAACTGAGGCTTGGAAAGATTGAGTGATTTATCCTTTCCAAGCCATTTCTTTATGACTCCAATTTAGGTATTCTTTCCACTACTTTACTAAGTATATTTGTTGATAGACAAGATAGATGGTTGGGGAATCTACTCTACTATTACTACCACTACCACCACTACTACTACCACCACCACCACCACCACTACTACAACTTCAACACATGATTCTTATTGATATGGTGGGAAAATGGGGTACGGGTTGGGGTTGGGGTTCTTGGGAATTCCTCTTTAAAGAATTACACCCTCTTGCACACAAAACTTAGTTAGAATAAGGTGATAGTTTATTTAGGAGCAAGGGAAGGGAAGGGTGGAGGGAGGGAAACCATGAAAGAAATCCTTGGACTTTTCATGGGGAGATTTGGCATAAAGCACATGGCTCAGAGGTACCAAATCTCCTCGAACAGGAGACCGAAAGGTATTTTTATAGGGGACTGATGGGGGTGGCCCATCTGCCCGTGAAAAGTTCCTTTAGTGAGAGAGGACCATCCCCCACTGGTGGTAGCTGGGGGAATTGGGTGAGCAGTGGAGGACCATCCCCCACTGGTAGTGACTAAAGGCCGAAGCCACACCCAAACTTATCTCCCCAGGGTAAGGGAGACCAGAATGAAGGGTAGGAATCCCAAACTAGCTCAGTCCGATTTGGTTCAGCTTATCTCTCTAGGTGTTATCTGTCCTCTGGTTTAGTTTCTCAAGGAGAAGATTCCTCGGTGTGCCCCAGAGAACTTCTGGGGTGCTCTGCACCCCATGACATTATGATTCCTCCAAAGCCTATTTACTGGAGTGTGAAGTGGAAATTAGTCTTTTTCTTTCATGTTTCTCAGCAGCCCATATGCTTCCCATCTCCCTAGACTACTATCATACATTGATCTGTGGCATTGTAAACAGGACTGATTGTGATTTATGTGGAGACCTTTGAGAGGGAGAAGCACTTGGGAAAATAAGGGAGGAGCTGGCTGATGAGAAGTAGTATTTTACCTTTGTACTTTATTAACTAGGTGAGGCTCCAAAGGTGTTTCTCTAGTCTCATAAACAAAGAAGCCTTTCTGATACGGAGTGATATTAATCCTCCTTGCTCCTTCTTAAGGTTCTTGATATCCCTGGGGTCCATAATAAATTTTGTTCATGAGAATCTCCAAAAGTTTCAAGTACAGAGATCAGAACTATTGACTTCAGAGGTAGTGTGGCATTAACATAGAAAGCAAGTTTCTTAAAAAGAAGGATACTCTCCTTTGTCTCTTTATCCCCAGTACCTAGCCCAGTGCCAGGCAGGGTAGGATCTTCATAAATGGTCCTTGAAGAAAAGAATGTCCAGCTCCCTGGGTATGCTTGCTCAGGCACTTGCTTCCTTTCTTTTGGGGGGGGGGGCAGAGAACGGGTGAGGCAATTGTGGTTAAGTTACTTGCCCAGGGTCACACAGCTAGTAAGTGTCAAGTATCTGAGGTCAAATTTGAACTCAGGTCCTCCTGAATCCAAGGCCGGTGCTTTATCCACTGTGTCACCTAGCTGCCCCGATGAGGCACTTGCAAACTAGAAATAGGACCCAGTTAAAAAATGAGAATTAAACTCCTTTTACCTTTAGCATGAAGCTCCTTTGAAGGTTCTCAGCTTTCATGATCCTAAATTGTCAGTTAGATATAGCACATGTTTCTTCATCTATTTAAAGTTCTGAATATAGGCTACATTATCTACCCATATATTAGCATCCAGGGTATAAGATAGTTCACAAGTCTCTGAGTTTCTCCACTTTTGAAGAAATATGTTGTGATTTTTGGTGACCATTGATCCCCTTTAAGTAAGCACTATAATTATGACTTTTTCACTGGACTAGACTTTATATATTTAGTTCTCTGTACCCTAATTTCTTTCTTTTCTTTTCTTTTTTTCGGGGGGCAGGGCAATGAGGGTTAAGTGACTTGCCCAAGGTCACACAACTAGTAAGAGTCAAGTGTCTGAGGTCAGATTTGAACTCAGGTCCTGAATCCAGGGCTGGTGCTTTATCCACTGTGCCACTTAGCTGCCCCCTCTACCCTAATTTCTTTCATGGAGCCACAGTCCTTTTTGGTTGACTATAAGTCTGAATCAGTGAGGACAATTTTTATATCTCTATTTTTTCAAGTCTCATTCTCATACAAGCCATTCTATGCAATGCCTTCTATTAGCCCACTTTGCCATGAAAGGGATGCATAATGACACTAGGACAGTCCCAGCCATACTCAAGGGAGTCCAAAGCCTACAATTTCTCTTCAAAGCCAGAGCCAGATTACAACTTGGAAATCTTGGTACCCAAACATAATTCATTCTTCCTCTCTCACTCCTTTCTTTTAATTCTTGCTTCTTGTCTTGCTCTTTCCTCCTTCCCCCCTTCCATTCTTTCTTGACGTTAACAAAAACAATGCAAAGGAAGTCCCTACTGCAGTCCACAAATTGGCCCTGTATAAGAATGGTTTCTTTACAATTCATTCCCCAGTTGAGAAATGGTCAAAGGATATGAACAGGCAGTTTTCAGATAAAGAAATTAAAGCTATCTACAACCCTATGAAAAAATGTTCTCAAAAGCTACTGATTAGAGAAATGCATATTAAAACTACTCTGAGGTACCACCTCACACCTATCCAATTGGCTAATATGACAAAAAAGAAAAATGATGAATGTTGGAGAAGATATGAGACAATTGGAACACTAATGTATTGTTGGTGAAGTTGTGAACTGATCCAACCATTCTGGAGGGCAATTTGGAATCATGCCCAAAAGGCCATAAAATTATCCATGCCTTTTGACCCAGAAATACCACTACTATGTCTATATCCCAAAGAGATCATAAATAAGGGGAAAGGAACCACCTGTACAAAATATTTATAGCTGCTCTTTTTGTGGTGGAAACAAATTGGAAATTGAGGGGATGCCCATAAATTGAAGAATAGCTGAAAAAGTTGTGATATATGAATATGTTATGGGAGAAATGAGGGGGTTTGGGGTAGGGGTTCTTAGGAATTCCTCTTCAAAGAATTACACCGTCTTGTACACGAGTCCAGTTAGAATAAAATAATTGTTTAGGTGCTAGGGAAAGGAAACCAAGAGAGAAGTCCTTGGACTTCTAGTAGGGAGAAGGCATGGCACAGAGGGATGGTTCTCTGAGATACCTATCTCCCTGAGCAGGAGACAGGCAGATACTTTTATAGAGGACCGATGGTGGAGGTCCGAAGGGGTGAGCATCTGACTGTGGAAAGTTCCCTTATTGGCGAAGGACCATCCCCCACTGGCGGTTGCCGGGGGAATCTGGGTGAGGATCGGGCTCCAGATCGCTCAAGTCATCTCTGTCCTCCTCATGCCACAAAGGCAGCAGCCACACCTAATTTTCTCCTGGAGGGGCAGGGGAGACTGGAATGAAGGGTGGTGGTCCTGGAGCTAACTCAGTCCTGATCCAGTGCCACTTATCTCTTTAGGTATGTCTGTCCTTTGGTTTAGTTTCTCAAGGAGAAGGTTCTTTGATTTACCCCGGAAAACGTTTGGGGTACACTGGGCCCATAACAAATGTAATGGAATAAGAATGTGTTGTAAGAAATTAATGCAAGGGGGCAGCTAGATGGCGCAGTGGATAAGCATTGGTCCTGGATTCAGGAGTACCTGAGTTCAAATCTGGCCTCAGACACTTACTAGCTGTGTGACCCTGGGCAAATCACTTAACCCCAATTGCCTCACCAAAATAATAAAATAAAATAACACAAGAAATTAATGCAGGGGCAGCGAGGTGGTACAGTGGATAAAGCACGGGTCCTGGATTCAGGAGGACTTGAGTTCAAATCCAGACACTTGACACTGGTTATGTGACCCTAGGCAAGTCACTTAACCCTCATTGCCGGGCAAAAATAAACATAAGAATGGATTCCTAAGGTATTTTAAGGAGGGGAAAATATTACTGATTTGGAAAGAATTTTTGTCTTTATTGCAACAACAACAACAAAAAATTGATGGAGCAGAAGATATAAATAAAACATCCAAGAGTAGAAAGTAAACAAACATTTATTAAGCCCCTATATGGGTATAGGTATGTGCCAAACATTGTGATGGGTACTTTACAAATACTGAACCATTTGATTCTCACAACAACCCCATAAATTAGGTATTATTATCCCCGTTTTTCCCCCAGGGCAATGGGAGTTAAGTGACTTGCCCAGGGTCACACAGCTAGTAATATTATCCCCATTTTACAGAGAAAGCTTTTTGTCCATTTGTCCGTGATGACACTGAAATGAAAGTGAACCCCTGTGTTGCTGATCCCAAGACCTGAATTCAATCCATTACACCACAGTAACTGCCTATTTAATCATCTTTATAAGATCTACCATGCTGCTTTCAAAACTCACTTCCGTGTCTTTTGATAACAATGATCAAGGCTAATAACAATTCAGTCATACTATTTATTATATTCAACAAATTATATTAGTCCCATGCATAAGTGATTGAGTGCTCTTCGAAATTTTTCTCTACAAGGTCATAGAATAGGGTGTCTGGCTTCAGATTACTAAATTAACCAAGACAGACTTTTTGACTACGGTACAGAAGTCCACTACGAGTGACTGTGCATTTCATTCAGACTTTACTGAATGTTGTTAGTCCGTTTTTGAAGAGGACTGGATTTAAGTGATATCAAGTTCTGAAGAGATTACCTATGTGTTGTCAGTCATTTATATCTAAAAGGGGAGCCTTTCCTTCGAGCCACAGTCGAACCAGCGACCTAAGGATTTCTTAGGTATATGCTACCTCTACAATCCTCCGCTCTACCAACTGAGCTATCAAAGGATGCCCGAAGTTTACTTACTGTGTGTCCTATTTTAAGGGTGCCTTGCTAGTTTGCGTGCGCTAAACTTTTTTTCTACACTTTTTTTGTAGGCAAGAAAATTATGTTATTTAGAATACTTGGCCTGAGAATACAGCATGCACATTTTTACTTCCTCTGGCCGTTGCCGAAATGCTTGCCACTGTGGACACTCAGGAAATGTCTGGCTTCATTTCTCTCCTCAAACACACACAAGCTCACTAACAGTTTCTACAGCCCCATCGCCTCAGTCTTTCTGACCCACATTCTCTGCTATTTTCACTTGTCAGTGTAGAATCCAGAGCTGCGTGGGGGAGACCTTGCTTTAATACTGTCTGCAAGAGAATATTACTTTCCTTAAGAACTGCACACCACTACCTTATCCCAGCTTAGTAGAAATTGAATGTTGAATTTCTTAGGTTGGAATTGATGAAATAAGGCTTGATTCATCTAAGAAAACAAGTCACATTTTCCAAGTACTATTCCCTTCTTGTCAATTAGAAGAGCAATGTTTGGACTGTGCTCTACAGTTGTTCAAATATCTTGACTGTAGTTAGGGGGCAGCGGGGTGGATAAAGCACCAGCCAGCCCTAGATTAGAAAGGAACTGAGTTTAAATCTGGCCCCAGACACTTGACACTAGCTGTGTGACCCTGGGCAAGTCACTTAACGCACATTGTCCCACCAAAAAAAAAAAAAAAACTAGTGGAGCAGCTAGGTGGCTCAGCCTCAGACACTTAACACACACTTACTAGCTGTGTGACCTTGGGCAAGTCACTTAACCCCAACTGCCTCACCAAAAAAAAAAATCTTGAGTAGTTTTTGACCAATAGGTCACACAAGATTCTGCTTAAGTTGAGGCTAAGACTCCTGGACAAGAAAAGACTCAAGTAGAGGGCCCATGCAATGGGGAAATAATGAAGTTGGCAGACTTGATCTTTCGTTTTAGAAATCCCTTCTGACAGAGCCTTCTTCTTCCTGGTGCTTCTCTTGACTCCTGTAGTGGATTTTTGCTCAAACCACAATGGGTTTATTGCATTGAGTTGATTCTTTGTGGTTGTTAGTTTCTTGACTGTTTTATCTATGGAAGGTTTCTAGCTTTCCTAGCATATCTTTTTTTTTTTAAGTGGGGCAATGAGGATTAAGTGACTTGCCCAGGGTCACACAGCTAGTAAGTGTCAAGTCTCTGAGGCCAGATTTGAACTCAGGTACTCCTGAATCCAGGGCCAGTGTTCTATCCACTGTGCCACCTAGCTGCCCCCCCTAGCATATCTTTAACTGGCTTGAATGGAAGCCAAGTTACATTGGTAAAACAAACAAACATAAAAAGGACAAACAAATGGATAAATAAGTACCACCAAAAAAAATAACCCTTTCTAGCAAAGATGAGTCTTATACACAATATACATGGAACTAACAAAAATGTTTAAGACAAAAAGAGATTATCAAAGGGATAAGTGGTCAAAGGCCAAAAGTTTCAAATTATTAACCATAAAGAACAAAATTTTAAATTACTAAAATGAGAGAAATGCAAATCAAAATAACTGAGGTTTCACCTCACACTCAGCAAAGGAGCAAAGATTGGAATCAGGCGGGGAAGACATGCCAAATGGCACTTCTTTATAATGGCAGTGGGATATTTTCTGGTAAATGTACCCCATGTACCTTGAGTCCCCATAACATTGTGAAAATGGGAACTGCAGGAGCAGCTAGGTGGCGCAGTGGATAAAGCACCGGCCCTGGATTCAGGAGTACCTGAGTTCAAATATGACCTTAGACACTTGACTGGCTGTGTGACCGTGGGCAAATCACTTAACCCCCAAAGCCCCACAAAAAAAAACCAAAACAAACAAAAAAAAGAAAATGGGAACTGCATTGAGATACTCATTAATTACCACATTTTGGAACAGAAAAGGACATAAAACCCCAGATGTATTATAAGGTAGTTTTCCCAACATAATATCCACTGTTAGGACAGAAGTAGTTAATCAAGGCCTCCCATCTTGATGTAGGAGGCAAAAAAAGGTTAATAGAAAAATATAAGACCCAAGCTTTAATTCAGATATTAGCTCTAAAAGGAAGTCAGACCTCAGTTAATGGATAACTTATGTTAGGTTCTCGTATCCATAGTGATCAACATCCATAAGGGACCAGAACAGGTCAGGTCAAAATAACAATAAAGGCAAAAGACAACCTATAGAAATTCTAATGAAAAATGATTATATTTTGAAACTAGCCATGGGAATCAGAAAGAGACATGCGCAGAAAAGGCCTAATTTGTCCCCAGATTCACCTTATGACTTGTAAACCCCCAAAACACACCTCCACTGAAAAAGATAACCGCCTCAGGGGTTGGCTTAGGACCCCAGGAACTCCAAATTAGGATAAACCCTCCCCTGTACCTCCCCAAGGTGGAGATTATTATAATGAGACTGATAATCAATTTATCCATACTATAAATATAGCTGTCTTTCCTTTCCTTATTTGAGAGATACCTTTCCAATATTCTGGTTCTCTCCTTGTGGTCACCCACAGCATTGCAATAAAACTTGGGAAACTGGATCACTGAGTCTTGTAATTCTTTTGGGATGACTCACAATCAATTGGACCCCAAATTCTAGCCCACATCAATCTAACTTTCTAACTTTATGCCTTCCATTTCATACTGTAATTGCCTCCAGCTTGATCTCCAGCCTTTCAGATGTGAATGGTCCTCTCCACTCAATGATGAATATTCTCACTCTTAGTCTTATCATCATGTCCTTCACATTCCAATGATTCTAAACCCCTGTAGTTAATCATGCAAACCCCATTCCCTACCCTGCCTCCTGATTCCTATTCCTCTCCCCTTTAACCTTTCCATCCCAAACTTTTAACCAAACACCATCAAGTCCTTTTGATGTGGGAGGTGGATTTAATTAATCACATTGATTGTGAGGCATCCCAAAGAATTACATGACTCAGTGACTTAGTTTCCCACATTTTATGGAAAGACTGTTGACCAACAGGGAGATCACCATGGAGACAGTTGTCTCAAATAGGGAGAAGAAGAATGGTTATATAGTGAGAAAAAGTAGGTTATTTCCTCATTATCTTAATCTCCTTGTGGGAGGTTCATGGAAGGTCTTATCCTAATTTGGACTTCCTGGGGTCTTAAGACAACCAATGAGATGGGTACCTTTTTCCCTGGAGCTGTGTTTTTGGGGTTTACATGTCATAAGGTGAACCTAAGGACACATTTGGCCTTCTCTTCACATGTTCCTAAAAACATGCTTAAACTTGTCAAAGCTAAAGGGTCTTTGTGTTTTTGATATCTCTTTACTTAAGATCTGGTTTCTTGGTGTCCTGTCATCTAGGGATATTGTGAGAATCGGAATGATACCCCCTGCTGGGAGGGACATTGTGAGCCCTGGCCTGAAAAGAAAACATGTGACTTTGGTGTCCAGATATGATGTCTGCTGCCCGTGGGTCCTGTCAATCACTGTTACCAGTCAATTAGCTTGGAGCTGTGTGTGTGTATGGCCTTGTTTCCTGTTTCACAGGAGGCTTCTGGGAGAAGCTGTGGGGGAATCAAGGCCTTTTCATTTCCAGATGGCGGTTTGGCGGCAAGGACAGGCAGAATAGGGAGAACTTCAGGTGGGCTGTTAGGGAAAGGCAAGTTTTTCTCTCTGGCAATACTGAATAGATCTAAACTAGGATTTTCCATGCTATAAGGAATCTGTTCTCAATCTCTCTCTCTCTTCACTAACTTCTAATTCACTTTAATAAATACTTAAAAGTCTAAACTCTTGCTAAAGCTTCTAATTTGAGGCGACCACTCATTAGATTTTAGACATCACAACTAGAATTTTAAGCCCTTACAATATTAATTACTATTAATGGTTAATGGTCCCTAGTCCTGTTGATAGTGATGGCAAGGGATGATAAGGACAAATCCTATTGGTTACTGTCAGAACACAAACCTTAGTTTCTCTGTTAACCCTTTTAGGTACTATTGATCTAGGTTATCTGTTAACACCTTTTAGCTACTATTGATAGTTTATCTGTGAACCCTTTTAGCCTCCTCCATCACCTTGACTGTACCCAATGGAATGTCTGTTTCATAGGCAACAAACTTGCCTTCATCCTAAATCTTTTCCTTTTCTACTCCTTCTATCTTCTGGCTATTACTGAAACCTGGGGCCCCCTGGTGAAATAGCCTCCCTGGCCATACTTTCCAGTATTGGCCACACATTTATTCATTCCCCTTGTTGACTAGGAAAGGTGGGGGAGTTGAAGGCCTCCTAGCTCTCCATTGCCACTTCTGGGTAGATTCTCCCCCTACTTTCACCATCCAGTAGCCTCTCCTCCTTCAAGGTCTATGCTATTTATATCTACCACCCAATCAAAATGCTGGTAGGTGTTACCTGCAGAAATCCAGGTCACTCACCTTCCTCAATGAGTTTAGTACATAGTTCACAATTTTCCTATTTTCCCCAACTCCTGCCCTCATACTAGAAGACTTCAATGCCTAAGCCCTTATTTCCTCAACCTAATAACCTCCCATGACCTACCTCTGCACCCTACATCAGCCATACACAAAGATGGTCATATCCTTGATCTTGCCATCACCCACAAATATACCACCTCCACATCCAAGAATTCTAAAATTGCCTTATCCAATCATAATCTATCACCTTTTTACCTCTTTCTCTGCCTTCCCTTATAAAATTCTACTCTCTATCCAATTCCTTGGCCCTTCGGTTCTCTCCTAGCCTATCTCCCATTCACTGGCCACTCTCCCTTTCCCTATCTTGACCCCTTGGTAAACCAATTTAATTCTATACTGTGCTCCTCTCTTGAGTCCCTAGCCTTCTTATCAATTCACAAATCATACCCTGCTAATCCTCAGCTTTGGATCTCTGCCACTATTTGCTGCCTTTGCCCTTACCCACAGGCTGTTAAATGAAGGTGGAGAAAATCACACCACCTTTCTGACTGTGTCTACCTCAAATGGGTGCTCATTGCTGCTAGGCAATGCTTCTATACCCTCCTTATCAACTCACTCTCCACAGCAACTGTTCCAAATATTTCATTCCCTCTTCAGACTTTCCATGGTTCCCCTTTTCTCCACTATCATAGCTGAGAACCTTGCCTCAAATTTTACAGGAAAAAAAATGAGAGCATTTGCTGGGTTCCCTGGGATGGAGTATGCATTGTGTTTTTCTCCTCTGTTGCCTCAGAAACCTCAGTCTCATTGAGTGGGCCCCCCAAGGTCTGAGGTAGGATTTTTCACAGATGCGGTCTTAGCCCAACCCACCTTAAAGGGACAGGGAGAGAAAGCATTCTGCATTACCCCTCATGTGCATCCTTACAAATTTGGAGAAAAAGGGAAAAAATTGGACATGGGTGAAAAGAAACAAATCACTTATTTGCAAGGGAAAGATTTGAGGTAACATACTTCCTGATTACCCCTACCAGAGTAGGCTGGTCAGGAAGAAGTAATATCTCATGGCTGTGGACCTGGATTCAGGAGTACCTGAGTTCAAAACCGGCCTCAGCTTACTAGCTATGCGACCCTGGGCAAGTCACTTAACACCAATTGCCTCACTAAAAAAAAAAAAAAATTAATTAAAAAAAAAAGGGGGTGGCTAGGTGGCTCAGTAGATAAAGCACCGGCCCTGGAGTCAGGAGTACCTGAGTTCAAATCTGGCTTCAGACATTTAATACTTACTAGTTGTGTGACCCTGGGCAAGTCACTTAACTCCAATTGCCTCACAAAAAGAAAAAAAAACAGCCTCAGACACTTGACACTTACTAGTTATGTGACCCTGGGCAAGTCACTTAACCCCCATTGCCCCGCCCCCCCTCAAAGTCTTATAGTTGTTTGTTTGCTTGTCTGTATGTGGCTCCTAGTCTGCTTGTCGTCTCCTGCATTTATATCTGTCAAATGTTGTAATTGTGTTGTACAATCTGTGCGGAATTTTTGGTTGTACCCCTGTAGCCTTTCAGAGGGATGGCCAGGCTCTGAAGGCAGGGGAAGGAAAGTCTCTGACTTCTGGAAATCTTTTCAGGTGTGTGTCTACTTAAGAGTTTGAATTTGGAATTGGGATGTAACTTCTTTGCTCGGCATCCATAGCCTTGGACGAACATTGTAAAAGCTGGTTTGAAAATGCTGCTACTTTGAAATCTTTTGTAGTGGAATGGTTAAAAATCAGGAACTATTTGTAATGTGTAAAAGTTTCAAAGAAATAAGTCAAGCATGACTTGTTGCTACGCTGCTGCTCTTTCTCTCACCCCCTCCCTCTCAGGTGATGGCTGCACAGCAAAGGAGCGGTGAGTGAGAGAGAGAATGTTTAGAAAATCTTAAGAAACTGTTCAGAGTATTTTAAATAATTGGTAAAAGCAAATAAAAAGAGGGGGCAGCTAGGTGGTGCAGTGGATAGAGCACTGGCTCTGGATTCAGGAGGACCTGAGTTCAAATCCAGCTTCAGACACTTAACACTAGCTGTGTAACCCTGGGCAAGTCACTTAACCACAATTGCCTAACAAAAAAACATGTATAGTTGTTGTTTCCTCTAAAACAGAGAAAAGCATTGGAAGCTAGTAATTCATTACACAGAAAGAAAAAGACCTTCTAGACTTTGTTAAATTTGTAAACTTGCCAGAAAAGAGCTGGGGCAGCTAGGTGGAAGGGGGTGGCTAGGGGGCGGCTACGTGGTGCAGTGGATAAAGCACCAGCCCTGGATTCAGGAGTACCTGAAATCAAATCTGGCCTCAGACACTTGACACTTATTAGCTGTGTGACCCTGGGCAAGTCACTTAAATCTGGCCTCAGACACTTGACACTTATTAGCTGTGTGACCCTGGGCAAGTCACTTAAATCTGGCCTCAGACACTTGACACTTATTATTATTATTTCATGAGAGTAGAGGTTTGCTATTTAAGATAAAATATTTTGGGACAGTAATTTATATTGTTTTGAGTTTTGAATTCAGGTATAATTGTTTGGATGGTTAAGCCAGTAATCCAAGCACTGGAGAGGATGCTACAAATCAATGCCACAAGAGGGAATGAGCTGCTTACAGGTAGAGGTATCTGGGAAAAAGCCAAGAGGACAATTTCAGACTCAAATCTGAGGTAGGCTCCTTTTGGCTCATTGAGTTCCTACTGAACAGGAAATGTTTCTCCACCTGGCTATCCCTGAATTCGGCTAGTACTGTATGACTGGTGGTCACTTGTAACTTTTACCTGAAATCAAACAGAGCTAAGGATGTTTTATCCTGGCCTTATAATCACGTCCCTGCTTTTTCTTTTATAGCAGATTTCTATAATCAGAGCAAGTAGTCAATAGAGGAAATGAGCACAATGCAAGTATGTAAGATCTTATCATTTTTAGTTTAAATGTGTGGTCACTTGATATGGGAAACAAGGTATATTAATATTCAGGTTTGCCATCTGCCTGCTAATGTTTATATGGTATTGTGATAAGGTTAAATTAACCAGGTATCTTTTTGGTTTAGAAGAAAGTGAAAATCCTCCCCATTCAGATAAGAGGGAGGATGGTAACTAGGAAACATAGTTATGCATTTTAGGTTTTACCATAAATCTGCCCAGTCAGATCTCTGTTATGTACTACCAAAGGCACTAAGCTACCAACTCCATAGTACAAGGGAATCACAGAGCAGACCTTGCTGCTAGATTAGTTGCCAGGTCCATTCACTGGTCCACCTTAGCCCTGGTTCCCTTGCACCCTATTCTTCCCCTGAGGTATCTCCTCTTCCTATACCAAGGAGGAGATTATAAGTCTTTAGTGTTAACTACCAACTGCTTAAACCCATATGTTTATTATCTTGGGCTATTTGGATTCCAGAGTAAGAATGCTACTGCCTCTTCTCATACTAGAGTCAGAAGAGGAACCTGGGATAATTTTCTTTGGTGGGTGTTAAGGGCTAAAATTCTAGCTAGTCTGTCTAAAATATCTAATGAGTGGTCACCAATAAATTATAAGGTTTAGCAAGAGTTAGACTTTTAAGCATTTATTAAGGAGAATAAGAATTTGGTAAAGAGAGAGAAAGGTAAAGAAAAGAGAGAAAGAATGTAGATTCATCTATCTATTAAAGGGAGAGTGCATTTTTAGCTCTGCTCTCCACCAGAGTCCACAGGAAAAGAGAGCAAGTCAGAGCGCCAGGCTCCCCCTTCTTCCTCCCACCAGCAAACTTCACTTCCTGACACCAAAGGAAAGACGCATGGTCTTGCCCTCAAAGACTTTCACCTCATGGGGGAGCTTTTCTACAGTAAGTCTCCAGCAGGTGGCGTCATTCCAATCATTACATGGGTCTGGAAAACTGCTGCCCTCACTATTCCTTTTGTTGGATAACTTGAACATGAAGCTATGCTTACAAATTTAACTTTGGTAATAGAATAAATTTCTAATTCCACTGCATTGGGGGCAGCTAGGGGGTGCAGTAGATAAAGGACTGGCCCCAGATTCAGGAAGACCTGAGTTCAAATATGGCCTCAGACACTTGACACTTATTAGCTGTGTGACCCTTGGCAAGTCATTTAACCCTCACTGCCCCACAAAAAAAAAATTTAATTGGTGGAAATGTTTAATAAAATAAATAAAAATATAATACAACAAACATAATAATGATTTATAATTCCACAGCATTAGGATTACAAGAATTGGAAGAGTGCTTAAACTTTCTGGCAAATGTGGTCATGGACTGAGGCGGAGTCTGTATGGTTCAGAACACCTCCTGAAGGTAGAACTACTGTGCAGAGATTACCTGGATGGCTGAAACTGTTCACAACTGCTTGCTTCATCCAGCTTCTCATGGAACTCTTAGATTTGTTCTGCATTAGGGTCCCTGTTGCCCCTTGGTCTGTTTGTTTGTAAATCATTTGTGTTTTGTGTTGTGGTTCTTACATTTGTAACTCTGGCTCCTAGATCTCCCCCAATTCATAAACCCCCTGTGGGCCCCTACTTTGTCGTTTCCTCCCCCACCCCCACCCCCCCCCCCCACCCCCGCAGCAGGAAGCAGTAACAGAAGACATGATCTTTGTCCTTTTTCCCGGGGTATATGAAAAGGGAGAAATGATGTAGGAGGTGAAAAAGGGGTTAATAGAAAAACCTAAGACCCAAGCTTGAATTCAGATATTAGCTCTAAAAGGTATTCAGACCCTAGTTAATGGATAACTTATAAGTCAGGATGCTAGGTTCTTTTACTTACAGTAATCAGTACCCATAATGGGAACAGAGGTAGCTAGGCCATGAAGACCTTAAATAAAATGACAGGCTATAGAAATTCTAATGAAAAATGAAGATGTTTTGAAACTAGCCATGGGAACCAGAAAAAGACATGTGCAGAAAAGGCCTAAATTGTCCTCAGATTCACCGTATTACAGCATAAATCCCCAAAACACACCCCCACTGAAAAAGATAACTGCCTCAGGGGGTGGCTTGGGACCCCAGGAACTCCAAATTAGGATAATCCCCCTCCTGTACCTCCTAAAGGTGGAGAATATTATAATGAGACTGATAAATCAATTTATCTATACTATAAATATAACTGTCTTTCCTTTCACTAATGGAGAGATACCTTTCCACTCTTCTAGTTCTCTCCCTGTGGTCACCCACAGTATTGCAATAAAACTTGGGAAACTGGGTCACTGAGTCTTGTAATTCTGTTGGGATGATTCACGATCAATTTGACCCCAAATTCTGCCCACATCAATTTTAACTATTATAAATGCCCAAATTAACTACAAAGCACTTATGAAGGAAGATGCTATCTGCATCCAGAGAAAGAACTGATTAAAAGAAGTATGTATAGAATGATTTTACATATGTATATATCTGTGTCTAATAGTGGCCATCTCCAGGTTGGGGGAGGGGAAGGGGGAATAAAAAAGGAAAAAAATGGAAATTAGATGACAATTTTATTACATATTTAAAAGGAATAGCAAGTTGTATATAATATGTTATGGGCCCATAGCACCCCAGAAGTTCTCTGGGGTGCATCAAAGAACCTTCTCCTTGAGAAACTGAACCAAAGGACAGACACGCCTAGAGAGATAAGTGGAACCAGATTGGACTGAGCTAGCTCTGGGACCTCCACCCTTCATTCTAGTCTCCCTCAACCCTGGGGAGATAAATTTGGGTGTGGCTGCTGCCTTTGTGTCCTGAGGAGAGAGATGACTTGAGAGATCCCCCTCACCCAATTCCCCCTGCCACCACCAGTGGGGGATGGTCCTCCCTCACTAAGGGAACTTTCCACAGTCAGATGATCACCCCCATCAGTACTCTATAAAAGTACCTGCCTGGTTTTCTGATGAAGAAACCAAAGCTATCTATTGCCATATGAAAAAGTGCTCTAAATCTCTAATGATTAGAGAGATGCAAATTAAAACAACTCTGAGGTACCACCTGACACCTATCAGATTGGCTAAAATGACAAAAAAGGAAAATAATAAATGTTGGAGAAGCTGTGGAAAAATTGGAACACTAATGCATTGTTGGTGGAGCTGTGAACTGATCCAACCATTCTGGAGAGCAATTTGGAATTATGCCCAAAGGGCGATAAAGCTGTGCATACCCTTTGACCCAGCAATACCACTTTTAGGTCTTTTTCCCAAAGAAATCATGGAAAGGGGAAAGGGACCCACATGTACAAAAATATTTATAGCTGCTCTTTCCGTGGTAGCAAGGAATTGGAAGTTGAGGGGGTGCCCATCAATTGGGGAATGGCTGGACAAGTTGTGGTATATGAATACAATGGAATACTATTGTGCTATAAGAAATGATGAGCAGGAGGAGTTCAGAGAAACCTGGAGGGTCTTGTGTGAACTGATGATGAGTGAGATGAGCAGAACCAGAAGAACATTGTACACAGTATCATCAACATTGAGTGTTGATCTACTGTGATGGACTATATTCTTCTCACCAATGCAATGGTACAGAAGAGTTCCAGGGAACTCATGATAGAAGAGGATCTCCAAATCCAAGAAAAAAAAAAAAAGAACTGTGGAGTATAGATGCTGAATGAACCATACTATTTCTTTTGTTTTTGGTGCTGTTGGTTTTTTTTTCTATTTTGAGGTTTTTCATCATTGCTCTGATTTTTTCTCTTATAACAAGACTAATGCAGAAATAGGATTAATGTTATTATGTGTGTATATATATGTATGTGTGTATAAATATATATATATATGTATATGTATATAGATATATAGATATAACCTATATCAGATTACCTGCTGTCTAGGGGAGGGGGGAGGGAGGGGAGGGAGGGAGAAAAATCTGAAATTGTAAAGCTTGTATAAACAAAAGTTGAGAACTAAATAACAAAATAAATAAATAAAAATTAAAAAAAAAAGTACCTGCCTGTCTCCTGCTTGAGGAGATTGGTATCTCAGAGCCACACTCTGCCATGCCTTTCTCCCCATAAGAAGTCCAAGGATTTCTTTCATGGTTTCCCTTCCCTTCTCTTCCCCTTCCTCTAAATATACTTCTATCTTATTCTAACTGCTTTTGTGTGCAAGAGGGTATAATTCTTTAAAAAGGAATTCCTAAGGACCCCAAACCCCCTAACCCCTATCCCGAACCCCTTACCCCATTTTCCTCACGACATAATAGATTTGCAGTTTCATGTACAATTATCCTTTTTTTTCCTATTCTACTATGTTATGGAAATGCTTCACTTATTTCTTAAGTCCAGAATAAAATAAATAAAATAAAAACAAGTATACAATGATAGACTCAAAATGGGTTTCAGAATCTTAACATATAATTGCTCTTTTGCTCTCAGCAGGCTGAGGGACTGAGGGAGAAGGGTTCTTACATTTTATCTTAGTTCTGCTCTGACTCTTCAACATCCATGTCCTCTACCTAGCCAGGCCAGGGCTTTGGCTCCTCCTCTTGTCTGTGATTATCTCTTCCAATTCACAACCTCTTCATGCAGCTCCAACCAAGCTAAATAGGATCTCTCAACTGCAATTCATAAGGTTACCTCCAAGACTGGATTTTATCTTGAGATGGATGCTTAGTCTCCCTAAATCCAGGAAAGAAAAGCACAAAACAGAAGAGGCAGCCAAGACTTTGAATCCTCAGGCTTACCTATGCAGGACATATGCTTTAGCTGCCATGTACTCTTGGTTGTTTGGTAACCAAGGGAGAGAAAAAGGTAAGTTGTCCAGGAAGGCTCAGGTGCCACCTGGAAGGTCAAAAGAAGAGAACCAGATAAAGAATCATACCCTTTTAAAAGTCCCACTAAGTCATGATCTCTTCCTGTTCAGTGGCCAATGAAGGCCAATGAAGTGGCCAATGATTTCTTCATGCTTAGATCACTCTAAGTACCTAGGTAACACACATAGTTGATAGAAAAGAGCCAGAGAATTTCTGCGCATGTTGTTTTCAAGCCCTGGTTTGCCTTTTATTTTAGAACAAAGAGTCAGAGGATTTTAATTTGAGTCTCAACCTAATCACCAAATAACCATTTGTATGACCAAAGATGAGTGATTTTGCCTCAGTTTCTTCATCTGTAAATGGGGATAGCTATATTTGCATTTCCTATGTAAAAGAAAGTTATAAACAGAAAGAGTTCAAGAAAGGACTTTCATCTGGGAAGTGACCAGGAAAGTCTTGATTGGATGATATGTGGTAAAAAATGAAAGCTTAACTAACATTTAACTGATTAACAATAACTGAAGGATGCTGTGCATCTACTAATGCTCAGGAGAGTGTGACTAAGCACTCCACTTCTGGGGTGCAAGCTTAAAAACGAGGAGAGAACGAAAGTGGTCTCTCTCGCTTTGCACACACACGCTGACTCAGGTTTGACGTTGTGGTCTGGTGATTGGTCTGGTCCTCTGTAACAGCACGTGCTTGATGCGGTTCTCAGCCTCAGAGGTGGCCTTGGGATTTGGTGAGTTCTATAAGGAATATAGACTAAGCTTAGATCTAAGACTATTTATTTGTATTTCTATTTTCCTATTTCTCTAATCAGCATCACCTTGTTTGTTGGCTAATTAATTCCCAAACAATAAAAGCTAAGTAATCCATCTCTAACTAAAGCTCAGAGGCTTCTTTCTCTTACTGGTCTGGGAGATATATGAGGGAAAAGTTAAAGAGGAGTTTAATGCTCTTATATCCAATTTTAAATCTCACAGATATCACCTGAGTTCAGAATTGAGAAAAGGGAAGGACCTCAAGAGATTAAAATGTGGGGTTGTTGGGGCAGCTAGGTGGCGCAGTGGATAGAGCACTGGCCCTGGAGTCAGGAGTACCTGAGTTCAAATCCAACCTCAGACACTTAACACTTACTAGCTGTGTGACCCTGGACAAGTCACTTAACCCCAATTGCCTCACTAAAAAAAAAATGTGGGGTTGTGATGGGAAAAAGATAGAAGTCATTCTAGAAATAATGTACATGATGAGTAAAAAACTGGGAATGAGTAAAAAACTGGGAATGAATGGTTAACAGTCGAAATGTTATTTGATTAGCAGGGTTGATGGAGGAGGCTAAAAAGGGTTAATAAATAACCTAAGATCTGAGTTCATATCAACAGTAGCTAAAAAGGGTTAACAGAGAAACTAAGGTTTGAGATCTTATCAACAGTACAGTAACCAGAGGGTTTGAGTCCCTATCAACCACACTATCAACTGTAATGATTGGAAAAATGCCACCTGCTGGGGAGTTATTGTAGGAAAGCTCCACCATGAGGAGGAGACATCTGAGGGCAAGCCATGTGGTCAGGTTCTTGGCATCAGGAAGTGACATTTGCTCATAGGTACTGTCAATCAAGGCTACCAGCCAATTAGCTTGGAGATGTGTGTGTATGTGGATGGGATGTGGCGAGTTTCACAGGAGGCTTGTGGGATGAAGGAGGTGTGGCTTGCTCTTTTTCAAGAGAACTCTCCTGGAGAGTGGAGCTAAAATGCGCTCTCCCTTTGATAGATAGCTGAATCTAGGCCTTTTTCTCTCTCTTCACCAGATTCTTATTCTCCTTAATAAATGCTTAAAAGTCTAACTCTTGCTAAACCTTATAATTTATTGGTGATCACTCATTAGATATTTTAGACAGACTAGCTAGAATTTTAGCCCCTTACACAACAGAAGCTTAAACAGTAGCCAGGGACCATAAACCATTAATAGCCATTAATGTTCTTAGATGACAGGAAATAGAAACTGCACCTAGGAACCAGATCTTAAATCAAAGAGATATCCTAAACAGAGAGACCTTTGACAAGTTTAAACATGTCTTTAGGAACATGCACAGAAGGACCAAATGTGTCCTTAAGTTTACCTTATGATGTTTAAACCCCAAAAACCCACCCCTAGGTAAAAAAGTACCCACCTTGGAGGATGTCTTAGTGATGGAGGACGCGAAAAGGGTTAACAGATAGCCTAAGACTTGATCAATAGTAGCTAAAAGGGTTAACAGAGAAACTTAAAGTTTGTGTTCTTAACAGTACAGTAACCAATACTATCAACAGAAGCTTAAGGAGACAATAACCAGGGACCATTAACCATAACTAGCCATTAATATTTCTAGATGACAGGAAATAGAAACTGCACCTAGAAACCAGATCTTAAAGTAAAGAGAGATCCTAAACAGAGAAACCCTTGGGGTCTGAAAAGTTTAAACATGTTTTAGGAACATCCACAGAGTAAGCTCTCGAATTCAAGACGAGATCCCTCAAAAAGCCATCCAAATAATGCCATAGGACAATTCCTGGAGCAGCAAGATCCACAGAAGAATGTGTTGAGATCTTTTTCCAACCAAGGATGGATTAGAAGGTCAGAAGGAGGGAACTGCTGTTCTGAGACAGGAGTGGAGCCCAACCCCACAGTCACCCTGACACAGATCCAGTCCCAGGAAGGCCACACCAGAAAAAGAGACCCCCAGAACCTCTGAATCAGATGCAGTGCCAGTGTCATCTAGAACGAAGCTCACAGTCTGGTGAGAGGGCTGAGCCCTAGGCAGGGGGGAGATTACAGGGGTGTCTGCTGGTGCTGAGACAGAACTTGGGTTTTTCACCTCTGCTGGGAACCAGGAGGTAGGCTTGAATAGCAGTGGCCCAGGTGGGGAAAGGGCACAGGCTCTTTGGAGCTGACAACCACAGCACACAAAGTTGGTTGATTAGCAAGTTGGTCTGGGGTCATCTATGGACCAGGGAACAGGCCAGGCAAGTGAAGAATCTGCTCCTCCTTAAATCATACCACCTGGGACCTCATGAAGCTTGGAAACAGTGCCCCACTTTAAGGAGCTAAAAGTCAAGTAAAATGGGGCAGCTAGGTGGCGCAGTGGATAGAGCACCAGCCCTGGAGTCAGGAGGACCTGAGTTCAAATCTGGCCTCAGACACTTAACACTTACTAGCTGTGTGACCCTAGGCAAGTCACTTAACCCCAACTGCCTCACCAAAAAAATAAAAGTCAAGTAAAGGAAAGGCAAGATGAGCAGACAGAAAAAGGTGAGGACAATAGAAAATTTCTTTAGTGACAAGCAAGATTGAGGTGCACCCTCAGAAGAAGATGTTCAATAACAGGGCCCCTATGTCTAAAGCTTCCAAGAAAAATATGAATTGGTCTCAGGCCATAGAGGCGATCAAAAAGGACTTTAAAGATAAAGTTAGAGAGGTAGAGGAAAAAATGGAAAGAGAAATGAGGGTGATGCAGGAAAGACATGAGAAAAAAGTCAACAGCTTGAAAAGCCTCTGACAAAAATAATTGCTTAAGAATTAGGATTGAACAAATGGAAGCTAGTAACTTTATGAGAAACCAAGGAACATGCACGGAAGGACCAAATGTGTCCTTAGGCTTACCTTATTATGTTTAAACTCCAAAAACCCACCCCTCAGGGGAAAATTACCCACCTTGGAGAATTGTATTCACCCCACTTCAGGGTGAATATAAGAGGAATGGATGTATAATGAAAACTTACTACTGAAATAAAATCAGACTATTGATTGTTGTTCTTTTCTTTTTTGGCATTATGTATGATGAATCTCTTCATAGAGAAAAGCTATTATGTTCATGTTCATTAACAATACTTATTTGGTCTCTCTTCCGGTTTTCCACCATGGCGCAAGATCAAGGTGGAAAAGAAAACCCCATGCGGGAACTGCGCATGCGAAAACTCTGCCTCAACATCTGTGTTGGGGAGAGTGGGGATCGCCTGACCCGGGCTGCCAAAGTGTTGGAGCCGCTCACGGGCCAAACCCCAGTGCTCTCCAAAGCTCGCTATACTGTCAGATCTTTTGGAATCAGAAGAAACGAGAAGATCACAGTTCACTGTACAGTCCGTGGAGCCAAAGCTGAAGAGATTCTGGAGAAGGGGCTAAAGGTGCGAGAATATGAGTTAAGGAAAAATAACTTCTCAGACACGGCCAAGAGCATATCGACCTGGGGATTAAATACGACCCAAGCATTGGCATCTATGGCTTGGATGTCTATGTGGTGCTGGGCAGGCCCAGCTTCAGCACTGCAGACAAAAAGCAGAGGACAGGCTGCATCAGGGCCAAACAGAGAATTGGCAAAGAGAAAGCCATGCGCTGGTTCCAGCAGAAGTACGATGGCATCATCCTTCCTGGCAAATAAAATCCTGTTTTCTATAAAAGATCAATAAAATGATCCCTGAAGTGTAAAAAACAAAAACAAACAAAAAAACCACACAATACTTATTTGACTCTTGCATTGTGTATCTTTCAACTTAAATGTTTAAGAACTCAACTATTTGACTAGTTAATTTGATAAAATTAAATAAATAATTAATAATTAACAAAATATTTATATCTGCTTTCTCCTCCAGGACTTACATAGGTATTTTTTTTTGGTTGGTTGATTTGTTTGTTTGTTTGTTTTTGGTGAGGCAATTGGGGTTAAGTGACTTGCCAGGGTCACATAGCTAGTAAGTGCCAAGTGTTTGAGGCCACATTTGAACTCAGGTCCTCCTGAATTCAGGGCCGGTGCTCTATCCACTGGGGCACCTAGCTGCCCCAATACACAGGTATTTTTAAAGTACTGAAGCAGATTCAGTTATATTACTGTCATTTAAAAAAAAAAGTTAACAAAAGTTTTTTGAGCTATTAAAAACTTGTTTTATCTCATTTTCAAATTTATAATTTTATGTTTTATAAATTATTATATTATATGATTATAGTAGTATATGTATATAATTTATAAACAAGTAAATTTAAACATTGGGTACAAGAGTTTGGAGAATACTAAAGTATAATACAAAAGAAGTATGCAGTCTCCTCTTCACTACCTGGATTTATTTTACCTCAGCTGTTTACTGAGATACACATTTCCATTCTTTGATGGTCTACTGCTGATGAACTGGACTAAATTCATAGTGCTGAAGCTCTAGGTCCAACTTTTGCTAAGGGACATCAAAATGCCAAGACTTCCTTCAAACCAGTAATCTAAGGATAATTACAGAATTGTACTCCACTCTACCAGCTGAGCTAAGCCAAATTTTACTTTTTCCAAGCAATCAACTTTAAAGTTTTTAGAAACCCTTTCTAATGGATTTTCTTCTCATTTTTCTTTAAACCTGGGTAAATTATGCTACTTGGAACATTTGGCCTACGGAGAGGGTTCATTTACTCCTTTTGTGGCTGGAGCATGGCTTGTGGACTTTATTCATTCAGAATTCCTTAGGTAGCTAGCTTCTTTCTGAGGAGTCTTCATATTTCTATGGCCATGCTTAATTCCATCAGTACCATTGTTCTCCCTTCCATTTTATCTCCATAACATCTTTTGTCTATGCCCCTCCTTCTCTCCTCTGATGCTACCACCACCCTGGTACTGCCTCTTGTGATCTCACACCTGGACTGTAGCAACAACCTACCATTTGGACTCCCTGAATGAAGTCCCACCCAACTCCAATCCATCCTCCATTCATCTGTTAAATTGATCTTCCTAAAGTTCAGTTGTGACACACACATAGACTCTTCAATGAACTCCAATGGCTCCTTGTTACTTTAAGAATCAAATATAAAATTTTGATTTGCTGTTGAAGCTCTTCACAATCTACGCCCTGCTTACATCTCTAATTTGTTTGTTTGTTTTACCTTTTACTTTCTTCCATATACATTATCATCCAGTGACACAAACCTCCTAGCTGTTCCTCAAATGCAGCACTTCATCTAACCCCATGCATTTTCACTGGCTGTCTCCCAGGCCTGGAATTCTCTCCCTCCTTATCATTTTCTCCTGACTTACATGGTTTTCCTCAAGATTCACTAAATTCCTACCTTTTGCAAGATTCTTTTTTTTTCTGGTCCCTTTAATGCTAGTAGTGACTAGCTTCTGTGATTACCTCTAATTTATTCTGTGTGTGCATGTGTGTATGTATGTACATACATGGTCGCTAACATGATGCCTTTCCTTGTTATACTGTGAGGTCCTGGAGAATAGGGATTGTTTTTTGTCTTTCTTATTATCTCCAGGGCTTAGCAGAATACCCAAAACATAGTATGCCCTTAATAAATGTTGATTTCACTTAAAGCACGATAATGTTCCCTTATAGTCCTATACAATATTTTGTTTATGCTTTCCCCAACTGATGGGCATCTAATGCCAATACTTAGCACAGTGCCTGGCATATAGTAGGTGCTTAATGAATTCTTGTTACTTGACTACTTTGTGTCCAATGTTTTGCTTCCACAAAAAAGTGCTATAAGTATTTTGGTGTACATAGATGATGTCTTCTCATCAGTGATGTCGTTTCAGCATAAGCCTAGTAGTGGAATCTCTATGTCAAAGATATGAACATTTTAGTAAATTTATTTACATACTTCTAGATTGCTTTCAAAAATAGTTGTACTCATTCACGGCTTCATCAGCAAAGCACTAGTATGCATATCTTCCTATAACTGCTCCAAAATGATCTATTCCTATCTTTTATTATCTTTGCCAATTTTCTGGGTATAAGGTGAAAGTTTAGGGTTGTTTTGATTTTCATTTATTTTATTAGTAAAAATGTGGAGAATTGTTTTTATATTGTTAATAGTTAGCAATTTTTAAAGAATTCTTTGTTCATAACCTTTGACTATTGGGAAATGGCTTTTAGGTATTTGTGTATATACATACATACACATATACATGCATACATATTTCCATTACTTGTCTATATATCTTTTTTTTTCTTTTTTTTTTTGGTGAGGCAATTGGGGTTAAGTGACTTGCCCAGGGTCACACAGCTAGTAAGTGTTAAGTGTCTGATGCCAGATTTGAACTCAGGTCTTCCTGAATCCAGGGCTGGTGCTCTATCCACTGCGCCCCTAGCTGCCCTGCTTGTCTATATATCTTGAATGCCAAACCCTTATCTGAGAAATTTGATTAATATATTTTCTTCATTTGACCATTTCTCTTCTTATCCTAGATATATTAATTTTATTTGTTTAGAAGCTTTTTGGTTTCCTGTAATCAAAGTTAGCTAGTTTATCTTTTTGCAATTGCCTCTAGGCAGCTAGATGGCATAGTAGATATTTTTAGAGGCCTGGAGTCTGTAATACCTGAGCTCAAATCCTGCCTCAGATATGTATGTGCTATGTGACCCTAGCCAAGTCACCTAATGGGGATGACAATAGCACTTACAAGCACAGTACCAGGTACATAGTAGATGCTTAATAGATGCCTATTTCCTTTCTTCTTCTATCTCTTGTTTGGTTAAGAATACATCTCCTATCCATAGCTATGAAAAGTGTATGAACTAATGTTTTTTTTGTTGTTGTTGTTGTTGTTTTTTTTTACGGGGCAATAAGTGACTTGCCCAGGGTCACACAGCTAGCAAGTGTCAAGTGTCTGAGGCCGGTTTTGAACTCAGGTACTCCTGAATCCGGGGCCAGTGCTTTATCCACTGCGCCACCTAGCTGCCCCATGAACTAATGTTTTATGGTATAATATTTAATATAAAGTCCATATATCCATTTTGAATTTGATGGGAAATAAAGCATAAGATGTTGGTCTAAGCCTAATTTTTGCCTGTGTAGTACTTTTAAGAACTGCAAGCTTTACCTTCAAATAAAAGCTATTTTAAAAAAAATTCTTCTAGTGATGCTGTGTGACTATAAGTCATGAAACATTAGCCTAAGAAGAGGACCCCTGAAATGGAGAGATGCACAAGTGGTGGGCACAAGCTGGCTGATGCACATTGCCAGTAAAAATTGTCTAAGAGGGGCAGCTAGGTGGCACAGTGGGTAGAGCACCAGCCCTGGATTCAGGAGTACCTGAGTTCAAATCCGGCGTCAGACACTTAACACTTACTAGCTGTGTGATCCTGGGCAAGTCACTTAACCCCAATTGCCTCACTAAAAAAAAAAAAAAATTTTAATTGTCTAAGAGGAGTGTTGTAAAGGATGACATGAGGAAATGTGATCAGAAAAGATCTGGTCTTGTGGCCAAAAAATAAGGGATAAACTGCTGGTTAACTCTTGTATTTCATTAGGGTCCATACAATGTCATGAGATCCAGATGAAGACCCTCCCAAAACCTGTGGCGCATATGTAAGAAAATATGGATAAGATTTGCAAAGGATGAGAAGTTGTATTGCAATTTGCAATTTTGGAGGAAGTATCCACATAAGGAAGATCAAAGATCTATTAAAGTTTCAACGCATTTTATTTTGATCTGTATAGGAGCTGTTTCTCTCCATATATATCTTGGGTTGCTATTTAACCTCCCCACTCATATAAATGACTAAATTCAGTTTCATGTTAGTATTGGGTCACTGGCAAGTGAGAAAAATCCATTCTTCTGGATTTCCCCCACTCTCCAAGAATTTCTGAGTCAACTAAAGGTGTGTTCATTGACCTCAGAGAATCTCAGAAAATCTAGGTCTCTCATCATACTCTGCCCCTCCCTATTGTCTTTTTCTCTACTCATTTTCCTGGCTTTCTACATAGAAATCACTATGACATATGTGATAATAATGGAGGGGGAAAAACAACATCCTGACCACATATTTAAATCTTAATATGACAGGCAATAAGCATTTATTAAGTACCTACAATATGTTAGACACTGTGCTAAGTGTTGGGTCCCTATCTGTAAGGTGCTCAGAATCTAATGGGGAAGATAACATGTAAATAAATATATATGATGTAGAAATATTCAAGAGTTCATTGATAGGTATGGCTGTCAATCATAATTATCAAGATACAGAAAAATTTCATTAACCAGTTTATTTTATGCTCACTATAGTCCCATGGTATCTACAAATGACCACCACCAATGGTCAAATAGAGTTTTCATATGACTTATATAGTCACTAATTTCATTGGGAGGGGAAAGGTACAAGTGGATTTTATGGCTGCCTAAAAGGAAAGGAAAAGATTTACATTTCAAAGATAAACATAAAATTTATAGTAGACTAATGGAGAGGAAGGATTACATGTCAAAGATAGCAGAAGAGGGAAAATGACATCAGGTCAGGTTTTAAATTGATCAGCAAACACGAAGAGGATTTCCTCTGGAATTTATAATTAGCTAGTTAATGTTTATCACAAAGCTGAGCTAGAGATTCTTTTACCCCTAATCAGTTAATTATCTGGGTTAAATTACTGGAGGTCTCAGTCAAATTCTATAAAGAAAACCTGTTATTTATTTGATCTTTTTAAAAACAGACCAAAAAAAAAAAGGCTGTCCTGAAGCCACTAGAAAGGAAATTTTAAACTCTTGTGATGAGCAAACAAGCTATAAATAGGATAAATGTTGGACATAATCAATAGAAGGAAGGCACTGGAATTAAAATGGTTTTGGACAGACTTCTTCTAGATGGGAGGATTTTAGCTGGGGCTTGAAGGATTCTAGGGAATCCAGCAGATAGAGATATAGGACGGAAAGTATTCCAAGCCTAGGGGAGTGACTTGTCCAGCAAGAATAGTGCTACTGGATCAGAGAGTATGTAGGGAAAGGAGCTGTAAGGTGAAAGATTGGAAGGGTAGAAGAGACATAGGTTATGAAGAGTTTTTAACACCAAACAGAGGATTTTGCATTTGATCCTGGGGTGCTGGGGAGCCACTGTAATTTATTGAATTGGAAGGAGGATGACATGGTTGGATCTGCTAGTAAGGAAAATACTTTGGTGGCTGAATGGAGGATGTGCTGGATTGTGGAGAAATATGTGGCAAGCAGACTAACCAGCAGACTACTGAATAGTTCAAATGTGAGGTGATAAGGTCCTGCACCAGAGTGGTAACAATATCAGTCATCATAAGGGGCTCTATTTCAGAGATATTTCAAAGGTAAAAATCAACAGGCCTTGGTAACAAATTGGATATAGGGGTTGAGAGACAGTGAGGAGTATAGGATGATACTGTAAAAAAAATTAACTATAACTAATCTAATCTAATCTGAAAATTTTATAACTGTACTTATATTAAAAAATCATATCTATATGAAAAAGTATAAGTTTAGAAAAATTACAACTGGGCCATAAATCCCTTTGTGGTTGCCACTCAAATGTAAAAATATTTTAGCTAACTGGGCCTAATCTAACTGGGGGCCTAATCTGTGAATTTTGACTGGCTGGCTATCTGACTGCTATTAATTTAATATGGGCCCTTTATAAAATCCCACACTGCTCCTCCCAAATTGATAAGCAAAAAGGGATTAAAATGCCTCTTTTAATTAAAGCAAAGTTTATTTATAAAAAGCAATGTAAAAGATAAGGGCAAAGAAATGCAAATTATACAATCTGTCCACTTTTAATATAATAAGGGCCTGTTGCCACCTCTTGCCTGAGGATATGCTGCTTGGACCTGTTTGCCTCCAGTCCTCTCCAACTTTCACTCTTTTTCTCCTTCACTCCAGCTCCCCTGCACTTTCACTGCTCCACTCCTTTCTTCTAACTCCAAGCCCCCTTCACTTTGTTAACCCCTACTTGCACCATCAGTCCACCCACCCACCACGACTCCTCTTCTGTCTGACCACCCCCCTCAGCATCTCTTCTCTCACTGACCTTCTTTCATTCTCTTTTTGACCACGCAGGTATATAAAAAGCTCTCTCCTCACCTGAAACTTGGGCTGATCACCTATGCATGCCATGTTAATTCACTGCTGCTGAGAGCCTGGGACTTCCTCATGGCAGTGATGGGGGGGGGGGTAGCCTAGATGAGCCTGGGATCTCTGAGGTAGATCCCCTCAGGGAGGAGGGAGCTGGGGCTTTTTTCCCAGCCCTCAGGCCAGGGCTTCCGAAGCCTAGGGAGAGGGGCACCAGCCCCTTTTACCCAGAGAAGAACCCTGAGGGCCTAAGGCTCTTTAATCTCAGCCCAAAGGCAGGGTCCCCAAATCACAATAAATTCCCACAATACCTAGGTTGTAAATCTGAGGTACTGAGAAGTTGGTGTACTCTAGACAATAATAGAAAATTTTGAAAAGGGGGAGGGTTTTTTTTGGAGGGGGAAGATAATGAGTTCAGTTTTGGTCATGTTGAGTTTAAGATTTCTACTTGTTATCTGGGTTCAATGTGTCTGATAGGCATCTGGAAATTCAAGATTCTCTATCTGTCACTGTTTCCCAGTGGTTTTAAAGCTTTTCAATGTGCCTATTTGGGGGATCATCTTGAAATTAGTTTACTCACCAAGCTCTTGAACTTAACTGTCCTTTATCTGGAACATCTCTGTACATTTATTTCTCCATCACTATCTAATATTAGGTTCTCACTGATGAACATCACCTTATTTGTTATCTTTCTCTCACACCAGCTTCTGAATACATTATAGGCATGAACACATCTGCTCCCCAGAATCCTATGAGGTAAATAGTTGCAAAATTACAGAATACAGTTTTTAGAAGGAACCATAGAAGGTACTATTATTTATCACATTCAATTGACCAGTAAATACTCTACCATATTTATAATCATTTTTTTAAAATTATCAGTATTAATCAGAATAAGTCCATCCCCACCCCAAGTTCAATAAAAGTAAATATAAATTTAAGAAAAGACAGGAAGGGGAAATGAAATAAAGGAAGTATATTCCAATGACAAGAAATAAACTTTTACCTGAGGCTAGATGAAGAGGAAATATGGGAAGTAGAATAGTTGATCAAAGTTACTCCCTTTAAGCCCTTCAGGGGTCTCAACCTTCCATAACTATTGACATTTCTCTAGAGTTGGAAACCAGTCCGTTGATTCAATTTTATCTATTTTCCATCTGATGGTAAATATTTTGGTATAAAATGCAGGTTTAAAAATACTCAGGCACAGTGTATGCAGAACTGATCTAATGGCACTTCTTCCCAGGCTCATTAGGTAAAGGATCTTTCAATTCTTGATATCTGTGGCAAACTTATTGACTTTATGGAAGTTTATTTAATCAGAAAGAGTCCCCAAAGGCTGTTAGAAAATTCAGTTGATTTTTGTAATTGGTAATGACAATGATTATTTATTTTGACTTGTGAATCCTTCGTTGAGAAAAGGAATAAGAACTAGGTGATCTTTGGGTGTCTTTGCTAGTTCTAGAATGCTGTTATTTGGTGTTGCCAAAGATGTTAGTGGAATGAAAATGGTAGTGAGAGAGATTTTCCCAAGATTGAAAAATTATTAGATATGGAAACAAGACAAACTCATGAAGTACCAAAACTAAAGGCAGAACGCAGGGAGAAATTAGATCTATTCTTTCCTCTGGTCCTTCCCCACTCATTTCATTCTTTTTCCTAGTCTGGCTGTGATGGTATCAGAGATGTCCAGAACAAGCTGCTAACCCCTTCTTAAACATATCTCTTAAGGCTTCCTTTACTCGTTCATTTCGAAGGGTATAAATGACAGGGTTCATTAATGGTGTCACAAATGTAGTCACCACTGTCACTGCCCAGTTAGTGCCAACAGAACCACTTTGTGATGGGCGGACATAGAGAAAGATGGCACTTCCATAGAAGAGTGTAACCACCATTAAGTGGGAGGTACATGTGGAGAAGGCCTTCTGTCGGCCTGAGGCTGAGGGTATTCGAAGGACTGCCAAAACAATGTGACCATAGGAAGTGGCAGTAAGCAGAAGGGAGACCATGATGACCACTGAGGCCAGAGCAAAATCAACCTCTTCCAATTGCTTGGTGTTGGTGCATGCCAGGCGAAGTAGGGGGCCACTATCACAAAAGAAGTGTTGGATCACCACATCCTGGCCACAAAAAGGAAGCAGAGCCACAACCACTGTAGGACCAAGCACAGGGAGAAGGCCCCCTGCCCAACAGATCAGAGCCAACCGTAAGCATATGGCCCCACGCATCAATATAGGATATCTCAAGGGGTGGCAGACAGCCAGGTAACGATCCACAGACATGATCGCCAGTAGCAGGAACTCAGAAGCCCCAAGGCAGAAGTAGAAATAGAACTGAGTAATGCAAGCAGTGAAAGAGATGGTGTGCCGACCTGAAAAGAAGTTATCCAGCATCTTAGGAATAATCACAGAAGTGATCAAGATCTCCAGGCATGACAAGTTCCCCAGGAAAAAGTACATAGGAGTCTGCAGGCGGGGGTCAGCTCCGACCACACTTATAATCACCATGTTGCCCATTAGGGTCAGCAGGTACACTAGCAGGAAAATTGAACAGAGCTCAGTTTGCATGCTGTGAAGAGTGGGAAAGCCTGCCAGGATGAACTCAGTCACACCACCACTCTGATTCCTGCCCATCGCCATCAGTTTTCTCACCTGTAGGATAATGGAGAGATAGTCATGGTGAAAGGATACACATCTAGGTACTTATCTACCCCTGTGTCCCTCATTTTTTTCCCTCATTGATAGATTATATTAAAAATAGATGGGGGGAGGGGCAGCTAGGTGGTGCAGTGGATAAAGCACAGGCCCTGGATTCAGGAGGACCTGAGTTCAAATCTGACCTCAGACACTTGACACTTACTAGCTGTGTGACCTTGGGCAAGTCACTTGACCCTCATTGCCTCACAAAAAATTTTTTTTAATTTAAAAAAATTTTTAAAAAATAGATGGGGGGCAGCTAGGTGGTGCAGTGGATAGAGCACCGGCCCTGGAGTCAGGAGGACCTGAGTTCAAATTCGGCCTCAGACACTTAACACTTACCCTGGGCAAGTCACTTAACCCCAATTGCCTCATCCCCCCCCCCCAAAAAAAAGACGGAACAGGGGCAGCTAGGTGGAGCAGTGGATAAAGCACCGGTTCTGGATTCAGGAAGACCTGAGTTCAAATCTCACCTCAGACCCTTGGAATTTACTAGCTGTGTGACCTTGGGCAAGTCACTTAACCCTCATTGCCCAGCAAAAACTAAAAAAAAAAATTTTTTTAAATAGATGGAACTAGGGTCATCTTCCCACAGTCTGGATGGGATATCTTTTAAATTATTATTATTTTTAATTTATAGAACAAAGCAATCATTTCCATAGCATAGTACAAAAAATAAAAGATGATTGTAATATGAAACTACAAATCTACTATGCAAAATTTGCTATTCCTTTCAAATGTACAACAAATTATCATGCAAATTTTTTTCTTCCCTCATCCCACCCTAAAGATGACTACCATTAGATATAAATAAGTATATATAAATATATGTGTGTATGTATATGTACATATATATATGTGTGTATGTATATGTACATATATATATATGTGTGTGTGTGTGTATGCATAGACACCTGTAATTGTTAGTAAGTTTTTTCATACATAAAGTATATTTGTCTCTACAACTTCAACCCATTGTTCTAAGTAATGCTCTTTGGTGCCAAACAGAACAAATTTACTCTCTTTTCCATATGACAACCATTCCAATACTCAATGACTACCATGATGACCCAAAGTCTCTTCTTCTCTACAATAAATATTTTCAATTGATCCTCATTTGACATGGTTCCCAGTTCCTTGACCATGTCCCAGATTGTTGTTATCTTTCCTAAAGGCCATTCTCCAGATTTGGGCTGATTAGGGCATAGGAGAGTGGGACTAGTCAGTCAATCAACATTTATTAAACATCCACTCTGTGTCAGGCTCTCTTCTAAGTGCTGAATCAGGATTTTCCTTATTCTGCATACTTTACTTTCCAATGCTTAAGAGGACTTTAATATTATGTCTGACATTTCACATCATTACTCATATTGAGACAACTAAACCTCCTAGATCTATTTTTAAATTCATATTAATGGCATTATAATTGTGCCTTCCCCTATCTTTTGTTGTTGTTGTTGTTGTTTTGTTTTTGTTTTTTGCAGGTCAATGAGGGTTAAGTGACTTGCTCAGGATCACACAGCTAGTAAGTGTCAAATGTCTGGGGCCAGATTTGAACTCAGGTCTTCCTGAATCCAGGGCTGGTGCTTTATCCGCTCTTCCACTATCTTGTACTCTGAAACTGATTTTTAAGAACTCAGATGTGGATTTTATGGTTATCCTTATTAGATTTGACTCACTCTTTTAGCCTGTCAAAATCCTTTTGGATCCTGATTTTGTCATCTAATGAATTAATTTTGCATCATCTGCAACTTTACCAAGTCCAGCATTTATGCCTTTATCAGTCAGTCAAGAAAGATTTATTAAATGCCTACTATGTGCTAAATGCTAGGGATTCAAAGAAAGGGAAAAGACAGACCCTGCTCTCAAGAAGCTCATGGCCTAATAAAAGATGCAACGTGTAAACAATTAGGTATGAACCCTCTGTGTGTGTTTCTCTCTGTCTCTCTGAATCTGGAGTAAAAAGGCATATGTACAAAGTGTATGAGCCAGGATTTGAACCAAAGAATTAAACCCAGGTCTTCAGACTGCTAGTTCATTATTCTGTCCACTAGTTCACATGCCATAAATTGACAGATGTCTTACGGGGAAATGAGAAGGCTGATGCAAGCATCATATGATCCAGCTGGAAGGAGCCTTGGATGCCTATGTTCTTCCTGCATTTTTAGAGAGAAGGTAGAAATTACAGGTTGTTAGAAATAACACTGCATTTGGAAAGGATCTGAATTAAAATCCCAGCTCTGCTACACATGGAACTATTAATGTTACAAATTACATCTGTAATTTTGGGCAAATCATATAATCTCTCTGGGCCTCAGTTTCTTCTTCTGCTCATTTAAAAGGTTGGGCTCGGGGTGGCCAGGTGGCACAGTGGATAAAGCACTGGCCCTGGATTCAGGAGTGCCTGAGTTCAAATCCGGCCTCAGACACTTGATACTTACTAGCTGTGTGACCTTGGGCAAGTCACTTAACCCCCATTGCCCTGCAAAAAAAAAAAAAAAAGGTTGGCCTCAATATTTCTAAGACCTAACTTCTATATCTATGCTTTTTTGATATTATAAATCTGTAATCTGGAGAGTATGTATGGCACAGTGGATAAAGCACCGGCCAAGGCCACATAGGTAGTAGGTAGCAGAGCTTGATTTGAATGTAGACCTTTGGGGCAGCTAGGTGGCAAAGTGGAAAAAGCACCGGCCCTGGATTCAGGAAGACCCTGAGTTCAAATCCGGCCTCAGACACTTGACATTTACTAGCTGTGTGACACTGGGCAAGTCACTTAACCCCAATTGCCTCACACACACACAAATCTAGACCTTCTCATGTAATAAATGAAATGTCGTATAAATGGTTGGAGGTAGGAAATCACTGTAAGTCAGCGCACTATAGGTCCAGCTGGAATGAGTTGCAGGCATGTCACACATTCTCAGTTTCTTCATTTGTAAAATGAGGTGGACTGAATGACCTTTATGGTTCCTTCTAGCTCTGCATCTTTAAACATAAAGCGATTTGTGTCCTTCTTCCCAAGGTCTAATGCTTCAGTGAACCAACTCCCATCTCTCTTCTTTTTCCATATGTAAAAGGTGGTTCTTATTCATTTTTGAGTTGTTGGGGAAGACAAGGGGTGACCAGGTCATATCCCTAAAACCAGAGGAGAAACCATATGATTTGTCTAGGGAATTTATGATTCTCCCTGCTCATCTTGCCAGCCTATTTCTTGACTTTTGACTCCTTCTTAAAGTGGGGCACTGCCTCCAGGATGCATTATCCCAAGATTCAGGGCATCCCAAGTGGTATGATTTAAGGAGAGGCACATTGTCAGCTCACCTGGCCTGTGTTCTGGTCTGTAAATTGGAATGAATGACTCACAATTCCAAATCACCTTTAACTGAAACCAGGTCAAACTTGTGGTCATTTGCAAAGTCAGATGTAAGTCTTTCAAGATCTGAGGACCCAATAATTCTTATTGATATAGTGTTTTGAAGGAGGCAAAACCCTTTCTTTGTAATAATCCAATGAAGTAGATAGTGCAGATCTTATCTCACTTTTATCCCTGGAGGAGCCTGCTGGAAAAGGATAAGTGACATCAGTATAATAATTAAATGCTCAAATCAGGATTTGAATGAAAACTTCTTGAGGCTAAGCCTACTCTACTCTAAAATCCTCTGTCATTTGAAATAGAGTTCAATTTTTTGTTGTCTAAGTAGTTCCAGTCATGACTACAACATTCCCTAAGAAAGATTGTCTATACCAATGATTTAATATTTTTTAATCTTCCTAGCTATTGAAATAAGTGTCTTTATCTATCTACTGAGTGATTTTTGAAATCTTCTCTCTCTTATTTGCCCCAGTATTCCTTAAGCAAAACCCTAGTTAATATTTATCAGAGAAAAAATAATGATTTTATTGTATGACATTTCTGAGTGGTAAGTGATTATAATTAGAGAAGTCTGCCAGAGCAATGGGAATTGTCATCTTTTGCTTGATAAAAAAGACTCTGAGGGGCTTCATCTCCAGGGGATAAAGGCTTTTGCAACACTGGCCTGCATCCAAAATTTGCTGGAATTGCTATTAGACTAGTCTATCCTTATCTACAATAGGAGATGAATCTAAAGCCCTTTGTTCCCAGGGCAGCATTCACTTTTTTTGTTTGTTTGTTTAGAATTTTATTTTCCAAATTACATGTAAAAACAAATTTTGACATCAATTTTTAAAAACTTCATGTTCCAACTTCTCTTCCTCTCCCCCCACCTAAGAACTCAAGCAGTTCAATATAAGTTATACATGAGTAGTCATACAAAACATCTCCACATTAATCAGGTTGTGAAAGAAAACAGACAAAAACAAAACTTCAGATTAAGGAGCTATCAAAAAAAAATTATGCTTCAATCTGTTTTCAGATACCATCAGTTCTTTCTCTGTAGATGGTTTGCAATTTTCATAAGAAATTTTCATGTAGATAGATCTTTCCAGGTTTTTCTGATAGCATCCTGTTCATCATTTTTGTTTTGTTTTGTTTTTTTTGCAGGGCAATGGGGGTTAAGTGACTTGCCCAGGGTCACACAGCTAGTAAGTGTCAAGTGTCTGAGGCCGGATTTGAACTCAGGTACTCCTGAATCCAGGGTCGGTGCTTTATCCACTGTGCCACCTGGCTGCCCCCTGTTCATCATTAAACCATAACACCTGAGACCCCCTAAAGCTTGGGACAGTATAACCTGGAAGCAGGACCCCACACTAAGAAGGAGTTAAAAGTCAAGTAAAACACAGGCAAGATGAATAGGCAGAGAAAGTCTCAAACCATAGAAAGCTTCTTTAGTGACAAGGAAGATGGAGGTGCACCCTCAGAAGAGGGTAGCAACATCAGGGCTCCTTCATCTAAAGCTTCCAAGAAAAATATGAATTGGTTTCAGGCCATAGAGGCACTCAAAAAGGACTTTGAAGATAAAATTAGAGAGGTAGAGGAAAAAAAGGAAAGAGAAATGAGGGTGATGCAGGAAAGACATGAGAAAAAAGTCAACAGCTTGAAAAGCCAAATGGAAAAGGAAATACAAAGGCTCTTTGATGAAAATAATTGCCTAAGAATTAGGATTGAACAAATGGAAGCTAGTGACTTTATGAGAAAACAAGCAAATCCAAATGAATAAAAAAATAGAGGACAGCAAGTGGCAGCATTCACTTTAAGTGACTAGGTAAAGGGAAGGGAATCTCCTTTCATTCTCTTGGATGAAGTTTAGAGAAAATCTCTCTAGGATTCTCAGAATAGTGGTCACTTTGGTGGAAACATAGGGATTTTCTATCCCTTCTGGTGCTCAGAGATTACTCTTTATCTTGCATCATGTCCTTATCACAGTCTTCAAGGTATGCTTTATGGTTCAGGTAATGATAACAAGCCTATTCCTACCTTGGAGCACTTCCATATGGGAAAAGCAATTAGGGAAAAAAAAGATAATGTGGACTGGGAATAACTACCATTCTTCTCTTGTACTTTTCTCCTTGGGTGTGGCCCAAAGACACTGCTCTTCTGCCTTGTAAACAGATTCTTTCTGATCCTGAGTGAGCGGAATCAGACCTTCTCTTTCTAATGGTCAAGAAGTCCACGAGCTAGACAGCATCAGAGTATCAAGAATCTTATAGCTAGTGTTCGAAGGAACCTTAGAGTGAAACTGTCCAAACCTCCCATTTTACAGATGAGGAAACTGAGGCAAATTCTTGCTAAAGGTCACACATCTCTCTCCTTTGGAAGTGTCTACTACTCTCCATAACACTGTCTCAGACTAGGTTCATGGGATTTAGGGTGGAGTAAGACAACAAACTTATTTAAACTGCTATTGAAATTGGAATGTGGTTCAGTCACAGGAATCCCTGAATTATCTTTATTGGACAAAAGTTTTACTGGAAACAAAGAATAACTTCACAAGGCTTAACAGATCTCAAGTCTCTATTGCTGAAAAGACTCATGGAATTAAAAATAAAAAAGCATATCTCCATACTTACAGTTTCTTTAAAAGTGTCTCTACTTGGAAGATTATTACCATTAGGACCAATTCTTTTGCTCTCAATGATTGATTTTATGTAGAATATGCACTGGCTTTAATCCATTCTTTGAGCTTTCAGTTCCATCTTCCCTGGTTCCAAGCACCCTCCTCTGTTCAGGAAGGAAGGAGAGTGAGGGAGACCTTTGTTTCTGAATAGTTCTTTTTAATGAGAGAATTCTCAATTCGTAATATTAATACCACTCACTAGTGGAGATGTTTCACACTGAGGACTGGGCCAGGAATGGGAGCCCAGAGGACAGCTGTTCTCTGGGAAAGTTCTCCCCAGTGAGTGAGGGGCTGAGAGAGAGAAAGAGAGGAAGTAGCTTCTGAAAGACCTAAGGGGAATTTGTGCTTCAATGGAAATTTCCCATTTGCTGTTCACACAAAATTGGAAAAGTACATTAAGCATGCAACAATATGTTGTCCCCTTAGCATTTGTCACATTAAACAACTCACCTAGGGCCAAAGAAGCTTCAAACAATGGTATTGGTATTAAATAAAGTTTAGAATTGGGGAGTAGACTACCTACCCATTCTTATCTTTAACACTCCTTTCTCTATGGCATTCTTGAAGTTGGGATGTCTCCTACATAGCAGCCAACAAAAAGTCAGTGTCTTTCCTCTAATTATTACATGTGATGTTTGGAAATTGAGTCAAATTATAGAGGTGGGAGTAGAAATATTATAAAGGGTAAAGATTCCTTTCAGGGACTCTAGTCATGAGGAACCTCATTTCTCATGTAATAAATGAACATGGCATGTGAACGGTTGGGCATGGGAAGTGACTGGAGATCACACTTTGAGAACATTAGAAATTAGAAATTCATCTTGAATTAAATCCAGCAAAATCCTATTTCTCCATCAATACATTTAATTACAGAGTAGGGAAGACCAACAAATGTATATAGGTTCCCAGCTGGAGGGAATCCTTGTGAAAAGAAAGATATCTCTCATGCTACTGCCTCCTTGCCTTGAAGAATGCCACTTTAACCTACTCCAGAGAATAACTGTATTTAAAAAAACAGAAAAGGAAATGGGGACCATTATTAGTGCTGATCTGTAGAAGGAAACATTTATCCAAACAAGAGGTTGAAAAATAATGGAGAAAATTTAATTCATAAGCATAATTTTGTCCTTCATCCAAACATAATTTTTGAGTTAAGGCATAGATGAAATAAAAAGTCACATAAATTAAATAATGGAAAGATTACTTGAACCTATTACCAATCAGTTTGAACCTGTGAAACAAAATCTAACTGTGATGTCTAAAAATCTAATGTGTGGTCACCTTAAATTAGAAGCATTAGCACCAGTCTTTGGGCATTAAGCATTAATTAAAGTATATTATGGGGTTAGCAAAGAGAGAGAGGAAAAGCCATCTTCACCTAGCTATCTAAGAGAGAGAATGTCCTCAGTTCCACCGGAAAAACCCCTGTCGAACCAGAAGAGGTAGTCTACACACACAGCTCCAAGCTAATGGGCTTGTCCATTGATTGACATGACTTACAGGAGGTAGACATAACGTCCTGACACCAATTTGACCTTCGAAATCTCAGAAAGGTCACCTCCTCCTTTCTCTTCTGGGTGGGGCTGCCCTGGTTCTCACAATGTCTTTCTCAGCAGGGTGGTGGCACTCTGATTCTCACAAATCCTAGCATGTTATTTGTATCTCCAAACAGAGTGGAATATAAGAGTTTTTGCATGAAAACAATCAAATCAAAAGGAAATTAGGGTAATACAGCTCCCAGCAATCAAATACCCCATAGAATAAGAGGCATTTTAGATTTTATAATGATTATTTCTACTTACAACAAAGAATGATATTAGAAAAAGCACTGTAATTCTGAATCTCAATTTTTCCACAATTTCACTCTCGGAGGTATTTTGTAGGGAGAACTTGCATCTGAAAAAAAAAAATTACCTTCTTGGCAAATAAACAGTAAAAAGTATTTTATGGGCAGATGCAGGAGTTTTGTACCAATAAGATTTTAAAAGTAGTTAAAAGATACATACAGGGGCAGCTAGGTGGCGCAGTGGATAGAGCACTGGCCCTGGAGTCAGGAGTACCTGAGTTCAAATCTGGCCTCAGACACTTAACACTTACTAGCTGTGTGACCCTGGGCAAGTCACTTAACCCCAATTGCCTCACTTAAAAAAAAAACAAAAACAAAGACAAAAACAAAAAAAAAGATACATACAAATATAGAGGAAGGTTACTCTCCATCTTGCCTCCAATGTCAATGAGTAATTTGTCAAATAACTCAGGCCAGACAGAAATAATTTTTACTTGGTAGTTACATAATTTATCTCTGGCCTGATGCTACTTGATGGATGAACCAGCTCTTTCCTTGTGCCTCTGGCTAACTGACCAGTAACAACAACAAAGAAAATAGAAGTATGAAAGCCGAGTATGTTCTACCCTCTGAGAACTTGAGTAGATGCCCATGAGTCTTCAGACTTCTGATGTATGTCTTCTCTGTCCCCTCATAAGTAGCTGGGGGTGGGGCAGCTAGGTGGTGCAGTGGATAAAGCACCCGCCCTGGATTCAGGAGTACCTGAGTTCAAGTCTGGCCTCAGACATTTGACACTTACTAGCTGTGTGACCCATAGCCCCACCAAAAAAAAAAATAATATAAGTAGCTGGGGGTGATTTCCAGCTGGAACATGGATATAATCCAAGGAGATCATGTCCACCAAACTCACACACCTCAGTGTAGTTATAGCCCTTCGTCAGAAGGTACTTCTTTCATGAAGAAATACCTAAATTCCAAGAAATGTCTTATTCAGATGGAAAAGTTTATGAATATTAGGAATGTTCCCCCTGTGGAGATGATAGCATCTAATTCCATGGAGTTAACCAGTCAGCCACTAGGGAATGTTAAGTAACACGTGAGGCTACTCAGAGCTACGACAGAGAAAGTCTAGATCCTAATGAGCTACAAAATCCATTAGGAATCCAAGTGTCTGAGAATAGTTTGGTTTCTGAGTCTCAAAATGGAGGAACAAAATGCAAAAAACAAAAACAAAAATCCCGGGGGAGGTCAGAGACCAGGAGCTAGAGACCAACCATCTAATTACATCATTGTTTCCTAGGTTAGAGACTCAACAAAGAATTAATTACTATGGAATTACATCATAATGAGGATTATAATAAAACACTTTTTAAAGCACCTACAGGATGCAAAGGATTGTGATGAACACTAAGGTAAAGTCAAAGGTCTCTGTCCCCATAGAGCTCACAGTTTAGTAAGGGAGATTTGACACATGATAATTATGTGTCACTGGGGTTTAACCTCATAGAGAATGTGTGAGGTTGTAAAAGTAGGGGCCATCTCAGGAAGAGGGCACAGCACCTCCTCTGACAACTTCCAGAGAGATATGTGGGGCTCAGCAGTGAATAGCTATGATTTGATGTGAAGAAGCAATTGCCTTAATGACCCCTGAACAAGAAGAGCTGCTGACTCAGATATTTAAAGGGGATTGAGGGGGCAGTAGGTGGCACAGTGCATAAAGCACCAGCCCTGGATTCAGGTAGACCTGAGTTCAAATTTGGCCTCAGACACTTGACATTTACTAGCTGTGTGACCCAGGGCAAGACACTTAACCCTCATTGCCCCACAAAAACAAAACAACAACAAAAAAAACAAATAAAGGGGATTGATTTATACTCTCTGTTTTCTTCTTTTCTTGTCTATTAGAGTAGGTGTGTCTGAGCATTCCCTTAGAGAGGTAAGGGTGGGGTCAGTGCTATTCCCTTACCACCATAGAAATGGAAAACTTCAAACACTCAGCAACTAAATCCCATGTATATAGTCTTGGGCAAGTCTGAACATGGGACTTAGGACCCAGGCTGCTGTTTGTGTTTATTTCTTGCTTTTGTATTGTCTTGAGATGGGTATGTCCAGACTTGGAGGCAAACTCACAAATTGGAGAGGTCCAGGGATCTTGGCCCCTTTAATTGGCTATAGGAAAAGTTTTTGCATAGGAGAAAAGGGTCACCAACAGGGGGAAGAAATTCAACCTCTGGATGGGATTGCCACAAGACATGGATTTTACAGGAATTGAACATTGTAGAGACTAGGTCAAATGTAAAACTTTTATTCCCACAAACTGATTCATGTTCTAAAGTGTAATTAACCTTCTGGGAGAGTATATCTTTACATATGCCACTGTATCCCGGTTGAAGTCTTTTGTCAGTTCAAACTCATGATTTTCATGTTAAGTCTTTGTTTTGTGGAAAAAAGTAGCTGTCCCCTACCTCTTTGGTGAAAAGTGAGAAGATATAGCACTCCAAGCCTCTTGTCCCAACATTGGTTCTAATTCATATACATACATACAAACATAAATATATGTATACATATACATATACATGCATATGATTGTTGTATTTTATATATAATTAGTTCTTGTCCTTTGAGTTTGAAGAGAACCAAAATGACATCACTATGTTGAGGTCAAGCTACAGTGTGTCTGACCATGGATGATCAGACCAATATATGTCCAGAAGGCTCTATCACTGGTTAGGCACAAATAGTTCATATGACCATTTGGAGTAGAGATGTCGATAAATTTGTGCATCTCAGGTTTCTTTTAAGCTACTGCAAATCTACTTTGCTTATAGAGTATATAACACCTTCTTTGATGCAGGTATACCATGCTGAGTGGACCTGTACCAGTCAATTCCAAAGTTCTTCAGAGAGACCTTTATTTGTTATAACCAATGGTTCCATGTATGGATGGTGTGGTTGTTGGCTGGTGGAGAACCTGTGTTTTCTTGTTTTTGATTGTCAGGCCAAAATTAGCACAACCAACAGAGAATCGATTCATACTCTGTTGCATCTCAGCCTCAGAGGCTGCATTGAGTGCAGAATTACCTGCGAACAAAAAGTCATACACCAATGCTCCCTGCTTTTTAGTCTTGGCTTGTAGCCCTGTCTTTCTTTCTTTCTTTCTTTCTTTCTTTCTTTCTTTCTTTCTTTCTTTCTTTCTTTCTTTCTTTCTTTCTTTCTTTCTTTCTTTCTTTCTTTCTTTCTTTCTTTCTTCCTTCCTTCCTTCCTTCCTTCCTTCCTTCCTTCCTTCCTTCCTTCCTTCCTTCCTTCCTTCCTTTCTTTCTTCCTTTCTTTCTCTCTCTCTCTCTTTCTTCCTTCCTTCCTTCCTTTCTTCCTTCCTTCCTTCCTTTCTTTCTTTCTTTCTTTCTTTTTTTCTTTCTTTCTTTCTTTCTTTCTTTCTTTCTTTCTTTCTTTCGTTCTTTCTTTCTTTCTTTCTTTCTTCCTTCCTTCCTTTCTCTCTCTCTCTCTCTCTCTTTCTTCCTTCCTTCCTTCCTTTCTTTCTTTCTTTCTTTCTTTCTTTCTTTCTTTCTTTCTTTCTTTCTTTCTTTCTTTCTTTCTCTTTTTCTTTCTTTCTTCCTTCCTTCCTTCTGTATCCTCTTAAGTCTTTCTTTTATTTTATTTTATTAGGTTATACATTACAATCATATTAAATGTATTTCCACATTAGGCCTTTCTGCAGGTGTTTTCTTATTTGGGGGACACTAGTACATCACTTAGGTAGGTTCTCTTTTATGCTTACTGCCTTTTCATATCTATCCTTTTTAAAAATAAGTTAGATAGGGGCAGCTAGGTGGTACAGTGGATAGAGCATCAGATCTGGAGTCAGGAGGACCTGAGTTCAAATTTGACCTCAGAGACTTAACACTTACTAGGCAAGTCACTTAAACCCAATTGCCTCACTAAAAAAATTTTAAAAAAAATAATTTAAATGAATTCATTTTTGTTACATCTTAAGTTCCAAACAGTCTCCCTCTCTCCCTCCCCCCAACCCTGAACTAGAGAAGGCCACCATTTGACACAGATTTATAGATATATGTAAAAGCATATCATGCATACTTCTATTTATCAGTTCTTTCTCTGGAGGTAGATAGCATCTTCCTCCATAGGTCCTTTGTAGTTGATTAGAGTATTTACAAATACGGGATGGACCAAAAGTCTCAAAGGGCTTTCAATATTTAAGGACTCCTTTATTTTTTGCTTTTAACTAAACAAATAAATAATTGTTTTTAATCATCAAAGTATTTTATTATTTTCCAGTTACATGTAAAGATAGTTTTCAACATTTGTTTTCATAAGATTTTTAGTTCCAAATTTTTCTCCCTCCCTTCCCTCCCCACTCCCCAAGACAAAAAACAATCTGATATAGGTTATATATGTACAATCACATTACTGTTTTTAATTTATAATACCATAGCATCATATACAGTTTTTATAGGAAATGAATTCATATTATGTGTGAAAAATCAAATCTTGTAAATGGTGAAAAAAGTTTTTTCAAAAAGTTATTAAAAGATTGTGAGTTTTCCAAATCCAGAAAAAGGGTCTCATGTCTCCCACCTCAAAGAAATATGAAAGAAAAGAGGGAGAAAAAGAGAGAAAGAGACAGACAGACAAAAGAGATGGCTGACTTTTCCTTGGGATATGGAGGAGGTCATGAAAGACTTTATGTAGAAGTACATGCTAAAGTGGGTCTGACAGGAAGGAAGGAAAGGATCAAGGGATTATTGGAGATATGGGGTCAGGAGATGGCATTTGTTTGGGGTTTGAGGAACACATGAGCAAAAGCCTGAGATGAGAAATGACAGGATAAGAAGTGGGCACTGAGGGGCACCCACTAGCTGCACACTAGGGTGCCTCCTTCTCATGAGAAGAAAATAAAGCCTTTGTCACTTCGATGCTGAGTTCCTGAGAATTATTGAGAAGAGGATGGATTTTTCCCTCACAATTGGAGGTCCAACTGAGATGTAAGTTGCCCTCCGGGTTCCAGCACTCCCAGCACCCTTTACCAGCGATGGTCAGAGCCAGAGCCTGGAGGGGGCCACACCCAACTCCTGAGTTCGAGGAACTCAGCAGAGATGTCGTAAACTCAGGGTGGAGCATGCTCACCAAGGGGGTAAGAATTTATCAAAACAGGGACTGCCATGGGGAGGAAGGAAAAGCCAGTGCTCTGGTTTGTTAGGCTTATGTTGGGGAGTCACTTGCTATACGTCTTTTGCAGGGGTATTGGGTGAATTTATGAATGAAAGCTTACCTCCCAAGATTGTGAGGATAGAGCAAAATGTTATTGGGGTTTAGTATAATGTTTTATTTGGGGGGAAAGCCAGGAGAGAGGTCCCTGAATTTCATCTCATGAGAAGAGAGCATGGTGCGGAGGCGTGGCTCGGTCTGATGGGGTCATCATCTGACTGTAGGGGTATCTTGTTGGGGGAGGGCCATCCCCCACTGGTGGTGGCTGAGGGATTTGGGTGAGGGGCAGCTCCAGATCCCTCAGGTCATCTCACTCCCCCCTCACACCACAGGGACAGCAGCCACACCTTATCTTGTCTTCCCCGGGGGTGGAGGAGACTGGAGTGAAGGGTGGTGGTCCTGGAGTTACTCTGTACCTCTTTGGGAGTGTCTGTCCTTTGGTTTGGTTTTGTGGGGAGGGGGTTCTTTTTAATTTGCTCCAGGAAACTTCTCTGGTAAACTAGGCCCATTAGAAAAACAAAAGGGTTTGCTTGGGAAAGGTGAGGGAGGCTTTATGGGTCCTTCAAGAGTCTGGGATTAACAAAAATCGTTAGCCCCAGGCAATTCATTTGCTTGGGAAAGGGGAGTGTGAATTCAGTGCCTTTTCTTAGAAAAGAAAAAGTTTAAAAAAAAATGTTTGAGAATTCTACTTTAAAATCCGGAGAGGGGCAGCTAGGTGGCGCAGTGGATAGAGCATCGGCCCTGGAGTCAGGAGTACCTGGGTTCAAATCCGGCCTCAGACACTTAACACTTACTAGCTGTGTGACCCTGGGCAAGTCACTTAACCCCAATTGCCTCACTAAAAAACAAACAAACAAAAAAAATCCTGAGAAAAGTGATTCCATGTTTTAATTGATAAACTGTTGACAGATGGAAATTACGGTAATATTTAGCAGTTGTTGCATGCTATTGATTTTGCTAAGGGTTAAATACTGTTTGAGTTTATTGATTAACTGAAGGCCTTCACTGAAGCTTTTAGATATTTGTTCTTTTACATTAATTGCCTTTCTTCTGAGTTATCAGATCTGAGCAAACAAGGTGCCTACTATCCACGGGGAGAGAGGACTCGGTTTCCCCTGCACTGTATTCCATGAGACTTGGCAACTTTTGTTCTTTTATGGTAACCTCCACGATCATCCCAGGTGGCATGATAAACACAATGTTGAATTTGGCCATGGCAACTGGTATCAATGGTATTAGATTCTTTATGGTTCTTAATTGTCATACTAATGTCATGGGGCGCAGAGCACCCCAGAATTTCTCTGGGGCACACCAAAGAATCTTCTCCTTGAGAAACTAAACCAGAGGACAGATAATGCCTAGAGAGATAAACTGAACCAAATCGGACTGAGCTAGTTTGGGATTCCTACCCTTCATTCTGGTCTCCCTTACCCTGGGGAGATAAATTTGGGTGTGGCTTCGGCCTTGTCGTTCAGAAGAGGGATCTGTAGCCACCCCTCACCCAATTCCTTTAGTCACTACCAGTGGGGGATGGTCCTCCACTCCTCACCCAATTCCCCCAGCTACCACCAGTGGGGGATGGTTCACCTTCATTAAAGGAACCTTCCACAGGCAGATGGTCCACCCCCATCAGTCATCTATAAAAGTACCTTCCGGTCTCCTGTTCGAGGAGATTTGGTACCTCTGAGCCATGTGCTTTATGCCAAATCTCCCCATGAAAAGTCTAAGGATTTCTTTCATGGTTTCCCTCCCCCCACCCTTCCCTTCCCTTGGCCCTAAATAAACTATCACCTTGTTCTAACTACGTTTTGTGTGCAAGAGGGTGTAATTCTTTAAAGAGGAATTCCCAAGAACCCCAACCCCAACCCATACCCCATTTTCCCACTATATCACTAAATTAGAAGGGTATAGGAGTATAACTTTATGGACTCCTTTGCAGGTGCCTTGGGGAAGTTTTTAACAGCATGGGGCATTCTTGGCATCTCTCACTGGAACAGTTTTTCACTCCTGATGCAGGATCCTGGGGTTCCTGGATTCTCTTGGTTTGGGGTATGCCAAGGTGCCAGGCATGCCAACCAGGGTGCCAGGTGGTTAAAGTCTGTAGGTACCTGGGGCGCCAAGGTGCCAGGCATGCCAACCAGGGTGCTAGGTGGTTAAAGTCCATAGGTACCAGGGGTGCCAACCAGGCCAAGCAGTGTGCCAGGCGATTGGAGTCCGTAAGCACCAGGTGTGCCAAGCAATGTGCCAGAAGATGCCAAGTAGTGTGCCAGGCAGGGGTGGTCCCCAAGAATTCAAAGGGTTCGTTAAAGATGAGGAATGCCATGTCTAGTGATACAGAAAAGGAAGAAAGTTCCCAAAGACAGCCCTTTGGGTGACAAATTAGAAATCAGGGATAAACTTGAGAAGTATAGAAGAAAATGATAAAATATGGTTGCCTAATATGGGCTGGGGTTCCCCTCAAGGGAGGTTCAGTCCTTTTGCCTAAATTTGGGTGTAATGAAAATCAGGTATGCCAAGCCTTAAATGTATATGTGATCCTTACTTGAGAAGGGAAACAGTTCCCAATAATAGAAATGAAAAGCATGTTTCTCAGATATTTCTGGCCTCTCTGCCTCTGTTTCTTTACTCTGACAGAAGGGACTTCTGGCCCAGACTCCTCCTCTTCGAGTTTCCAGCTCACCAATTTAAGCCTGGAGACTGGGCATTGATAAGAGCCTGGAAGAGCAACAAGTTGGAACCTGATTGGGAAGGGCTGTTCCTGGTATTACTTTTCACTGACATTGCACTGAGGACTGAGGGGCAAAACTGGACTCACTACTCTCGAGTAAAAGGGGCACATTTTCCAGAAGAAAAACCAGAGCCAAAACAGGAGCAATGGACTGTTAATAAGGAATCTGATCAACTGAGGGTGAAGTTTAAAAAGACTTTAATGTACAATATACCAAGCCTGGTACAAAAAGGGGGAAGGGAGGTAACATTTTGGGGTAGTGGGAGCTGCTCAGGCAAACAAGTAGTGGAGCAAAAAGGATTTGGTATATGGGCATCTGAAGGAGGAACTGATCCTGTAGGAAGAATAGGAATATCCTTTGAAAATCTCATGGATCCTACATCCCCCTATCCTTTTAAGACTCCAGAAATAACCTCTCCAGGTCCAGAAGGGAAATTAGGAAACGCTGAAACTCCTGAGTTACAGGCCATTGAAGTTAAGGATATGAGACAGACAGTAGAGACAGAGACTGGGTTTGGAGATTTAGATGCTCGGATGGAAGGTCAGTGCTTTGGGAAGACCAGCTACACATACTCTAAGTCCACATTTTAGTCTGGAGGGGTTCTGGTGTCTCCTTCAATTATACCAGAACGAGTTGGCAAAGGGTGAGAGTTGAAGGGATTTGGAGCTACTCTTCCCTGTGATAAAAAGGACAGCAGAAAATATCATACCCACTTTTGTTGGAGTCCCAGTGATATGGTGGGAAATGGGGTACAGGTTGGGGTTGGGGTTCTTGGGAATTCCTCTTTAAAGAATTACACCCGCTCTTCTTCTTAGCGCCAGCTCTTCTTCTTAGCGCCATCTTGTCGATTTCCGCTGCGCCATGAGAGCCAAGTGGAGGAAGAAGCGAATGCGTAGGCTGAAACGCAAGAGGAGAAAGATGAGGCAGAGGTCCAAGTAATCAGACCGTGCTGAGCACTGAGGCCACAGGAGCAGAGATGGAATGACCCTTGGTGACATTCTCGAAGGCAGAAATCATCTGGAAACTTCATCTCCCTACGAAGCACTATGCTAGCTCTACCATCTGACGAAGGACCACCATTTGACAATTCCCTGACAAAAGGACATGCCACCTAACCTTTTTGATTTTGTGCCGTGGGACTCCTATCATTCCGGACTGGTTGTTCTTTGTGGCTTAGTGTAGCACACCTGTACAATAAATCCTCGCAACTTCTTGTTTGAAAAAAAAAAAAAAAGAATTACACCCTCTTGCACACAAAACGTAGTTAGAATAAGGTGATAGTTTATTTAGGAGCAAGGGAAGGGAAGGGTGGGGGGAGGGAAACCATGAAAGAAATCCTTAGACTTTTCATGGGGAGATTTGGCATAAAGCACTTGGCTCAGAGGTACCAAATATCCTCGAACAGGAGACTGGAAGGTACTTTTATAGAGGACTGATGGGGGTGGACCATCTGCCCGTGAAAAGTTCCTTTAGTGAGGGAGGACCATCCCCCATTGGTGGTAGCTGGGGGAATTGGGTGAGGAGTGGAGGACCATCCCCCACTGGTAGTGACTAAAGGAATTGGGTGAGGGGTGGCTACGGATCCCTCTTCAGAACACAAAGGCCGAAGCCACACCCAAACTTATCTCCCCAGGGTAAGGGAGACCAGAATGAAGGGTAGGAATCCGAAGCTAACTCAGTCCGATTTGGTTCAGTTTATCTCTCTAGGCGTTATCTGTCCTCTGGTTTAGTTTCTCAAGGAGAAGATTCCTCGGTGTGCCCCAGAGAAATTCTGGGGTGCTCTGCGCCCCATGACACCAGGAAATCATCACGCCTGTCTCTCAGATGGGTGAGAGGTTTTCTGGTCTTGGGTAATATGAGTTGTGTCCAAACATGGGAAGTAACCGAGAACAACTTGGTAGATTTTTCATCCCTGATCCTCCCCCAAGCCAACCTATGGCAGTATTGTGGTGGAAGAACAACCTTACTCCCTAACTGGGCTGGGACTTGCGGGTTGGTGTGGCTGGTCACCCCCTTTACCATGGCATCTGAGCATTTCTCCAAATCTAAGTCTAAATCAAGAAAGAAACACAGCCCAGAGGGGCAAAAAGGGTCATCTGATGCTCTAATCTGCCTAGATAGCATAGGATTCACAGATTTAGACCAAAAGGCAGAGGAAATATTCAATAAACAGAATGAGAGGAGCCAGATAGTCAAAAATAAAGAGGAAGGATTGTGAGAAATGTGTAATTGTCTCCTCTCAATGTGGATATAACAGTCAGTCGTACTCCTCTGACCTGTTTTTAGGACAAAGGTCTCAGATCCCCTCCTCCCCCTCAGGTTAGCAAGGTCACATGGTTCAAGGAGCCCTGGTCTCAATTAGGTCCTCTCCAGAGTTCTGTCCATATAAGGAAGTATAGGGTCCACTCCTGAGTTATGCCCATACAAGGAAGAGGGGTGGGAATACTGCGTTCAGATTAGCTAGTTTTTGCATGTAGATTGTAACCCCGACCAGTGATGAAAAAGGGGAAGGTCCATTCGAGTTAGGGACTAGTGTATAAAACAGGGCCTTCGAGCCCCCTTTTTGGGCACCCACTAGCTGCACACTAGGGTGCCTCCTTCTCATAAGAAGAAAATAAAGCCTTTGTCACCTCAAAAAAAAAAAAAGAAATGGGCACTGACAAAAGTTTAAAACAGCAACCATTCTCAAACTTTTTAGCCTCAGGACCCCTTTATACTTATTAATATTAGTTGACCTTAAAAATTATTGAGAAACAGGAAGAGCTTTTGTTTATATGCATTATATCTATCAATATTTACCACATTAAAATTAAGATTGCTAAATTTTTAGAATATTTATCAATTCATTAAACATAACAAAAGCAATAATATGTTAATATAATTGACATTTAATTGAAAATAAGTATTTTCAAAACAATGTGAAGCATTATTTTTCATATTTTAAAAAATACCCTCAATATCTGACTTAATAGAGGCAGCTGAATTCTCATTTCTACTTCTTCAGTCAATCTCTTGTTATATGTTGTTTTGGAAAATATCTAACCTCATGCAGAAAAGAGAGAAGTATTTTATTAGGCAAGTAGTCTTAATGTCATTTTGAAAATAATTTTGACCTTGAGAAACCACAGGGAAAAAAAAGAGTCATGTATACCCAGACTTCTTTGGACCACAGTTTGAGAACTGCTGGACTAGTAATATGGGAAGTAGTATGAGATAATACTAGGAAGCAAGGTTGGAAGTAGATTTTGTAGGCTATTGGTAGCCATTGACTTTATTTAAGTGGAGGAATGATATGATTAGAAGAATGCTAGAAATATTAGTCAAGTGGCAAAGTGAAAGATGAATTGAAGTTGAAAGGAACTGGAAGCAAGAAAGCCTCCAGAATTCTAGGTAGAGGCCCTGTTCAGAACTTCTGGGAGGACATGGACAAGAACCTCCCAGAATGGGCAAGCATGGATTGGCTATATTCTGCATTGTGGGAGAAAGGCTAGAAATCAATGTGATCACAAACTCATTTGAATAGGCATGTATTACAATCTTTTTCTTATCATAACCATTATGTGTTGGGGGAAATTGATGGGGGTTTGGGGTAAGAGTTCTTAGGAATTCCTCTTTAAAGAATTACACCCTCTTGCACACAAATCCAATCAGAATAAAATAATAGTTTATTTAGGTGCTAAGGAAAGGAAACCAAGAGAAATCCTTGGACTTCTCATGGGACAGAGGCATGGCTCTCTGAGATACCTTTCTCCTGGAGCAGGAGACAGGCAGATACTTTTACAGAGGATGAATGGTGGTCCCATGAGGTGATCATCTGACTGTGGAAAGTTCCCTTACTGGGGGAGGATCATCCCCCACTGGTGGTGGCTGGGGGAAGTTGGGTGAGGAGAGGGCTCTGGATCTCTCAAGTCATCTCTGTCCTCCCCATGCCAAAAAGGCAGCAGCCACACCTAATCATCTCCTTGAGGGGTAGGGGAGACTGAAATGAATGGTGGTGGTCCTGGAGATAACTCAGTCTAGATCAGTGCCACTTATCTCTTTAGGTGTGTCTGTCCTTTTGATGTGGGCAAGAAATTTGGGGTCAAATTGATCATGAGTCATCCCAAAAGAATTACAAGACTCAGTGACTCAGTTTACCAAGTTTTATTGCAATGCTGTGAGTGGTCACAGGGAGAGAACCAGAAAAATGGAAAGGTATCTCTCAAATAATGAAAGGAAAGACAGTTATATTTATAGTATGGATAAATTGATTATCAGTCTCATTATAATAATCTCTACTTTAGGGAGGTACAGGGGAGTGCTTGTCCTCATTATAATATTCTCCACCTTAGGGAGATACAGAGGAGGGCTTATCCTAATTTGGAGTTCCTGGGGTCCTAAGCCAACCTCAGAGGTGGGTACCTTTTTCAGTAGAGGTGTGTTTTGGGGGTTTACATGTCATAAGGTGAATCTGGGGACAAATTTGGTCTTTTCTGCACATGTATCTTTCTGGTTCCCATGGCTAGTTTCGAAACATAATCATTGTTCTTTTATTTTTGGTTTCAGTTTCTATAGGCTATCATTTCCTTTATTGTTATTTGACCTGACCCTTTATGGTCCCGTTATGGGTACTGATTTCTGTGGGTAAGAGAACCTAGCATTTCAACTTGTAAGTTATCCATTAACAGGGATCTGAATCCCTTTTAGAGCTAATATCTGAATTAGAGCTTGGGTCTTAGGTTTTTCTGTTAACTCCTTTTTCTTTTTGCCTCCTACATCACTTTGGTTTAGTTTCTCAAGGAGAAGTTTCTTTGATGTACCCCAGAAAACTTCTGAGGTACTCAGGGGCCCATAACAATTTCATGGAACATTGAATGTCAAAGCTGGAAGATATCTGGTAGAACATCCCCTTGATTTGTGGAAGTGAGGTTCAGGGAGAAAACAGGACCTACTCATGGTCATTCAGTGAGTTAGTGGTAGGACCAGGACTAAAGTACAGGACTCCTGAATCCAGTGTTCTTCCTCCTTTCTTGTGAGAATGTTGTTGTTTTTTAATCTGTAATTTAACAAATACCAAATAAAATGGTCCTTTTAGATATACATAATAGAATAGAAAAGTGTTGTACATGAAATTGATATGGGGGGAAATGGGGTACGGGTTGGTGGGAGTTGCGGTTCTTGGGAATTCCTCTTTAAAGAATTACACCCTCTTGCACACAAAAGTAGTTAGAATAAGGTGATAGTTTATTTAGGGCCAAGGGAAGGGAAGGGTGGGGGGAGGGAAACCATGAAAGAAATCCTTAGACTTTTCATGGGGAGATTTGGCATAAAGCACATGGCTCAGAGGTACCAAATCTCCTTGAACAGGAGACTGGAAGGTACTTTTATAGAGGACTGATGGAGGTGGACCATCTGCCCGTGAAAAGTTCCTTTAGTGTGAGAGGACCATCCCCCATTGGTGGTAGCTGGGGGAATTGGGTGAGGAGTGGAGGACCATCCCCCACTGGTAGTGACTAAAGGAATTGGGTGAGGGGTGGCTACAGATCCCTCTTCTGAACGACAAGGCCGAAGCCACACCCAAATTTATCTCCCCAGGGTAAGGGAGACCAGAATGAAGGGTAGGAATCCCAAACTAGCTCAGTCCGATTTGGTTCAGTTTATCTCTCTAGGCGTTATCTGTCCTCTGGTTTAGTTTCTCAAAGAGAAGATTCTTTGGTGTGCCCCAGAGAACTTCTGGGGTGCTCTGCACCCCATGACAAAATGCATAATACATACAGTTTGCTTTCCTTTTTGAATATATTCAAAATGTAAATTTCAAAGTTGTCCTGCTTATTTTTGATTCTTTCTGACCTTCATTTTGTTCTCTACTGTGAATTTTTAAAAAATGCTTCAAAGACCCTCTTTTCCTTTTCTTCCTTTTTCTTTTCTTTTCTTTTCTTTTGGCTTCTCCTCCCTGGTCTCTCTTTTCCACTCTTTTCCTTATATTAAAGAAAAAGGGAAGAAAATATGTCATTAAACAAAACAAATTCCCACATTGTCTACATGTCTTTTCTTCATTTTGAATTCAACATCTCTCTCAGCTAGTAGGTAGCATGCATCTTTTTCTTTATAATGTTGTAGTTATTTTATAAATTGTTATTCTGGTTTAGCTCATTTCACTCAGGATCAGTTAATATAAGTCTTTGATCTCTTTGAGGTTTGGCTCCAATAGTATTCCCACAATTCCTTTTGTTATACAAAATCAGCGTGACTCTTAAGGTTCTCTTAGCATCTTCTTGAAGCTACTTCTTCATCTGCATTTGAATTGGTAGGGTGGGTTCCCAAAAGGTGGCTGCTACTACTCATCTCAGGGTTATCAGGATAATCCTAAAGTTCCAGAGACAATCTGGGCCTCAATTAGTTTTTAGCAAAGGTATTTAGTAAGAAGGTATAACAAGAACAGTAGCTACAAAACCATTCCCCCTCAGAAATCTGGGATTCACCCTTCCACAAATACACACAGGATCTATGGGAAAAGTGGACACAAACACGTTAGAAATGTGGTGGGGTACATGTATAGTGAACACATGTGACAAAGATGCAACTCACAACTCTTATTTACTGAAAGTAATTTTCTCCCTTCATATAGTCCTCATGAGACTTCCTTCCCTATGGTCTTTCTGCAGGATTCAGATGACTATCTTTCTACAGATGATTCTATTTCCATTGGTAAAGCACTTACCACAGTGCCTAGTGCATAATAAGTTCTCTCTAAATATTGGTATTGTTGTTATTGATCCGACTCTGAGATTGCAGGTTAAAGTAGTATTCTTTCCCCCCATATGGAGCAAACTGCCTCAGTTTACCCAAATAACTCGAGGAGACCACCAAGTCAAGCAGAGACAGATTTATTACATTTCCATAGGAATGGGCAAGCTCAATGCCTGAGCCGAGCCAGCTAATACATGCCTTGACCTTTTATAGGAATGTTGGTCAGAGGGGAAATCCCCACGCACACTAGGTCCAGCTCACAATCTAACATCCAATCCTGTCTCACCCAGGGTGCGTGTTCAGCTAGTGATCAATGTATGGAGACATGCATAGGTGTCCCAGGAACAAGGAGGAAAAGGGGAGGGGGAACAAGGTCAAACCAAAGGAAGAGGAAACAGGGGAGTGACAGTCAGATGTTTCAGATCTCACAGTTCCCACTGACTCTGCTCTCCAGGCCCCTGTCTCTAAAGATATTCAACCTGAATAACAGGAAGAGTCACTCAGGTGCTTCAGCATTGTTCTGTAGTCCTGTTAATTCTAGAAGGATGACAGGGTTAAAATTTATCTTCGGTTATGTTGGGAAGAAAAGAATAATCCATTGTTGGGACCCCAGGGCCAAGGGGATTCTGCTCTGAGAAAAAGAGACATGTCACTTAACATCTGGTCTCAACTTAATTGCTGCATCCTGTGCGCAGCCCTGTCCTTTCTTCTTGAGTCCCGAGTATTGAATTAGTGGGCAAACTCCCTGACCCACTGACTGGGGTTCTGACACATGATGGATTGCAGACAAAACTAATATGTAGCTGACAAGTGGGGAGACTGAGCAGAAGTAAAAATACTATTAATTGGCAATAAAACTTAAAGGAGAAAGTGAGAATTTGACAAGCAATAAACTTCTAAACTAACTATATTGGGGCAGGACTGGGTACCTTCTAGACCCCATCCTCAGAGTTTAATCTGACTCAAATCCATAATCATATCATACACCCCTAAGCTACAAAAGGAAGAGAACAGACATATGGGTTGGCTAATCCTTTTCAAAGCCCACTCAGTTCCCATCTCTGCAATTCTGGAGTCCTCAGTTCTTCCTGCTCTTGCAGCCAATTAGATTTTTCTTTTTGTAATCAATGATGCAAACCTCTCAGTTACTTGAGGCTAGAACTAGCTCCCTAAAGTTCCATGAGGTCTCCTGAAAGGGATTATCGCATATCTGCACAAGGAAGACTTCCCCATAGACTAGTCAACCTCTAATAAATTTTCTTATAGAGTACATTTCACCCACTCATTCTAACAGTCTTTTGGGCAAAGCTTGGACTGGATACTTTGCAAGGAGATAAGTCACTAAAGGCCCTGGGAGTTGAGTTGTATTTTTTCCTAGTTCTAAAAGAGAGGAAGCTAATGTGAGATCAGAACTGGAGGACTGAGTTTTCTGCTATAGCAAGAATTTAAAAATCTAGTGTCTGGCACATAATAGGTACTTAATAAATGTTTTTTGGCTGACTAAAGGGAGGAAAAAACAGAGAGAAGGGTCATGATCAGGCTTTCCTCTCCACTCCCTACATGCAACAACTTTAGTAATGCTGCCTGTCTTCAAACTTGTGCCCTTAGAGGAGACTGCATGAGTAAAAGCTAAAGGGACAAGCCGAAAGGTATAATACTGTGGTTTGTTGTTGTTATTATGATTGTGTTTATCTTGTTATTATTATTTGTTGTGGGTTTTCACTTGATGTAGGAGGCAAAAAAGGGGTTAATAGAAAAACCTAAGACCCAAGTTCTAACTTAGATCTGAGCTTAGAAAGGGATTCAGACCCCAGTTAATGGATAACTTAAGACTTGAGTCTTCATTTATATGTCTGATGTGGGATGGAATTTTGGGGTCAAATTGATTGTGAGTCGTCCCAAAAGAATTACAAGACTCAGTGACTCCATTTCCCAAGTTTTATTGCAATACTGTGGGTTACCACAGGGACAGAACCAGAATATTGCAAAGGTATCTCTCGAATAGTGCAAGAAAAGACAGTTATATTTATAGCATGGATAAATTGATTATCAGTCTCATTATAATAATCTCCACTTTGGGGAGGTGCAAGGGGAGGGCCTGTCCTTCTCATTATAATATTCTCCACCGAGGGAGGGGTGTTTCAGGGAAGGGTTTATCCTAATTTGGAGTTCCTGGGGTCCTAAGCCAACCCCAGAGGTGGGTACCTTTTTCAGTGGAGGTGTGTTTTCGAGTTTACACAGCAAAAGGTAAATCTGGGGACAAATTTGGCCTTTTCTGTGCATGTCTCTTTCTGATTCCCATGGTTAGTTTCAAAATAAAATCATTTTTCTTTAGAATTTCTATGGCCTTGTCATTTTAGTCTAAGGTCATCATGGCTTCTCTCTGTTCCCGTTATGGACACTGATTTCTGTGAGTACAAGAACCTAGTATAAGTTATCCATTAACTGGGGTCTGACTCCCTTTTAGAGCTAATATATGAATTAGAGCTTGGGTCTTGGGTTTTTCTATTAACCCCTACTGATGTAGGACATCAGTACAGGAGGCAAAAATGGGCTTAATAGAAAAACCCAAGACCCAAGCTCTAATTCAGATATTAGCTCTAAAAGGGAGTCAGACCCCAGTTAATGGATAACATAAGTCAGGATGCTAGGTCCTTGTACCCACATAAATAAGTACCCATAATGGGAACAGAGGGAGCTAGGCCGCAGAGACCTGACAAGACTAAAGAGAAATAAATGAAAAATGAATACGTTTTGAAACTAGTCATGGGAATCAGAAAGAGACATGCACAGAAAAGGCCTAATTTGTCCCCAGATTAACTTTATGACTTGTAAACCCCCCAAACACCTTTACTGAAAAAGGTACCCACCTGGGGGGGGTGGCTTGGGACCCCAGGAACTCCAAATTAGGATAAGCCCTCCTCTGTACCTCCCCAAGGTGGAGATTATTATAATGAGACTGATAAATCAATTTGTCTATACTATAAACATAACTGTCTTTTCTTTCACTATTTGAGAGATACCTATCCATTATTCTGGTTCTCTCCCTGTGATCGCTCACTGTATCACAATCAAACTTAAGAAACTGAGTCTCTGAGTCTTGTAATTCTTTTGGGATGACTCACAATCAATTTGACCCCAAATTCCACCCACATCACTACCACATAAATCAGTATTCAAAACAAGAACATAAAGAGGCAGATCATAAAGACTTTAATAATAGCAATGATATACTGACAGGGTATAGAAATTCAAACTGATAAATGAAGATATTTTGAAAACATGGGAATCAAAAAGTTATATGCACAGAAAAGGCCAAATTTGTCCCCAGATTTACCTTATGACATGTAAACCCCCAAAACACACCTCCACAGAAAAAGGTACCCACCTCAGGGGTTGGTTTAGGACTCCAGGAACTCCAAATTAGGTTAAACCCTCCCCTGTACCTCCTTAAAGTGGAGATTATTATAATAAGACTGATAATCAATTTATCTATACTATAAATATAACTGTCTTTCCTTTCCCTATTTGAGAGATACCATTCCACTTTTCTGGTTCTCTCCCTGTGTTTACTCACAGTTTTGCAATAAAACTTGGGAAACTGAGTCACTGAGTCTTGTAATTCTTTTGGGACAACTCATGATCAATTTGACCCTAATTCCATCCCACATCACACTTAGCTAGCAGGAGTGCAGAGAAAGAAACAGACATAAAGGAACTAGAACCATTCCCCAGCCTTCCTTTGGTTAAGTGTGGCCGCCTTCCATTTCTAAGAGTGCTCTTTGATTCTATTAATTTTAGTTGACTGATCCAATTTTATTGCTCAAAAACATCTGTGATTGACTCTGTCCTTTGCATTTCCCAGTGTCCATTTGTTTGCAGCATGAGGGTGATGGAGGAGGCTAAAAAAGGGTTAACAGATAAACTGAGGCTTGAGTCCTTATCAATAGTACCTAAAAGACTTAACAGAGAAACTAAGGTTTGTGTTCTTAACAGCAACCAAGAGGGTTTGTCCCTATCAACCAACACCATCAACAGAGACAGTAACTAGGGACCATTAGCCATTAATAGTCATTAATATTCCTAGATACCAAAAACACAGAGACCCTCTGGCTCTGACAAATTTAAGCATGTCTTTAGGAACATGCACAGAGAAGGTCAAATGTGTCCTTAGGTTCACCTTATGACATGTAAACCCCAAAAACACACCTCCAAGGAAAAAGGTACCTGCCTCAGGGGTTGTTTTAGAACCCCAGGAAGTGCAAATTAGGATAAGATCTCCCATGTACCTCCTTAAGGAGGAGATTAAGATCATGAGAAGATAACCTACTTTTTCTTACTATAAATATAATTATTCTTCTTCCCTTGTTGGAGATACCTCCCTGGTGCTTTCCCCGTGGTCATCAGTCTTTCAATAAAACTTGGGAAACTGAGTCACTAAGTCTTGTAATTCTTTGGGATGCCTCACGATCAATTTGATTAATTAAACCCACCCCCCACATCAAGGGCACAGGGTAGTTCTGGGAATCACACAGGATAAAGTGACCTTTCCTAGGAAATGCCTGAGATCCCAATCTTCCAGCCCATTGTTAGACAGCCTTCACTCTCTCACTGGGGGCAAAATCAGAAGCCATTTATATATTTTGTTAATGACACTTCCAAGGAAGAATCATAATGAACTCGAGGGTTTAAAATCTTCTCATCAGACCACAAGGTCAAACCTCTTATGACCTCTAGTGGTTACAATTTATCTATTCAACCAAAGAACATTTATTGAACACCTAATATGTACTATATTTGTCAATGTTGAAGAGATACAGCTGAGTCAGACTTTCTGTAGCCCTGGCTAGAAGTTGAGCTGTACTGGGAAGAAAGGTAGGTAGCCTTTATATCCTAAGTATTCATATGTGATGAATAAAAAAATTACGAGACAAAATCCTTGGTAAATTATAATCAATTTTATCAATCATGACCAGTAAGAGACTAACAAAAATGGCTCCTTAATTTCTCATAGTTCAAAGACACAGAGTGGCTACTTCTTTAGATTTTTATGCCTTTTGGACAAGAGATGGTCCATTAAACAACGTTCAAATCTAATTGGTTGATGTGATCAACTCATTAAAATGAGATCTTAGAGAAGAAGTTCTACGCGCCCTTCGATAGCTCAGCTGGTAGAGCGGAGGACTGTAGTGTATACAACTGTAGGAATCCTTAGGTCGCTGGTTCGATTCCGGCTCGAAGGAGGCGTAGAATTTTTTTGGAGGCAGCTTAGGTGGTGAAGTGGATAATGCACCGGCCTTGGATTCAAAAGGACCTGAGTACTTTTAGGTCTTTTGCCCAAAGAAATCATGGAAGGGGGAAAGGGACCCACATGTACAAAAATATTTATAGCTGCTCTTTACGTGGTAGCAAGGAATTGGAAGTTGAGGGGGTGCCCATCAATTGGGGAATGGCTGGACAAGTTGTGGTATATGAATACAATGGAATACTATTGTGCTGTAAGAAATGATGAGCAGGAAGAGTTCAGAGAAACCTGGAGGGTCTTACGTGAGCTGATGATGAGTGAGATGAGCAGAACCAGAAGAACATTGTACACAGTATCATCAACATTGAGTGTTGACCTACTGTGATGGACTATATTCTTCTCACCAATGCAATGGTACAGAAGAGTTCCAGGGAACTCATGATAGAAGAGGATCTCCAAATCCAAGAAAAAAAAGAAAGAAAGAACTGTGGAGTATAGATGCTGATTGAACCATATTATTTCTTTTGTTTTGGGTGCTGTTGGTTTTTTTTTTCTATTTTGAGGTTTTGCATCACTGCTCTGATTCTTTCTCTTGTAACAGGATTAATGCAGAAATAGGATTAATGTTATTATGTGTATATATATGTGTGTGTATATATATCTATATATATATGTATAGATATATATAGATATAACCTATATCAGATTACCTGCTGTCTAGGGGAGGGGGGAGGGAGGGGAGGGAGGGAGGGAGAAAAATCTGAAATTGTAAAGCATGTATAAACAAAAGTTGAGAACTATCTTTACATGTAACGGAAAAAATAAAATATCTCAAAAGGACCTGAGTTCAAATTCGGTCTCAGACAATTGACACAATTCGCTGTATGACCCTGGGCAAGTCACTTAACTCTCATTGCCACCCACAGACACACAAACGCACGTAAAAGAGAAAAGTCCAAATCTCATCAGTAGGGAAGATCAAAGTTAGCTCAAGCATTGTTGTTTGTCTTTCGTTCTTGAAGAGGACCATGACATTGGGGTGATGTCATTTCTTGCAAGGGATTGGATTTTTAAGTGAGGGAGGGCTTGTGCAAGGTCACCAAAGTCATCTAGGTCCAGTAGCAATATATACACACAAACACATATATACACATATACATAATGGACCATCTCTTGTCCAAAAGGCATAAAAATCTAAAGAAGTAGCCACTCTGCATCTTTGAACTATGAGAAGTTAAGGAGCCATTTTTGTCAGTCTCTTACTGGTCATGATTGATAAAACTGATTATAATTTACCAAGGATTTTGTCTCTTGTAATTTTTTTATTCATCACATATGAATATTTGGTCCATTAAACGGCATTCAAATCGAATTGGTTGATGTGATCAACTCATTAAAATGAGATTTTAGAGAGTAATCTCTATACGCCCTTCGATAGCTCAGCTGGTAGAGCGGAGGACTGTAGCGTCTACAACTGTAGGAATCCTTAGGTCGCTGGTTCGATTCCGGCTCGAAGGAGGCGTGGGAGTCTTTTGGAGGCAGCTAGGTGGTGAAGTGGATAAAGCACCGGCCTTGGATTCAAAAGAACCTGAGTTTAACCTGAACCACAGGGCTATCTCAACTCCCCTATTCAAAAAATTCCAGTGGCTCTCTATTGCTTACAAGGTCAAATATAGAATCTTTTTGGAGTTCAAAGCCCTTCATATCCTACCCTCCCCCATTTTTCGGGACTCTTGCACCTTACATCCTCCCCCCCCCCCCAACTCTGTCCCATGACCTCATTGTACTTTGAAATCCAATGACCACTGGCCTCCTGGCTGTTCCAGGAACAAGACACTCTACCTCTCAGCTCTGACATTTTCAATGACTGAATCCCATGCCTGGAATGCTTTTCCTCCTCATCTCTGCCTGCTGCATTACCTGATTTCCTTCAAGTACAAGTTAAAATATTCTGAAGGAAAACTTTCCTTATCTCCCTGAATTCTAGTGTCCTTCCTCTATCGGTTATCTCCAATTTTTCCCGTATGTATCTTATTTGGACATAGTTGTTTGCATATTGTCTCCTTGAGACCAGGGAATGCCCTTTATTTTTCTTTATAGCCTCAGTTTAGCAGTTATCTGACACATAGTAGGTGTTTATGTTTGTTACTAATTGATCCTCCACTGGTCTTGGGGCTAAAAACATGAGGCTTCTTACACATTTGGAAGATGAGGACGACAAATTTAACGAACGAACACCACTAAATTTCCCGTATTCCTTCACTCACGTTTTCATATGTGTTCGTACGGTTATACAGAAATTGTACAGAAATTTTCAAATTTTCTTCCCCCCTAAAAACTAACAGTTGTGGCAGCAGTGGGATTCGAACCCACGCCTCCGAAGAGACTGGAGCCTAAATCCAGCGCCTTAGACCGCTCGGCCACGCTACCGACGTTAGTGCTTTTGGGCATCTCTCTTTATCACCTTGATTGAGGTCATTGAGAGTTTTCTTCAAGATTCTGTTTTGTAAAGGGAAAGAAAGACAAGGCATTTCTCCGATTCTTCATTTAAAGCTCGCTTTCATCTCACATGACGTGATCACCTGCCATTTCCTAATTCAGGACTTTCCGGAGACGCGGGCCCCGGACAAAGATTCTATTCTCCCTCTCGCTGAATTCGACATCAAGGAACTGCCGGGAACGAAGGCACACGGACACTCTCCAAAGGGAGTGGGGAAGGAGGAGTCTGGGAGCGATATCCTGGCACCGAACAAGGTCTTCTCTTTATCCGGATTTGTGTTTGGGAATCTAGAAGACCTTGGAGTGGGTACGGAGCTGAACAATAAGGGAGGAACACATGCTTAATGATAAAATATGAACTTCTCTGTAAAAAGCCTTCACAATCTGACCCCAAACTATTTTTCCAGCCTAATTGGCCATTACTATCCCTGAGATACAAATAAATTAGCCTTTTCTCTGTTCCTCTTTCACGACTCTCCCAACTCTCGTCACCCAGTCTTTTGCACTGGTGGTCCCACATGCCTGTAATACAATCTCCATTCCCGCCCCCCCCCCCCCCTTTAAGATGCAGCTCAAGTACCGGGAAGGCTTTCCTGATCTTCTTCCCTCCCCATTGATAGTACTTCTTTTCCTAACTTCTTTTAATTTTATTTTATTGTATATATTTGCGTGTATTTATATCCATGCTGTATTTAGTTTTCTATACACAAGATGTCTCTTCATTAAAATGTAAGCTCTTTGAGAGTCGTGATTGATTCAATGTTTGTTCATTCATTGGTTGATTGACTGGGAAAAGCCTCACCCTTTCGAGAGGGATTTCTGGACCAGGAAGGAAAAAAAAAAATCTCCCCTCAAGATTGGAACCTGTCCAAAGGCCTGATGAAGAACTTCGTTTCTCTAGTTACTGACTTCTGAGAATCATAAGGGGAAGACGTAGGCATGATGGATTCCTGTTCTAGACTGAAGTCCCAGTTGTTTTCATTAGATTAGTTCTATTTTCTACTCGTACCACAGCAGTAGGAAAGAGGCTGGGGACCAGAATTACAGTTGTTGAAATGTCAGTTATTACTAAAGAACATGTTGCGACATCACCTACTTAAATGTAGAGTTATAACGGGCATAGAGAGCATCTTGTCTAATCCCCACATTATTTTACAGATGAGAAAACCAAGGTTTCTCACACTTCATGGATAGTGAGCAGAACAGGGCTCAAACCCAGTTCCTCAGATTCTTCATGCACTGGGCCCCACAGTGCCATTCTGAGACCCCAAGATAGAGAGGAAGTGTTTGGGAGGATGGTTCAGGGCAAGATAGTTTTGAAACCATGGTAATGGGAGAAGTATAATAGGTTTCTTGCCTATATAATAAATGAATGGGTAGGGTTAGACCCTGAATCGGGCTGTATATGTCATTTTCTTCCCCAATCACAGAACATCAGAATTGGAAGGTGCCCCCAAGAGATCTAAGTAAGAAGATTTTCCTTAATGAAAATCCATCTGTTTCCTTGCGGAAGTAGGGGATAGAGGGAGGGGGAGGGAATTGCTGTGGGTTAAAGCATTCATCGTATAATCTAGTGAATTTAACTTTTTCACAGGGGTCAATAATAACTTTAGTTAAAAAGGGCCTTTTATTCTTCTGATATTGATATTGTATTGCTGTGAAGAGCTAAGTCTATCACAGTTCATCATCATACAGTGTTATTGATACTGTGTCCAATGTTCTCTTGGTTCTGCTCATTTCACTCAGCATCAATTCATTAATGCATTAGCGTTCCAATTTTCCCAAATCTTCTCCAACATTTATCGTTTTCCTTCCTTTACTTAAAAAAAAAAATCACTGAAGAAAATAAAGAAACAGAGGTAGGAAGAGTGACTAGATTAGATCAGTCAAACACAGGGGAGTTTTATGTTGGAGGTGACAAAATTTTTTTTTAATTAATAAAGTATTTTATTTTTTTCCATTACATGTAAAAATAGTTCTCAACTTTTGTTTATACAAGCTTTACAATTTCAGATTTTTCTCCCTCCCTCCTCCCCTGACAGCAGGTAATCTGATATAGGTGTGTATATATGTGTATATATATATATATATATACACACACACACACACATATATACACAATACATATATATACATACATACACATATATATACATATATACACATAATAACATTCATCCTATTTCTGCATTAGTCATGTTATAAGAGAAAAAAAATCAGAGCAATGATGAAAAACCTCAAAATAGAAAAAAACAACAGCACCAAAAACAAAAGAAATAGTATGGTTCATTCAGCATCTATACTCTGCAGTTCTTTTTGAGGTGACAAAATTTTGAGGGCATTGAGAAATGAATTCTCAAGGTATTTGAAATGGGACATCAAAGGCTTAGGTCCTATTCATAAAAATACTTAGCATTTAAATGGCATTTTAAATTTTGCAAAGCATTTTTATATAAGTACCTCATTAGAGCCTCACCATGCTTTTGGGAGGTGAGTGTTATTACTAACCTCACATCACAGATGAGGAAACTGTGGTCCCACAGTAAGTGCCTAAGGCAGGATTCAAACTCACAGCTTCTATCTATGCCACCTAGCAGCCAGTAATTATTATTCACACACACACACACACACACACACACACACACACACACAGCCCCACAAAAGGCAACAGATGGAATATAAATAACTACCAACCTATATGTCTCTTTTCCCAGACACTGAAGGCATCCTTGATGAAGATTTGAGTAGGGAACTGTAAGACTCTTTCAAACAATATTGTAGAGCAAACCACAGCTATGAGGTCAAGTAGATGGAAAGGTTTAAAAAATACAAAATGTCACTGTGTTTGGTGACTATAAAAATGAATTTCATTCAGTAGAGACCTCCACTTGCCTTCTAGGCTCTACCTCAACAATATGTCCAAATTATCCCTAATTCTTTGAAAGATAGATACAACAAAGAAAGAAGGTCCTCTGACCTGATTATAATGAATAAGGTGAAAGGCATAAGATATGGATATTTATGCTTGCTAAATATACTTCCTAGTAACATGGAGAATTTTCAACACTAAGTCCAAATAGAAGAAAGATTGGTGGTGGTCTTTCAGGCACTCCTGTTTGTAGATACATAGCAATGTGCTGATTTATAATCCTTCAAAATAGTTTGACCTCACTATCTACAATGGATGAACCAAATGCTTGAAGAATTGTCCAGACTATAAGATAGAGCACACAGAGAACTGATCTATCATTCATATATCTTGGAAATACACTGTACATCCAATGGTGAGCTGACTCCAGAATTGAAGAGCTGCCAGGATTGGTTTTGGGAACTTCTTTTTTAGTGCTTTTAATGACCCCGAACTTCTCCCTGAAAAGGCCTATCTTTTACAATATATCTCACTAAGGAGGTCTGCTAGCTACTAGCCTGCCATTGAACAGTGAGGACCAGGCCCTGGGTAGTTCCATGCTCACTACAGTAGTTAATGAATTATGTCTATATCAGAGGGTGTTTTGGGAGATACCAGTAAGCCTGTGATTCTCAGAGAACTGGTAGTCTCTCTCCCCCATTTCTAACACTTTTATGTTATTAGTCTAAAGACTTGGTCTAGGTGGACTTATCCATTTTGTCTTAAAATTTGTGTCTGAACCATCTTAAGGCAACTCTAGCCTCTCTCTTCATGAGAATTTCACTGGACTCTAATCACATAAGTATTATATGGCAGGGTTAATGACACAAGCAAGGCTTAACTCTAAGGTTTTTACTCATAATTTAAAAATAAAAGGAATAAAGTTTAATATATTCCAACAATTAACTACCTTATGGGTTGTGAGTCTGACAGCTCTTCTCAACACTGGAGTTTCCCATGTATTTTCTTTTTCTACTTACAGCTTATGGGCCTTTGTCTAATCAAGGCATGGAATTTGGCACACTAATTCCACTTTCTAGAAACGTTTTCTTGCTTACTATTCTCATTGACTGAGCCTTCCAACATGGTCCTCTGTGTCCAAAACAGAAGTCATTCTCTTCCTCTCAAAACCTACTCTTCTTTCCAATTTCCCTGGCTCTGTAGAGAACCATGGCCCTTCCAGTCACTCAAATTCACGACTTTGAAGTCATCCTCAACCCTTCCCTCTCCTTCTTTCATCCTCCCTCATATACAATCAATTGCTAAGTCTTGTAGATTCTACCTCTCCATCTTTCCAGTTGGTCCTCTTCTCTCCTAATGAGGCCATTATCCTAGTTTAGGTCCTCATCACCTTTGCCCTGGACTGTCCTAATAGCAAACTTCTAATTGGTCTCCATGCCAAATGATGATATTGCTTTTAAAACACTGGTCCTAGACTACATCGATTGCTTGCTCAAAAAACTCTAGTGGCTCACTACTGCCTCTATGATCAAATACAAACTTCTTTGTGAGAATTTAACAATATGGAATTGAACCCTTCCGTTTTCCTCTCTTCAAGCTAGAGAGGAACACAAGGCTGCCTGCAGAGTCCTGCTAACTTTCTCCTGGCATTATTTTCCTTTGGCTCCAGGAGTCGAAAAGTCCTATTTCAGGATTGGTAGTGGCACCTTAGTAACTAGCTAGCTGTGGGAGATTCCTAGGGCCATAGGATTTGAAGACCTGAGAGAATTTAGAAAAGTCCGAGATCATAGCATCATGGAGCTATTTATACTTGGATGGGACCTTAGAGGTCTAACCCCCTCATTTTGCAGATAAGCTGAGGCTCAAAAGTGTTAAACGACTTGCCCAAGATCTCCTATTTTCAAGATGGAAGTGGTCTCCGAGTTTTGGAAATCTGTAGAGTCCCTGAAGAACTTTTTGATATCTGGCAGCATTGCTCTCCTGCTGTCATTGGCCTGAAATTTACACAGAGGCTTAGGATCAACACAGATTCATACAATACCAGAGACATAATTTGACTGCAACGGTACACAGAAAATTCTGTGCTAGAGGCCTCTAGTGTAACCCCTTCGATAGCTCAGTTGGTAGAGCGGAGGACTGTAGTGTATGCAACTGTAGGAATCCTTAGGTCGCTGGTTCGATTCCGGCTCGAAGGAGGAGGGTGGTTTTTTTGTTTTTGTTTTTTTTGCATTTGCCACAAACTTAATAGCAATTGAATACATTCGTTTAAGTTTTGTTTGTTTTTCTGGTACTGGATTTGGATTTTCAATGAGACATGCAGAGTCTTTTTTGTGACCACACATTTTTCAAGATAACTGACCAGGGTTAGGGATTGAAGGCAGGAGTCATTTTGCTTTGTGTCTTTGGAAATCCAGCGCTTAACACAGACAGACCCCTGGCACCTAGGAATTTAGTCAATTCTTATTAGTTCATTGTGGGACTCCAAACTACTATATTCTAACCAAAATTATTTTCTGCAAACACCCTTTACCTTTAACCCTTCCTCCTTCCCTTTCTTCATATAATTCTTGCTGCTTTCCTTCCTCATAGGAACAACCCAGTTTCAAACATGTAGCGTTGGAAGGGATCTTAGATGTCATCAAGAAACATCCGATCACTTTACAGATGAGGAAACTGGGACCAAGAAAGTTAGGTGACTTGTCCAAAGTGACACAGCAAGAAAGTGGAAGAAACAGAATTTGAACTCGGGTCCTATTGTTCCAGTTTTAACACACTTTCCATTTACCAACTTCAACAGACATTTATTAAGTGCTATCTACATTCCAGACATTCGCTGCCCTCAAGGAACTTATAACCTTTTTGTCTCTTTTTTTCTTAATTTTATTTTACACAACCTACATTTTCATATTCACTTACCTTACTTAGCTACCCCTTATAACAAAAAGAATTTATCTTCTCATACTGTGTGTGAAGAAACAACAGGTTGCTCATAAAATTAAACACAAAAGTTTTAGGAAGTAATTTGCAGTGGCTGGCATAGGCCTAATAGGAAGGGCAAACTTGACAAAGGAGCAAGTATTCCAGGCAGCACAATGAAAGGGTAAGGAAGAATGGTATAGGAAGTGACACTAGATGGATGGAGCTGACATGGATATATCTAGGAGAGAATAACAAGTGTTAGTCAGGGAAAGGGACTTGCCCTACAGAAGCCTACAGGTCAGAATCACAGGAATTCATAGAGAAGTTATTGGTCAGTAGATTGTCATGCCCTTCACAAGAGCAAAGATAATGCTGGTGTGATTATCAATTCATTAGAAAGATGTGGAAAGTGGTAGTAGGAATGTACTCACTTAGGGACTGAGCAGGTGCTCAGTCTCTGGTCCTTCCTGGTCAAAGCAACAGTTACCTGAGAGCTTATGGCCTGCCCAAAAATAAAAAAAGAGTGATTCCAGCAGAATGGGTTTTCAATTGCTGCAGCTTCTCTTGTAGGACTATTGTCTATAGTTCATTATTCATCTTTTCCAGTTTCAAAAATGATCTTTCTCTGGAGAGTTTGATTAGGTCAAAGGTCATCTCAAGTTAAATCTGGTGGTATCTCCATTTCATCAGATGGACAGTTGGCCCAAGCAAATGGTGATGCGAATTGTAGCTTTAAAAAACTTAGTTTTATATCCATCAGAACTATTTTGACATAACTCACTAATGATGTACTTTTTTTGTTTATTTTTGGAAGTCAGTTGTGTAAAACGTGAACATTTTTCCTTTTTAGAAACTCTTATTATCGTTGACTCTAACCTGTTTTATTGGGCAACAGGTTACCTATTTGGGGACAGCTCAGGTTACTCCTAAAAACAGGAAGATGGTATGACTTTATTAACCACAGTTGACTCATTAATAAAAACCTTCCTTGGCAGCGGTGGGATTCGAACCCACGCCTCCGAAGAGACTGGAGCCTAAATCCAGCGCCTTAGACCGCTCGGCCACACTACCACACGTGTTAAGTGTTCTCGTACCTCATTTCTTCAGTAAGATTTTTCCCCCCCCCCCATCTGAAGGCCTAGAAATTGAGGAGTTTTATTTTTCAGATGGAACCAACAGTCAGTCCCCATTCAAAGACACTTTTGTATTTCCTTGAACACTTAGAACAATTTCAAAAAGAAACAAATTTGCTATTGCAAGTAATTATGCTAGAGTAAGAGACAGAAAAAAGGAGCTCTCCGTCGGCTCGTTGGTCTAGGGGTATGATTCTCGCTTAGGGTGCGAGAGGTCCCGGGTTCAAATCCCGGACGAGCCCGTTTTGTTGACTCGGGACCCAGATGCCGGGTAGAAAGGAACTGACTAAAAAAAAAAAAAAAGAAAGAAAGTAACATACTGACTGAGAGTTCGCTGACAATTCGCAGTTAGACAGCTGAGTTTGTATAGAGCATACAGGTGTACAAGCAAACTGGTTCTCAGAAATACTTTTCACCCTATCTTCCCTATCATTCTCCCACGTCCCCGAAGACACAAATACTTAAACTAGGGGCTTTAGCTAGGACTGTCTTTGGTACCTAATAATCCTTGTAGGAAAAGGGCCATGTTTCCAGGTTCTAGGGTGCAATCCAAATTCGGGGGCAGGGAGAGGTGTAGGTTAAATAGAGGGATACATGGAATTGTTTGCCTAGGGAAAGTCCTTTCCAGGACTTGGGAAAGAGAATGGGAAGTCAGAGAGCTCTCACTTACTTGTCCGTGCCTTGGTGCTCCCAGTTACGGGACGAGAGCAAATGTCAGGAGACCTGTTTTGTTGTTATTGTTGCTGCATTCAAGATTCAATTCTCCTGGAGGGGGAAAAGCACCAAAACCCAAAAAGGGCTCGTCCGGGATTTGAACCCGGGACCTCTCGCACCCAAAGCGAGAATCATACCCCTAGACCAACGAGCCACCTAGAAAAAAATAGTTGCCAAATTTCCTTCAGTGTTCTCGAGAGCAGTCGATTGGCGGCTTTCCTGTATTGAAGTTTACTTCCTGCCCCAGAGTTTCTTATATAAGCATTTGTTCCCATTCCTGGATTTTCCTTGCCCTTTTCAAGCGCCATTTTCTCCTTTCTGAGCCTCTTCTTTCGCATACACTCGGGGAAGGAAAGTCTTTTGGTTTCTGGTCACATTCCTACGGAAAGGAGGAGAAGGATTGGAAAGAACAGGAAGCCGGGGGCGAGGGGTGTGGTGGGGAGGGGAGTAAAAAAGGGAAGAAGAAAAGAGACAGGGCAGAGCGGGGAGGAACGGAGAGGGACCGGGTTTTCTCCAAAGAGGCTAAAAGGTTATTCTTACTGGATCTAAGGAGTTTGAGCGGAACTTATTTCTCCAAGAAAATAGCTGCACTGTCCAGGGCTTCTAGAAGACTACCATTTATAGTGGTCTCTTCTGTGTCTGGGGAAGTCAGGGCTCACTGCTGAGCACCCTCAGTCTCTTTTTTTTTTTTTTAAGATGCCACATCAGCCCAATCCCTTGCTTGGTCTACGGGCTTTTTCCGCCACCTGCTGGTACAATCTTATTACTCCCTCCCTTGGCATTGCTCCAGCAGCCCCAACCCGGAACCGCAGACTCGCCGATTTTAGGAAAGTAATCACAGTCCATTGTTAACACAGACACTTTAAACTAGTTCTTAACCTGGAGCCACAGCAGGGTTTGTAGATAGATTTCAGTGGTCCGTAAACTTGGATGAGATGCATGCATGCATGATGTATGTCTGCATGTGTATGTATGTATTACGTACATACATGCACATACATAAACACTTTATTTTCACTAACCTCATTTAAATTTAGCATGTCCTCCAATTATATAAGCACATCACTCTGAGACGGGGTCCATAGGCTTCACAAGACTGCCAACAAAAATGGTTAAAAAGAGCTTGTTTCAAACATAAGCTAACTGGAGACGTGAACTCCGCAGGGTTTTAGCTCTCTTATCACAGTTGTATCAACGGCTATCAGAGAACATCTTACTAGAAGAAAAAAAAGAGCTCAGTGTACCTTCCATGAAAAGTACGCCAGCCGCTGCTACCATCCGGTAGCGTGGCCGAGCGGTCTAAGGCGCTGGATTAAGGCTCCAGTCTCTTCGGGGGCGTGGGTTCGAATCCCACCGCTGCCAAATTTTTGGCCCGTTTCTACCAAGTCAAAAACGTACATTTGTTGATTTATGTGACTTTTGGGCATTGTGCAAAATGTTATTTCTCCAGGAGAGCCGGTAAAAAGAAAAATCGTCGATAGTAATCTTGAAGGCCAAAAGAAAAAAGAAGGAAAGAGTCCGGCACATTAACACGAACTATTTCCTAAGCCTATGTACCAATACTCAGATTCAAATTTAGCAAATATTTATTTTCTACTTCTTTTTCTTTTTTTCTTTTTTGTTTTTGTTTTTTTTGCAAATATTTCTTAAGCACATATTTTGTGCAACGGACTGGGTATGGATAAGAACATGAAACGACGCTTTTAAAGCATCTTACAATCCAATAACTACTACCTAAATTAAGACAGAGAAACTGCAAAAGATTAAACAACCCAGGAACCGGTCTCCTGACAGTCTTAGAACCAGTTTCTACAGTCATCTACTTTAACCTCTCGTTATTATAGGTAAACCCATATTCCGCTCCCTACGGTACCCTCCCCCTTGTCAGTTCTAGACTGTCGCTTCTCATTGTTGTATTATTAGTCCCCGCCAAGTATCTGGAGGGATATCGGAAGGAGCGGAAAGGAGGGTGCACCCAATAAAAATAGGAGCACAAAATAATGCCCAATTTCCAGACTCAGTTCCCTTCCCAAAAAGCTCTCTCGGAGGGGAAATATTGTAGCAGAATGACTGAAATTTATTTTCTATCCATTTCCCAGGGCAAATCTCTTACTATTTTGGGGGTACAAGGCAGTAGGGCCAGGGGTGAACGTTCAAACAGAAATTGTCTCTCCACAGGACTTCCAAAAGTCTAACAGTGCCTTTTGTTTAAAGTGGAAGTAATTAGTTAGATTGTAGATTTCAGCCCCAAAGGTAAGAATTTAACATGGATTATTTTTTAATCTTCATAAAATTTGCTGATTGCTAACAGAATTTCTTTTGCCTACAAAGAGAAAAAGAGACAGCGAGCCACACGTGGAGGCTCCATAGCTCAGGGGTTAGAGCACTGGTCTTGTAAACCAGGGGTCGCGAGTTCAAATCTCGCTGGGGCCTCAGAAATGCTTTTTAAATTAGAAAACCTGGTTTCTCTTTGGAAATCTCGGAGAAGGGGAGGAGAGGCGGAGCGCAGAAGACAACGAACGCTACTTTGTTCCATTTCTGTCTACGGACCGCTCGGGATGAGAGTATATCAGGATTTACTTGTAAGGCATGAAGTCACCAACCTATATTTGGAGCATCCTCGCCACAGGCTGTGTGCATGACTCATTAGGAAAAGGGGGCCTTCCCGGCACTGGGAAAAAGCAACCAAGAAATAGCTGCATTGTTAGATCGTAAACAATCCGAGTTCCAGCCAGCAGGCGGCACTAAACTATTTTCCTGTTTTGGAAGCAAGCGCTGACGTGGATAGTCCTTGAAATAAAGTTAGAAAAAAGTTGTCCTATGTGGCTCGTTGGTCTAGGGGTATGATTCTCGCTTAGGGTGCGAGAGGTCCCGGGTTCAAATCCCGGACGAGCCCTCTTTTGACTGCTTTAAGATAAAACCTTCAGGTATAGAAGTTCCTCTGCTTTCTCTCCGCCCCCCCCTTCCCTGCTACGTTCCGTGTTTCCACAGCATTATTTTCCTGCAAAGTTCTCAAATATATACATGTTCTCCGTGTCCCAGACTCCTCTCCCAGGAGGCCCAATTAAATATGACACTAAGTATAGATAAATTCATGTATTTAACTAAGTTGGTCTTTAACATTCTCCGTAGGTGTCTTGGCTCGTCGTGCATATAGTACTTTGTAAGCCTTAAAAGTAATACTTCTCACAATAACCACAGTTAGATTAGGTAAGAAGGATGAAGAAATTGAGGCTTAGTTACAAGGATCAGAGCCAGAGTTTAAATTCAAGTTTTCACTCCACGTCCAATACTTTTCCCGACTACTACATTACATTGCCTCCTCTGATGTATGGTCTTCATACTGTCATTCTGGACAGGAATTGCCAATGACAGGCTGTTCACCTTGAAGTTTATCCAGTTTACATTTCATGTCTTTAGTCTGCGTATGTGTTAATAACAGATCCACTTAGTAAGTATCAGTTTTATTTGTGGCCTTTTGAAGCCAGACTTCTGTAATGGTTGGAATTTCATTCCAGTTAAGACAGAATTGGAGACAAGGAAGGCACTGTGGTAAATTCTATAAATATTACTTTACAACCCTGCAAAGTAGGTGCTATTATCATCCCCATTTTAGAGTTGAGGAAGGGAAGCTGTTAGAGATTAAGTGACCTGCCCAGAGCTAGTAAGTGTCTGAGACCAGATTTGATCTGAGAATTTCCCACCTCCAAGCCCCAGTACTCTATCCACCTTGCTACCTATTTGCACCTAAGTGGTCTGATCATCAGACTACATAGGTTACCATATATTCTGCTTATGGATAGGATCCTCCATGGACCATATAATCTATTTTTTAAGAAATCATTTTTCTGGGACAGGCCCCATAAATCTCTCACTGGTATCAACTCACCTTAAATAAATCATAGTGGGATGGTTCCTGTTATGCATTCACTGTGCGTGGATTAAATTGCTTCTGATTTAAATTGCTTAAAGAGCAAACTCTGAAATTGCAAAGTGATGGGGCAGTACATGGTAGCATTGTCTGGAATATAAGTACTCAAATATTGTATATAATCACAGCAGAGTGTAAGCTCCCAAGGGGAAGGGTTTTGTCCTTTGTGGGTTTTGTTTTGTTTTGTTTTGTTTTGCTATCCAGTCCTCAGGATCTACCACAGTAACTTACACATAATAGGTGTTTGATGAATGCTTTTGGAAATGAAATGCATTAGCTACTGCATGTTCTTCTTTCATTTCTCCAACCTCTCAGTCCAGCCATTTTATTCTGTGCCCCTGGTTTCTGGGCCTATCCATCCAAGGGTAACCACATCAAAAGATCCATTGAAGGGTTGACA